>NC_142356.1:8988244-9294315 GCF_059441175.1 Urocampus carinirostris
CCAACGATGGTAAGTATGGCAGTGTCTGGAAAAAAAAAATTGAAACTACACGAAAGTCAAGTGGTAAATAAACCTCTTCAAATTGATTTATCTGCAAAATGCCAGCATGTTCTATTCTAGCATGACCCAAAAATAGATTTGTGATTAAACTGTGATGTTATTATATTTGCACTGTTAATCTATTCTTTGTTCAATTTCTTGACTCATGGAACTGCATTTTGCAAGCCAGATAATGCTAGTTGCAATGTCTTGTCCCATATCTAATGTCAAACCCTAGAGAAGGATGCAACAGACAACTATTAATAATGAATTCATCTGTTGATTAGTTTTTACAGTACGATATGCATACATAAAACTAAATGTTTTTATTTCTATTTCTGTATTGTAAAACATTATTTACAGAAATAATTGTAAAAAAACATAGCATAGATACAATTTATTTATTCTTTAGTTAGATGAATGACATGTCAGAACTTGTTCAATATTATTTACCAAAATTGCTGTTGTATAGGCAAATAGACATATGGTAGTTGGATAATCAATGAGTTGTTGCACTCCTATTTTAAGTCTTAAACATTGATTATGTTAAGATTAACTATATCCCTGTCAAAATTTCAAAGTATTAGCTGAAGCCTAAAGCCAAAATAGTTCGATAATAAATCCATTATGAAAGTGGTGCAATTGTTAGAAAATTTGACCCAGTGCTTAAAATTGGATGCCGTTGTTATGAGAATCTGTCGAAACATTAATTGTCGTTTTGGGCGGCATTGGCTCAGGAGGTAGAACGCTCGTCTTGGGATCAAAAGGTTACAGGTTTGATTCCCAACTCCTCCGTGTTATATGTCGAAGTGTCCTTGGGCAAGACACTGAATCCCTAATGCCCCCGATGAGCAGGTAATTGCCTTGCATGGCTGACGCTGCTATCGGTTAGTTAGTGCGTGTAAAAAGGAAAGTGTGAAGCACATTGTAAAGCGCTTTGGGAGGTCTTCATTGACTTAAAAAGCGCTATATAAATGCAGACCATTCATTTATTCATTGTTTTGGGCCAACGCAACATCCATCAGATCAAAGCTGCAGGAACAAAGCCACTGTTTGTTTTGGCATTTCTTTTACATCACAGAAACTAACTGTTGGGCATTAAACGCAGGAATCTGCAGTTGACTCACATGAATGTAGTTATTTCCATCCATCACCAATTACTGGCCTGGCATGTGCACTACCGAACAACGACCGAAGGTCTTCTGAAATAGTCATTTTGACAAAGTAGCACTTTGGACACGGAAAAAAATGGTGTCATTGTACATACAGTAGATAATTTATGTGACACGGTGTAAATTTGCCATAAGTAACACTTCGAGTTTTCCGCATTCATCTTTGCCATGTCGATTATTGCCGCTGTAATTTTCACATTTGCACGCCGCCGTGAGGTTTGGAGCCTGTCTGTTACATTTCGCTTTGACTCACATGGTTGCGCTCGCCAGCTGACTCACTGACCGGGCCTGTCACAGTGATTAATGCTGTGTGGAAACCATGGCTGTGCTAATGTACAATAACAGGAGCAATATATTATATATATATATATAAACAGAATAACTCTACATTGCTGTTGAACTCACTGGCTGTCATTTTAGGTCTTGCATAGTGTGTTGAGGTGCAAGGTGGCCATGTCAAAGCTCATTCAACAAGTTTCTTCAATAGCTATGCGTTTACTCAAATGACTTGTAATCTTTTTTTAATTAGCAAGTTGTATTCATGTATCAATCAGAGGGAGTATGCAAACATTCAAACAATGCGGGACAGAATCTCACCCTTCGTCCTCTATCTCCTGCAAAGGAGGTCACCTGCATCTACAAGCACTCAATCAACCTGCAGAGGACCTTGCTCGTCCTCGATACAGCGTTCCCCACTGTATATCTGTCGGTTTTGCAACCGTTGTGGTGCTACCAGTGCCAGGTTACACGTTTTTGAGCATCGAGGCATGCTGTTTAAGTCAAAACATGCAGGGATTTTGCTCTGGTTTATGTCAAGTCAAGTCAAGTCATTTTTATTTGTATAGCCCTAAATCACGAAGAGTCGATTTTTCAGCCGACGAGAAGAGTAGGTTATTCATATGCTATGGAGTAGAAGTGAGTTTTAAGCTTAGATTTAAACATTTCCACTGAGGTTGCAGATCGGATCTCAGGGGGAAGAGCATTCCACCGCACTGGTGCCCGGATGAAGAACGCTCTTGAACCAGCAGAACACTTCTTTGCTCTTGGGATCACCAGAAGACCGGCAGTCTCGGATCGTAGGCTTCGGACCGGGACATAGGGGCTCCATCTGAAAGATAAGAGGGAGCAAGTCCATGTATGATTTTGTATAATACTAAGAGAACCTTGAAATCACATCTAAGGCTAACTGGGAGCCAATGCAGGTTAGCCAAAATCGGTGTTATGTGATCATACTTTTTTGTCCTAGTTAAAAGCCTCGCTGCGGCATTTTGTACAAGCTGAAGAGACTTGTTTCGGGTTCTCGTGTTTACAGATTTTTGATGGCAGGGATTAAGATTATGATCTTCCGCCCCATAAAAATGAAAAGGAAAGTTGGTATCCTACATAATTGCCATTTCATTTTAGAAATAAAAAAAACTTCCAAAATAATTTGTGTTAAACTTAATAATATAGTATAAAACAGTATGAATTCGAGTCACATTTATTTATATAGCCCATAATCACAAAAATGTCTCAAAGGACTGCACAGGATTACAATTGCGCCATTACCTGATCTTAAACCATCATGCGGGCAAGGAAAAACTCAAAACCTCAGCGTGAGGAAAAAAAAACCTTGAGAAGGGACCTCACAAGTGGTAATCCCCCTTCCAGGATGACCAGGGTGGAAGAGATTTAGCATTGAGTCACAGTACACAAACAATAGTAAACATCAATAACAGAGAACACTAGGTAACATGTTGAAATTTGTCCAGAAAGTGTAAGACAGCAACGACACCCCCAGCCTGTAAACTAGTCCATGAATCCCATTGTATACATCTTTTAACTGTGGCGTGAAATATTTAAAAATACTACGCTGCCTTTCGCACAGAAGACTCCAGGGTCCATTTCCTGAGATTCATACCCGAGTTTCCGAGTTTTTGCTATTGTAGAAACAACTGATGCTAGTGTTTGCTGCACTCTCAGACGCTGTGCATGTAGAAAAATGTGTATGAGGACATACATCTACTTACGTACTCAGAGAGAATTAGAGCTGCTTCACGAAAGCTTGGCCTAAAAAGGAGGTAAATCAATTAGTCCGTAAAATGGTACAATTGAAACGAAAGCTGAACCAACCGACCAACAAAGTAGCTTTGTGGTAAAGTCGAAAAGTCGTCGTTGGAGTTCTAAAGCAAAGACTCCCAGTATTCTAAAGTTGCTACTTTTCAGTATGTTAGAACCCTCTTAGGTTGGCACAGTCATTTTATGATTCCACTTTGAGAATAAAATAGTGTGATAACCTGAATAGACTTTTAAATGTTTTATTCCCTCTAATGAAAGATGGCTTTTGTAGGCACCGCAATACCCTTAAACATTTCATTGAAGTGCAGGTCACCAAATGGGATCGAAAGTGGATGCACTGATTCATGAGATGAGTCTGTTAAACCCTTTTACAGAAGTCTTAGGCCATTGAAGATCATCGCTGAGCTCGATAAATGATGTGCGGCAACTTTCATAAACAAGAAATCCGTCAATGGTTTCGAACGGGCGCGATCCCGTGATCAACAACAGCTGATACAGCAGTTTCAGTGAAGGTGCAAATTAAAACACAGTGGCGTGGACTTCAGCTGTGACAGGCAGGCCAAATTCCTTATGTGTGTCCTGATGACCCCCCCCAGAACACTCCTTAGGAATGAAGATGTAGCTCCCATTGCGTTGCTACATAAGGCATGGAAAGACTACTCGCGATGGGGCCGGGCTGGGGGTGGAGTCAACGGCCAATATTGTGTACCAAATTGAAGCTTGTTGCACGTGTGGGTCGAGTGACTGACAACACGGAAGAAATGGCCAGATTCCTGGATGATAATGTACGGTGCATAAAGAATATGGAATTAATGGTTGTCGGAGGTGTACTGTACGAGCAAGGTAGCTGAAAGTTCTTATCGGTGGACAGAGAAATGTTGGGAATGAGGATGCAAAGTTCTACACTGCTGATCAAGGGAAAGAAGAAGGGCTGAAACTATATTGCGATGGTTCTCCTTCACGCTGAAATTCTCACACACACCAAAGCAAACAATAACACACTCAAAAGGGATGACAATCCAAGCAAATATTTTGTGAGCTGATGCTACAGGCAACAGTTCTGAATGAGTCATCAGTGAGAGTTGGCTTAGGGTGAGTTTTTATCCAAGAACGCGTTTTGTTTGTCCTTTTTGGACTTTAGTGTTGCATTCCAGAAAAGATGGATATTTCTAACCTCCAACGAGGCCATTTGAAGTCTAAATACGTACTTTGCTTGGGATCGTATTATATGGCACCCTTTTGATGTCTATAAAAATGAAACATGTTTGATTCCATCTATTGATAAGGTCCATGCTGATACCCAATCCTTAAAATGTCATACTTACCCTATTAAATGGTGCAATATTTAAAACTGTACAGATAATATTAGCAGGTAAACTTCCCTTGCATCTGCAAAGAAATGGCATTAATTTCAGGTTCACATAACCACCAACTTCCACGTTTTTACCAAATTTTATGATCATCCATAACTATGTTCGTCGTTTAACAGTTTTTGTACAGGATTCATTTTTTCTATTTTTTTGACAGATCTTGTCTTGACCATTTTGTCTCTCAACTGGGTCGTCTCGGTCAACTGGTAGTAGACGACAACATCATCGTAGCTCGCTAACAAACATGAAGTCTGCGAAATCCTGCACTGTTCCTTATAGAGCAACATTTAATGTACTGCAAATGGGGGAAGAACTAAGAAAGAAGCTGAAATAGTTGTTTCTGTTGTTTATTTGGTAAATAAGACAAACGTGTTTACACACATTATCTTTGTTTTTTATTGTACACAGTCTCTCTTGCTGTGAATAAATAGCTGCCGTGTCGTGTTTGTAAGGTTTACTATCACTTAATAAAGCAGTGGTTGACGGGTCTCATACCAAAACAGGATATTGGTACTTGCCAATCCCATCTCATCTCATTTCATTAGCTGCACCGCTTATCCTCACTAGGGTGGCGGGGGTGCTGGAGCCCATCCCAGCCATCATCGGGCAGTGGACACCCTGAACTGGTTGCCAGCCAATTGCAGGGCACACAGGGACAGACAACTCACTCGCTCATTCGCACCTAGGGACAATTTGGACCGGACAATCCACCTGAAATGCATGTCTTTGGAATGTGGGAGGAAACCGGAGTGCCCGGAGGAAACCCACGCAAGCACGGGGAGAACATACAAACTCCGCACAGGAATTCCGGTAGCTGGATTTGAACCCACACAGGAGGTTCCCAAGACCTTAGAACTGTGCCGCACACGCGCTAACCACTGCGCCACCGTGCTGCCCTTGCCCATCCCAATTCTAAACAATTGGTATGAAAGAAAATAAAGTCTGTACTTGATATGGCCAGAAATTTGAAAGTACTCCTTGTATACCACAGATTAGAAATGCATACAGCTATTCTAGATGTGTGTGTTACTACGCAGGGTTTATGGTATACTACCGTATTTGAGCAATGGTTGATCGACCAATAATTATCGATGGCCTATATCGCAATACAGTACATTGTACGAATCAGAATTTCATCCTGAAAGGGGGATACCACTTGTGAGGTCCCTTCTCAAGGTTTCTCTTTTTCCTCACGCTGAGGTTTTGAGTTGTTCTTTGCCCGCATGTTGGTTTAAGATCAGGTAATTGTGTCATTGTAATCCTGTGCAGTCCTTTGAGACATTTTTGTGATTAAGGGCTGTATAAATAAATCTGACTTGACTTGATATTAATCTGTAATTGGAATGTGAGACACTGGCATCAATTCAAAACTGTAGACTAGAATGTGAGGCAATCAAGCTAACCACTACACCCCTGTGCTACACAATCAAGCTTGAAAATGTATCTACACTCAATATTAATGGATGGCAATGTATCTGTTAGAGGTGGGTCACAAGGGGCAACGTGGTGTTTGTCTGAGCAGTTAGTACGTCATCATCATAATGTTGGCATAGTGCGAGTGCTCAAGACGGAGAGAGAAAGTGTGACTGTCACGGTCTGTTTACTCCAGTGTATGTAAGCTCCCTTCAGAGTGATCGCTAGCCTCTGAAAACGAATGGTACAAGTATGCTATTTAACACGAAGAACAGCAGAGGATCTTGTGAATGATAGTCTCTCTTATCCCAAATACGCCTCGCTTTGTACACTCCTGATCAACTCCGAATGTCCTGTTTTGAGTCAGTTCAAGTATTCCACCTGTCATAGACTCTTCTAGTCATTCCTTTTTCCCTGGGAGGTCTGCAGGGCAATTGTCATCTGGCATCTTACCTGCCAACCCCTTGGCAGGGGGGCCAGACAGCACCAATCTAGCAGGCGAGCACAAAAGACTCAGAGAATGAACATCTTGTAAGCTATTGCAGCCAAAGTAATAGGGAGGATAGGCAGTGTCTGACGAAACTATTGGGGTCTTGTCTAAGGCAGACAGGTGGGCAAAGCTGCCAGACAAGCAGGTTGTTGCAGGTTGGCGTGGAGTACGAGTTCAGCATTTCAACAGGATAAAGATAATAGCAGCTGGATTGATAAATACTGCCCCTATCAGGGCCTGGACAGGTACTGCATTTTTCAATAAAACTTGCAGACAATACAGATATGGAAGAGTCTTAAAATATTTGCTATACATTTATGCAAAGAGCCCCAAGCTGCTTTTTTTTTTTACTTAAATCCAATTTATTTAGGTTAAATTCCAAAAATTAGAATAAGGATGATCTACCAGGTGCTGACTCCAGCCTTTAAGCGATCTATACTTCCAGTACCTCCCGGGGCCATTTAACAACCAGGAATGATACATTGACAATAGATACATGAAACATTGGGGATTAATATTGTTGGGTTTAGAAGGTATTTCTTTAAAAAAAATGATGAGAGAAAGGGGATTTTACGGGACTAATGGTATTAATTCTAGGTATCCATTATCAATGACTAATAAATATTTAGATATCGTTTGGAAGAAATATGGTACAGTATCGAAGAGCACTAAAATAAAATCTGTATTCATCAATCATGACTAAATAATAATATAAATAGCTTCTCCTAAAATCAGGGCATTGAATAAAGTAGCTGCCAACACTTGGAATTTTTACAAATCAATATTTTCATAGCATGCCAATTAAGCGAATGAATCCATTTTGTATCGTATAAGCAGTGTCTAAAAAGCATGACAAAAAGTTACCAGACAGCAGAGCAAACAACTCTGAAAAGTTGCCTGCCCCATTTTTCACAACTTGAAAAACAATAGGACGACGACTCATCACAAAAAAACCCCAAAAAGAAAACCATTGTTGCAAAATATTAAGGATTGGTGATCAGAATATATAACAGAACAAAACTTTAAAATTAAGTTGATTATAAATCTACTTTTAACATTCATTGCATGTATATGACCGCTTTTTTCCACGATGCTTTCAATTTACGTTTAGTAGCGTCACCAATTTTGTTAGCTTCTTTTGAATTTTTCTTCTGGGGCTGAGGTTTTGGCTTTATTCCTGGTAAGGATATGTCAGAGTGTACAGTTTCCTCATGCGTGAGAAGATAAGCAGGACATTAAGGTTCAGCCTTTGAGCATATTTATTCCTCAACAGCTGGCAAACAGCAACACGGCTCCATTCAATACAAGATGGCGATCAACAGTTAGCAAAACGAAAAATGGTGCGTGCGTAATGACGTCACACAATGGAAAACGTCTTACCGCAATACCACGAGTAAGAGCGATATTAAATTGACAAATCTTATCAATTCCTAACGAGTATGCAAATAGCCAAACGAACCGAAATTCCCAAAATGAATGAAGATTTCAAAATCGGAATGAAACGTTTTGTTTAAAAAAAAAAAAAAATTCTTGAAAATTCTTGAAAAGTTGTCGGAAGTTTTGTAAGACGTAAAAGATGCACGCCCCGGGCGTCCGGGCAGTCATTCTTTCAGACACTGGTATTAGCAACTTGCCATAGCTCATCTGTACAACTTTACGCAGGAGATTTTTAAGGATACTTCGTAGTCATATTCAAGCTTCTTTTAGTTGGCTCAGTGCTGAGGTAGAAAAGACTAAAAACTTTAGTATGTACCGTACATGGTATGTACAGTAAATGTGGAATCAGATGTAGGACTTTCGGACTCCCTGGTAACTGATTAAAGCAAGAATTATATGAACCAATAAAAAAAAAAAAAACACAATCCCAAATGTAAGTACCGTATTTTCCGCACTGTAAGGCGCACCGGGTTATAGGGCGCACCCCGAAATAATAGTTTTTGGTCCTATATTTGACATACATAAGACGCACCGGATTATAAGGTGCTACAATGGGAACGTCGACAAAACAGTCAGATAGTTCAGTCAAACTTATTACCCCCTTAACATTCCAAAAGCTTGCAAAGAACCAAATACGTGTCGTAGACACGTGCGTATGCGGTGTCCGTACGATGTCACTCAAATGCATCGTTCCAAATATCATTCGGAAGGTTAAAGTCTTGGGATTCAAGAAATGCCAACCATTCCTTAGTTTCTATTTCCTTTTTCGCTCGCAACTTTACTGTGCATATGACAATAAACACTTGGAATTGAGTTGAATTCAAAAAAAGACACTCCATTCCATCCATTATCTGCACCGCTTATCACAGAAACATCGAGTTCAGTCGGAAACAAGATACAGGGAAAATATATAGCCGGGGTAGCTCACCGAAGTCGTTGTGTTCAATAATAATGTGCAACCATGGTCCTCTTATCTCTGTGAGTGTAGTAAATCCAGGAGAGTAAAATATTTACAAATACAGTACAGAATGGGAAAATACTGTTTTCTCTATGCCGTCAACCCAACGTGCTATTCACATTCATCTTTTTCGCCCAATTGCAGGCTTTGTTTTGCTGCTTTAGCCTATGCCAGCCTGTAAATGATAAAAAGGATCCGCCCCTTTACCTCCGAATAACTTTAGCCAATAGTGATCGATTCAAATGATGATTGACACATTGGTTAGCCAATGAAACGCCGGTAAATAAATCCCAGCACACACCGCGGACTACTTGGCGTTCGGGGGAAAATCTAGTCGGCGGCTGCTGCATTCGTTGCAAGACTTTGCGACTTACCGGTAATATTGATCCATAAATAAGGCACGCTGTATTATAAGGTGCATGGTCAGCTTTTGAAAAAAATTAAGGCTTTTAGGTGCGCCTCATAGTGCGGAAAATACGGTAATTTGAGCAAATTAGACTTTGACTCTTGACATGTTTGTGTAGTGATTCCACCAACGTTCTTCATTTGACAAACATTAACACTTAGCTCGTGCGAATGTCAATTCTTGGCTACAACAAACAATTTCGAGCATACTTGAGGAAGCTCGGGCATCTGCCAGTGCTGGATTAAAAGCATTGTTCATAAAGCTGGCAGGTTGACGTGTTTATTTGTGCAAGGTTCCGGCTCGAAAAATGTTAGTGATAAACCAGTTTAAGGTATTTTGATATAAACGGCACACAAATCCTTGGATAAATAGCGATGTTGTAATCTTGTCAGCTGACTTTAAAATGAATAGATGGAAGTCGTGCTGGCCAGCTTTACATCGATGTGATGTTTTCAGATTCCACTGTAAGGGATTCTGTGCATGTCATGCTGTTTTCTGTTCTGCCTCTGTAAACTCAGGCACAAATAAAGGCCTGTGACAGGAGCGGTTTCACATTTTTGAATGGGATGATTTTACAATAGCATTTTCTAATTTGTTGCTTTCCAATTTGCAGTTACACGACTGTTGGCAAATGAAGAAATTACTGACATTTGCAAGACATTTACATGGATGCTGCATCTGTTGCAACACAGTATTCAACAGAGCACTGCATAGTCCAGAAAAAAGGTTATTTTCACCCAAAAGAATAAGATCCAAATCGCTCTAGGTCACAAAATAAGGACAAAAAGATGAATAATAAAACCTTCGTTGATTTGCAATTTTTGTTGTAAAAATGCATGTACATACAGGAACAAGCACTTTGACAATGTTTATTGGTAATGCATTAATTATTTTTTTGCAAAATAAATAAAGGATACTGCCCATTGCCCGAAGATGCCTAGGATGGAGGGAATAAAGAAAAACTCAGCTACACAATTATTGATAATTAATTGTGTATGTACAGTATATTAGCGTTCGTAAAAGTTGAGGGTATACCCGTCACGACCAGAACGGAAACAGGACCCAAATATGTTGCGTTGACCACAAGTTTATTGAATAGAAAGAGGATGGGCAGCGCCCACGAACTGGTGCTCGCTGGATGCGGGAAGCAAGTCGCTCTCGCAATCGGATCTTGATCCGAATACGGAGGTGGATCTTCCGTAGCGGTGTCAGGAACGGAAAAACAGGTCGATAGCCGGGACACGAGAGCAAAAACGTGGTCGGGATCAAAAACAGGTCGTAAGCCGGAGACAATCGGGGAGATCAGGAACGGACAGGTGGAAAAACGGGTGCAAAAACAGGACAGGCGGGAGTCAGGGTCAATATGTTTGCCTTGTAACAACAGAGGTTCGCTGACAGACAGACAACCGGAGAATGACAGGACTGGGCTTAAAAAAGGACAGGGGACCAATCAGGTAGCCAAATAAGCAGGCACAGGTGATCTAAATCAGTAATCATGACAATACCGTTCCTCGCAAATGTTCCATTTAGAAAATTAGTTGCCAAATATGGCCCAGGGGCTGCTAACCAATTAAAGAACCTTTTTTAAATATCAAAAGGTGCATATGAGCACCATTTTTTAAAAACAGAACAACAGATATATGTAAAGATATCACACATAGGCATGTTTTTTATAGCATTTTTTATTAGTATATAAAACTGCCTTCCCTTTGCAATTTAAAGAAAATGTGCAGAATATTAATATAGAATGTTATCTTAATGCTTAATTTATTCAATGGCAATTGATAATTACAGGTTCCGGATTATTGAACAGCCACAAGAGGCTGGACAAAAATAGAACCGCCTGCCATCATAAATTTACCTTTAAAAAAACTGGTGTTGAAATCGATACCTACTTATCCCCAACTCAAACAGAACTCATCGACAACTATTTGGGTTTCTGTTTATTACCAAAACCAAAGACACAGATTTTCTTGGTAAATCAGTTACAGAATGGAAATCAAAGTGGCTTTGGTATCCTTTAATTTTTCTGTAAAGGAAAATGTTTGTCGATCTTTGATTTTAAGTTTCTAGAAAAAGTTTACAAGTCAGTTGTTTTTTTTTATGTATTAGCTTGATGCAAAAAGGATCAACTAACAGTTCAAGTAATCCCGAGGGCCAAGATGACAAAGAAACACTTTAAATCACACTCAGTTGACCAAAACCGCCATGTAACCAAGGCTTGTCTTTCAAAGGGCCACGTGTTAACAATTTGAACAGCACGTTACAGTAAGTGTTCTGCATTAACACTGCACAGAAAGACAGAGGCACACACACACTAACACACAAACTCATGACCAGCAGCAGTAACACTATGCTCCACTTTCACAATATAGTGAAGATTTCACTCCAGAAAAAGTCTTGACTCACCAACTTGGCTGGATCTGCTGCCTTTCTTGTGTTCACCACATGTGGCAAGATTTGATTTCAGAACAATTCACCCAAGAGGGTGAAAATTATTACACCAAGAGGTTTGCATCCAAAAGGAACTGGCAACGGCATGCAAGCTTGATTTATTAGAAATGAGGAAACCTAGAGTGTTGTCATGAGGGCTTGCAATATCTGGGTCCAGACTGCAACCCTTCAGTGATCAGTCACCCAGATCGAGGCAAATTGGCTTACCTCCATTTGGGTCAACGTGCAATGAAAGGATCCTTCACAAGGTGAATGATACACAAGGGAGCTCAATGGAAAGAAATAATCTACCAGAATTGCAATAGCTGATTATGTAAAAGTTTGGAAGAGTATGTGATAGGCGTAAGTTATGTATGAATGTTGGGAAGAGTAAGGTGATGAAGTGTTCACATGATGGAGTGGGCATGGCATTAGAAATTAGGTTGCATGGACAGGTGCTGGAAGAAGTTGAAAGCTTTAAGTACTTGGGTTGTGATGTGGCTGCAGTTGGTGGAATGGAGTGTGAGGTATTGCACAGAGTGAATCAATGAAGCAAGGTTTTGGGTGGTCTGAGGAGAGTAATGAGCAATAAGAGTATGAGTATGGATGTTAAGAGAGGAATGTGTTAAGAGAATGAGTGTGATTGTGCCGACTGTGTTGTATGGTGCGGCGACCTGAAGCCTGAACGCAGATTTGAGAAGGAAACTAAATGTTTTTGAGATGAAGTGTTTGAGGAGTATGTTAGGAGGGACAAGATTGGATAGATAGAGAAATGAAATTGTGAGAGACAGAACTGGAGTAGTCATGGAACTGAGCAAGCGTGTGAATAAGAGAGTACTCGGTTGGTTTGGACACATGGAGAGAATGGATGAGGAGCGAAAGTTGAAGAGGATCCACAGAGCAGAAGTCAATGGAAGGAGACCAGGAGGAAGGCCGGCGATTGATGTGGATGGATGGTGTTATGAGTGCACTGCAGGAAAAAGGTCTAAATATAATGGAAGCTAGAGCTCTTGTTGGTGATAGAAAGGAGTGGAGAGGTGTTGTGAAAGGATAGAGGGATTGTGGACACGTTCTTAAGGATGGGCTGGGCACCCGTATGATGCGGCAGGGGTAAACCAGTGAAAGCTGTCGGGGCCTGCTGTTGAACAAAAGAGTGTGTTGTGTCACCCTGACCCGAGTGACATGGCCGCTTTCTTGTGTCCTGTTTCATCTGGAGGGACGAAAGCATGACCAACTTAGGTGCCGAGGTGCAAAAATGTTTGTGTGTGACTTTTGCTATTTTTTCCATTTTATTGTCTTTGTTATTGTATGTGTTTGTCTTGCTGTCCGTCACCCCTCTTGAGGGATATGACCAAGGTAGATAGATAATGTAAAATCGCAATTATTCATTTTAACAGTCAATTTCTTGTTGAAACTAAGATTGCTTGCTACTAGCCAGACTGAAGCACTGTGCGTCTTTTACCAATTATCCCAAGATGTCTCCATATGCTCTATGCTCCCCTAAAAGGCAAAACCGTAACCCATTTTTCTATTGTTTAGGCCTGCTTGTGGTTTGCCCAACTTCAACCTTCTTTATTTACGTGCCAACACACTGTACAGGATCAATCAGGAACAGCGGTTAGATGATGAACAGACATACCAAGGGCAAGATGAGAAGGGCTGTGAGTCACAATGGAGAGTGAAAAAAAATGTGCCGCTTGTGTATGTGTGTGCTTTAAGCCCGACACAGAACACACACAAGACATTGATGCATGCCGTTTGCCTGAGCAAAAATAATTCATGTGCTAGTGCTGCTAACTGATGGTGGCCAAATGTGATCCTGCATTTCACAGACAAATTGGCGGGAGGGCATTCTTTCAAGAGAAGATAGTGTAAAATGAGGACGTGAGGACTTGTTAATCAGGAGAAACTCCTCCAGAAACGAGAGCACAATAATTACAAACTGTCAGGACCAGAACGAAGACAGGACCCACTTGCGTGCGTTTCTCTTAGTTTTATTAGGAAGAAGGGAAAGGGTAGCATACACGATCCGTAGATCGTTGATCGTGGAGAGCAGGTTACTCAGACACGGAAGTGGTATATCAGTGTTGAGCGAAGGCAGAGTCGAGAGCGGGTAAAAACAGATCGATGGCCGGGACGGAGGAGCAAAAACGTCAAGTTCAGAAAAGGGGTCGGAGCCATGAATCAAACAGGAATCAGGACAGGAGAGTCAGGGTCGAAAGGGCTTGCCTAGCGTGAGCTGAGGTTTGCAGACGGACTGACAACGGGTGACAGGAAGACGGAGGTTTAAAAAGAGACAAGCAGCCAATCAGCATCCGAGGCAGTTGGCGCCAAAGGAGCAGACCTCGCATCAGTAATCATGACAACAAACATATTTAGAGTAGATTGATATTTCTTCAATTTATTGTAGAATTACAATTACCTAAATATTCATTGATAATGTAGTAAATATTGTTTACAATGAGATTAGACTTGGCACTCCAGGATAAACACGAAAATAAAGACTTAAGGGAAAATTAAGAATGTCATGAAAAATATGCAAAATTGTTTTCAAGGTAGTGCTTGGAGACTGGTTTAAGTTATAAGTGCATCGGAACAATAGTGCATGAAAAAAAACATAGCAGGGGCGGGCTGTGCATTTCACATATAAGCCTTCAGTGGTGCTACGTCTGAATCAATTCCAACCCTCAATTATTCAATGGCTATAAAACATTGATTGCAGCAACAGCTGCACTCAATGCATCTGATAATAAATGCATCAATTTTATTGTCATAAAATTGCTCTCTTATTAAAGAGTATAGACAAATTTTACTCACTTAAATTCCATTTTTTGCGCAAAAAAATCCATCCTGTTTTCATTCCTCAAGAAGATTTTACTCTGCCATACAGATTACCGGTAGTGTTTTAGTTCCATCAAGGAGATTCTTAAATCACCATAGAAACTAATGCTGATAGTCGAGCCTCTCCTGTCGAATTTCTGGCATAAGGTTTTATTCGATTTAGGGATGTAAATCTCTGTTCGACAGAAGCAGTGGCCATTGGGATATTTTTCTTCACCTTTTCATTGATACTTCCATTACCGCCCCCTGGCCTATGACAGTAAATTAAACCGCTGATGTTGCCTTACGCCTGCTAGAAGGCCGTGGCTCAGCCTACTTGATTGGCTTAACCAACAGCTTTGTCACTTACAGACAGTATTTTATGCCTCGGGGCCTGCAGAACTGACTGTGAAGGCTTCCGGGGAGATTTCTGACCCTGGTAACAAATAATGGTTGAAATGCTTAAATATAAAAGCACACATCTGGACACAGCACAGCGAGGGGGAAAGGAATGGAAGGACGCTGACAGACAATTTGATACATTTAATAAGTATTCACGGACAAAATGCAATTGACATCACATTCAGATATTAAAGGCCAGCAGAGAAGCCCTTACTGGCCCACCACTGTATACTGGGGATGTTTGACATAATTTTTTCGAAATACCAGTAAAAATACTCAACTTTTAATGCCAATACAACATAACACTAGTGTTTTGGTCATAATCTTCTACAATATAGATATTTGGTAATTGATCATTTTCCTTTTGGATCCTGTACCGGTCCGTCATGGTGAAGAGGGAGCTGAGCCGACAGGCAAAGCTCTCAATCTACTGGTCGATCTACATTCCTTCCCTCACCTATGGCCAAGAACTGTGGGTTATGAACGAAAGAACACGATCCCGGATACAAGTGGCTGAAATGAGTTTCCTCAGCAGGGCTGCTGGGCTCTCCCTTATAGATAAGGTGAGAAGCTCAGTCATCCGGGAGGGACTATGTGTAGACCCACTGCTCCTCCGCATTGAGAGGAGCCAGTTGAGGTGGCTTGGGCATCTGATAAGGATGCCCCACTGGCAGGAGGCGACCCGGGACACGCTGGAGAGACTATGGCCCAATCCCATTTCTCTCACTCGGCCCTGAGAACCCTCCAGTGAGGTCCCTCGTTAGAGGAGTGCCCTCCGCGAGTGGAGTGCAAAGAGGAGATGGTTTGGACAAGACTTGCAAGGTTCCACCCCTGTCCAGGAGATGGCGGTAATATTAATTGGCTGTAGACCTTAGTGACGTATAGGGCTACGTCACATGTAAACAACTCGAGTCTCAACCTGTAGTGTGTCAGTTGGAGAGTTCGTGCAACGTTAAAAATGCCCGCTACAGCTGTGTTATTACCGATTGCCTGAAAGCTCATCATCTTTTCCGTGTCTCCAATCAACGGAGGAGAAATGTGCTATACTGAAGACAGCTTCGGCGCTATAGAGTGCTGATTCATCTTTACAAGGTACGTACACTCATTAAAAAAAATGACCCGTTCGGTCAAATACAGTAAGAGTTAACATACAATGCACGTTCACATAATACCCTATGTTTGTGTAGACATAAATGGCAATCTATTTATTAGTATCTTAATGCCATTTTATGACATATAGTAGGGGTCTTGAATGTGTGACATGACGAAAAGTAAACAAACACAAGAACAGTCCACCTGACCCTTAAGCTGACATAATATCGTCACCAAACTTCCCTGTACGACCCAAAAACCTTAGTTCATAAGGAATTTAATTCAAAAGAGTTGTCATTGGATATAAAAAAGGTCATTTCAACATTTTTTCATGATGCTTACATCACAGTTAAAGCGGTCTTTTTCTTTTCTATGCCCACATTTATGTCTAAATTGTTTGTTATCTATTGTGTTCCAGAGTGGCTGTCCCATAAGCGTGGACAGGTTGGACAGGAATGTTCCCATCCTGTGCTTATAGTTGGATGTGGAGTCAGAACTCATTCAGGACTTAAGGTTGAGCAAGAAGGTTATGTGGGCCCTGCATGAGCTGCTAAAGAGGGAACAGGGCCATGGCTGGAGGTCCTGATCTACGTGTACTGGCTGGCCCACGCTCTGTCCTACCGTGTGGTGTCACGGGTCTTCAGGGTTCCCAGGTCCACCGTACAAAGAATTGTCCACAGTTAATATGGAATAAATTGCCCAAAAGCCATATTTAGGCTCTTTAAGTCAGACCCACATTTGCATTATGTGCTTTTCTGCATTACTATTCAATAAACATCTTCATTTTGAGTAACACCTTGGTGGTTTATTTCATAATGATGTGAGATACTGTGTGTGAACTATGTGACTGTTGGACAGAAAACAACTACAAATCACTCCAGCTTAAATAATAGTTTACTTTCAGAAAAACAAACTCACATTGGGCCAAAATACATAATAGTAAATAATGTGTCACAAATTTTAACAAAAATATACCAATACTTCCATGAAGCTGGAAAACACAAACTGGAACTTCATTGAGTTCTTAATAAAAAAAACAATATTTTCCTTTTATAAAACAAAGGGAAACATTGCAGAGATGTCACTGTTCTGGAAATTTGTCCACGAGCTTCCCAAAAAGGACAGGAACCGCTCAGTTTTGGCCACAGTTTCTTCGAGCGTTTTCCTCACTCCGGCAGACTCCACTTTCAAAAAGTCAAGGAGTGTATCGTGCTTCCTTTTTTTTCTGGGTGATTTGGGGTTTGGCGCCGGATTAGAAGGTGCCAACGACGTGCCCGGTGGTGTGGATGGCGTGGTAGCTGTGATGGTGACCAGCTCTTCCACGGGACGTTCTACAGTGGCCTTTAGGTTGGGTGGAAAAAACAAGAATTACTTAATGCTGATGTATTGTACAAAAACAACTGAGTATAGGATGCTCAGCAAGTTGATGTGAGACAGGAAATTATAGGATGTGTTCTGGATAATTATTTGATAGTGAATAGATACACAAAATTGACATGTTATTCTTATGGCTGTATGAGCCTTCTATTGGCCAGCATCACATATGCTTTAGAATTGTCTCCACATTTGGACAACATTTTATGAAGGTAATTAGTTTACTTAATATGTGTTTACAGAGAAGGCAGTGGACTATGTGATAGTAGTTTGTTTCAACTGTATTTCCACGTGAAATTCGGAGACATTACTCATAATGCATGATGAAAACTAATGCATTCTGATCTCACATGACAGAATCATATTGTAAATAAAACACGACACCCGAAATTGTGTGCAGTAAACAAGCGCTTATGTCCAGAACGGTATTCTGACTATGCTCCTTTAGCGACTGGCCATGTACAGTAGATGTAAAAGGACGACTCGTTTAAGATAAAAACAGGGATGGGCTGAACCGTGATTTTCTGCACAGTTATCCTACTTTACAGTTTGTAGCGTGAAGATTTTTTTGCCAGCTCCCTTGGTAGATTAGTGCACTTCGTAAAGTAGCGATTTTGCAATGTTCGTGTTTTAACGCGAAAATACGATTTTCTATTGCATTTACGTCTAACTAAGATATCTCAATACATTTTGTTGCAAATACATGCGTGGTTGTGGAAAACTACTTACATTTGTGCGGTTCCTTTCCGGGCATGTTTGTTGATATTGAGAATTCGTAAAGCCTTCTGGGTAGTCACTTCGCTGCCAAGTGAGGTCGAGAGCCCCCTCGGTCTTGAAGTGGTTACGACATGGTTTGAGGGCACTTCTGCCTCGGTCTTGAGAGTATCGGGACACACCCCATTTTCACGTGAACGCGCAAACCGAGTGACTAGGGCACATAGCGAGTGAAAGTGCGAAGAATGGGACGCAGCCTAAGTCTCAATGAAGTAAATCAAATTATTGAAGAAAAACAACCCTCAATCTTTTTATAATAATCTTACATCACTGAATCATAATTTAATAGTGAGCCTCCAAAAAGACCCCAGTCCTCCAGCTAGGGCACTCTTTTTATGCTGTTAATTTACTCATTTTCTAACATGTAGACCCAGAGTTAAAATAAAGTTTGGCCTCCCTGCATGATTTGTCTAATTACATTTTTCATGACATTGATAAGTACAGATACATTAGTTTTTTTTTGGTTTATGTTTTTTTTAAACATTAATGTGAGAATTCAATTGCTTTGCTTAATTAAATACGCTCAAATTCAAATAATTTAATAGTCTTTGTTGTCATTGAAATCAACGTTGTGAAACATTGTATGCAACTGGATTGGACATAGCCCCTCGGGTAAACATGTAATAAAGACTTTAAAAACAGAGAAACTGAAACTAGATCAATTCGAGAAAAAAATGGAAGCTTATCACACAATTTTTACTTGATGTCTAAACCTTATATTTCATTTCTTTTATTAACATTTTTTGGTGTAGTTTCTTTTGATATTTATGGGTATGTTAATTGTATATATTTTTTGTTTGTGTTGTATGTTGGATGAATCAACCCTCTGTCAAAGTGCGTATGAGAAATAAAGTTATTTTTAAAAAAAAAAGAGAAAAAGAGAAAAGACGATCAGCATAATGTCAGGGAAAATATTGCTAACGTAGTGTTTGGACAAAGCATTAAGACTAGTGCGTTTGAAGAGCACACGGCCATGGTTTTCACCCTTTTACATCATGACAAATTCAGAAACAAAAGGTTAGCCGTAAAGACAGCTATAATTGGCTCGATAATAGTAGCCCTGCCTTCATTAAATGCTTCGTGAATGGACCTCGAGGGGAAAATACAGTCAGGGAGCAAGGGAGTCCTTGGAAATGAACTCATTCAACTCCTAATGCTTCACAGGAATAACAAAACCAATAAAACTGCAACAAGTCTACCATCTTGTGGTCTAACACTGTCATCGCTACGACAAATACGGACAACTAGAGAACTTTTTTACTGGGTTCTTGCAAAAGTAGGTCAGATCCCACTGCCAAGAAAATACAGTACATAAGTTGTATTTTGACAGTGGACATAGTCCCGTTTATAAAGATACAGTGAAAAATCAAAAACAGATACAAACAATTAAAATAATATATTCTCAGAAACAACCTTCGTAATTGCCATTAGGAGTAAACAACAATTGTAGTCAATCGTGGTAACTTCAGAACAAAGATTTACTCATCAGCATCTGCAAACTGCTCAGGCTCAGAGGTGGTACTACAAAAGGCCAGTCGAAGCGGATGTGGGTGGTGTATGGCAGGAGTGTAGTAGGTGTCAGGCAGATCCTCATATCTCAGTGCTAAATCCTTAAAAATACACGTGAGTTCATCTTCTCGACCTAGAAACACAAAATATAACAAAAACAAGTGAAATCCATCATTATTAAAATCTTTAAGGAATTTTCATCAGCATTATCAAAAAAAAGACACACGGCAAATGCAAACCGCCTTGTAACCTAAGTTATATCAGTCTTAAATCAGCCAATTTATATGAAAAAAGACAAATACAGAAACTAACATAGTTAGTTTGAGGAAACCAAATAATTCATACGTCACAATTGCCCAAGTTAGACGAAGCCGCAATGTAGAATTACAAGGTACAAAAACAGGAAATATTATTTACCATGAGGTTGGACCGCAGATCTCGTTTTCAAGATGGCGTCACATTCTTGTTCCCAGTCTTCCTCCATCAACGGCAGTAATGTTGGTTTACTTTCATGCAAGGATTCAGTTCCTCTATAAAAGTTGACTGATTACTAATGTGCTAAATTAACCGACAATTGGTATAACTGTAAATGTTATACTGTAAATCAGGGCTGGCCAAACTCGGTCCTTGAGAGCAGCATCTCCTGCATGTTCAGTGTTCATTTTACCTCTGAAAAGTCATGAGTCCCGGGGACTCGCATGCTCAAAAATCTATGGGTCCCAACAGACATCTATGGCTCCCCAAAATTTAGTGTTATCGAGGTTGAAATTGTAAATCGGTGACAAATATATAATAAAAATCTATATAATCATTCAGTTTTAATCATCAAATTATTGTTGATAATATACCGATTAAAGCGATAACCACAAACCTGTCTTTTTTTCATTTTCTCCTTTTATACTTCCTTTTTTTCTTAATTTCTTTATACAACACAATAATTCGTAATATAATGCATCAAAGCAAGTGAGCCGTTTGAGAGCCAGCTCTCTTGAATGAGTTGAGCTGAAAAAGCCGGTTCTCTAAAAAGAGACGGACTTTTCACCAAAAACAACATCTGCCGGATCTGCCTGACGAAAAGTTTGGAGTGTGGTAAATTAAAAAATTAATTAAAAAAATGTATTCGGGTAATAATGAGAATTTTGTGTCAAAAAAGTTGCGTCCCAGGGACGCACGTTGATTTGAGACTATGCGTCCCCAGCAAAAATGATGCGTCTAGGAAGCAGGGACGCGGGCAAATGAGAACACTGCATGTTTTGGGAGGTGATGCCAATTTCAGCTTGTTAGAAGGTGATGAAATAAGCTGTATTGGAGCAGAGAAACTCCGAAAACATGCAGGGCATGCAGCCTGCGAAAACCGTGTCTGGCCATTTACCCTTGCTGTAAATGCATGAACAAGTTAGCATGGCTAACATTCTGAAATTTCATGTTTGATTCCTATGGGTAAACCGTAACATGAGATGAAAATTGTTCAAACATTGAGCAGTCTATTGTATAGTACTTTAGATTAACTGGCTTCAATGCAACTCTACTATTAATTATTCTGATTTTAGATAAACAGTAGTGTCTTCGACTGGCCGGATTTAAGAGTTTTAAATACAAGTTGTCATTTGGCCGATTTTTGTGACAGTAAAATAAGCTACGATCAAAAAACGAGTGCATGACTTACCCCCATTCTACGTTGCAGCAACAAATATAAAAACTATGGTTTTACTAACTTGAGTGATTTACCTCAGTTGTATGTCTTTCATATTGTCGCTATTATGACGTATCTTAATCCTTTTTTGGCGCCTGGAGAAGAAAAGATTTCAGAAAAAAATGAAATTGTTACAAGCAGTACCAAAAGAAAACAGGAGGTGGCCTCATCTCAATTTTATTTTAAACGCAGGAACAATTCGAGAAGGACACAAATGAATTCAGGCCTACCTCTTTTTGTCGTTTCTGCTGTTTGTCACGGGCAGGGTAGAATCTTTTGCTGCTTGCTCAGAGTTTGACTTAACGCTAGCCTCACGAGTGGCCCCATTTACTAATACGCCACCTGCAATTGAAAATCTGCTGCTTTTCTTCCTTTGACTCCTACCAGATGGCACATTTGCAGCCTTGTCCTTAATATGGCTGACGCACGCATTAACAAGATTTGAAGGCCTGGTAAAACTTTTGCAGAAAAATTCTCTGCCATCAGCGGTAGATGTGTAGCTATTGGACATAGTCGGTTCTTTAAAGAAACATGGAGTATTTGGAGCATTAGCGCTACAAATATTCTTATGAACATTGGTTGTTCCATCCACAAAGACTGTCAGATTCTTGGACATCTTGAAACCTACAAAGGAAAAAAAGAGAAATATACTTCTGTTTATTTAATAATGAGTTATACATTACTGCATATTTAACTGCACAACTAGTCAGTTGTACATCTTGCAGGATAAAAGATTTGGGTATTCTTTAGAGGCTTCCGAGAGCAGGGATTGTACTCATCTTCCATGGCCAAATTCAAGCACTTTTAAGGACCTTTGGAGACAATTTTCCAATTTCTGCAGTTCCATTAAAATAAAAAAATGGGTGTGGATCATGTGTGATTTACATATGCAATTTTTAATCTTGCATGTGCATTTATCAGAACATATGATTTTTAGATGGTAAATGGTCTGCATTTATATAACGCTTTTCAAGTCAATGAAGACCTCCCAAAGCGCTTTACAATGTGCTTCACACTTACCCATTCACACACACACTCACACACACACAAATAGGGAGTCAGTCTGCTTGAGTAAATCCCAAATATACACTAAAATGACAGTAATATGTAACTTACATTTTCAGTTGCAAGAGTTTTTTGCACTTTAATAAATATGCAGAATTGATACATAATCCTTGCACTATTTCACATTAGTGCCCTGTTTAGGTGAAGATGCACCAGTCCTATTAAACACGACTTAAAGGGGACGATGGCGCTTCATAGGATAATGCCGTACAAACTAATACCAGCTGCCGTTAATCACGAGGGTAGAAGAAATGCAATGGCAAAGCGAAGCCACCAGGGAGTGTCCGCATCATTTTAAAGCAAACTTGTTGAGAAACATTGGCAACAGTTTCAAGCATTTAAAAGCACTTTGCCAAAATTTCAAGCACTTTTCAATCCTTGAAAACACAAAATTTTAACTATGACTTTTTAAGAGGCCACCATATTGGATTACAAGCTATAATGCAAGATGCAACTACAAATCAATCTGCGTACTTTATAAGTTAAAACGTACTAGAGGTAGGATCGGGCCCAAAACAAATCCAGCCTGAACCGACCCGGCTTGTGGGTATTAAAACCCAGCCCGGGATGACAAGCTCGAAGCAAACCCAAATTTGCATATTTCATTTGTGCACAATTGGGAATGGTCATTTTAGCCAAATCCACCCCTTTGATTGTTTTGCATTTTCAGGGATTTTGGGTTACTTTAAATCTGTTCACTGTGTAAAAAAACTAAAATTGCTTTGTATTTTAGACATGATTTTTGTAGATCTGTTAATATTTTTCTGTGATTAGCTGCAAAACATATGAAATGATTTATGACTAAAACAAATGGTGCATTAAGTTTAATTGTTATTGATATTAGAACATTAAAAAAATCTAAGGAGCCGTTTGGGGCTGAAAGAGCTGTTCTTATTGAGCCCAGCCAAAAGAGTCGGTTTTCTAAACATAACTGTCCTCTAGGGTGAGACCAGTAGGGGGCGGTGACACTTCACATGACAACGCCATAATAACAAGACGAGAGAGCAGGTGGTTCAGCGTCATTTCCACGGACTAAAAAAAAACTTGCTTTAATGCGTGATCTATAAAGTCAGACTGCAAATAAATATGTCAATAGCAAGAATTTCAAGCACTACTCATGAAATCCAAGCATTTTACAGACCTTGAGAACACAACATTAAATTTCAAGCATTTTCAAGAATTTCAAGCACCTTTACTCTTTAAATCTAGGCTTAAAACACACTTGTATTCCTTAGTTTATGAATAACCAATATTTCATGTAGACAATATCCGTATAATATTTGTAATTGCAACATCTGTTGCAGCCTGGTCATATTGGAAGGGGGGTTACCTCATGTGGGGTCCCTTCTCAAGGTTTCTTCATTTTCCTCATGTTGAGGTTTTTGAGTTTTTCCTTGCCCCCATGGAGGTTTTAGATCAGGGGATGGTGTATCAAAAGTCTGTAGTTTGCAATAATCTGTGGTCTGTGCAACCCTTTGAGACTTCTTGTGATTAAGCGTGTCACAAATAAACATGACTTGACTTTACGAACCCGTGATACATAGTTTGGAAACTACTTCATATACCAAACAAGCCGATTCACCTCGAAGAACTGACATGTTTACGGTCATACCAGCCTCAGAACGCCCGATCTCGAGGAGCTAAGCAGGTTTGGTGTTGCGTCAGCACTGACATTCCCCCAACCGTCCCTGGTAAGTTGGTAAAAAACAAATTTCTCTCAGGGGACCAAATAAATTGAATTGTAATATGATTGAAACAGGGCAGCACGGCGGCGCAGTGGTTAGCACGTGTGCGGCACAGTTCTGAGGTCATGATCTCAAACTTCCTGTGTGGAGTTTGCATGTTCTCCCCGTGGGTTGCGTGGGTTTCCTCCGGGCACTCCGGTTTCCTCCCACATTCCAAAAACATGCATGTCAGGATAATTGGCCGGTCCAAATCTTCCCTAGGTGTGAATGAGCGAGTGAGTTGTCTGTCCCTGTGTGCCCTGCGACCGGCAACCAGTTCAGGGTGTCCCCTGCCCACTGCCTGGAGATAGCTGGGATAGGCTCCAACACCCCCGCAACCCTACTGAGGATAAGCGGTGCAGATATTGGATGGATGGATGATTGAACCTAAAAAAACCTTCAAAACATAACCGGTTCGTTTGTGGCTGAGTGAGAGAAGTAAAATCAAATTCTTGGTAACCCTGGGATCTGATGTCTTTCAAAAAACACTATGTTGATATTTACCCCCAACTTTTTCTTGTGTCTAGTCTTCAAAACCCCTATCTAAAATTGTCAAGTATGCGCATCTGTTTGTATTTGTATGTTTCTCTATTGCATTCTCACCGTATTACGAGTTAGACTACCGCTTTTCTTCACGTCAAAACACCTACTGATATTTTTTCCAATCTACAACTTTATTTTTCAAACAAACAACATACAGAAAATATTGACTCAAAGCTCGTATTTTAGTATACAACTATCTTGGAAAACGATCCAATCAAACTTCCGTTTTCTAACAAGCATGTTAGTGTTTTAATATTCTGGAGACAGACTGTGTTTTGGTTGTAATAAAAGACAGCGGGTGAACATGTAGCGTTTTTTTTTATGTCAAAATGTTGGCAGAATGCCATTGTCACTTGTAATCCATTATGGCAGCCGCTTAACAAGTTACTTGTTAATATTATTTTATAGACTTCTGACAATTCAAAAATAAAATCCTTTTTTGTGTGTGAACACTTTTTAAAATGTTTGAAAGAATGATTTTTGATGAAATATTCAATGCTTTAATAGACATTTGAAGAACCTTGTCGGATTCAACAAAAGGTGAAACCTAAAACTTTGGAAACATGACTTTAAATCATTTACGCACTACAGTGGGACCTCGCTATTTCGTGGTTCCACGTTCACAGGTTCAGAGCTTCGCAGGTTTAAGAAATAATAATAATTAAATAAAAAATAAAAAAAAAATGCTTAAAAAAAATAAAAATAAAAACAAATATATATTATATATATATATATATTTTTTTTTTTTTCTTTAAGCATTTTTGCTTCGTGGTTCCACGTTCGCAGGTCTAAAAATATTAATAATAAAATAAAATAATTTTTTAAGCATTTCTGAAGGGGCGTCGCTACTTCGCGGATTTTCACTTTTCGCTGGTGGTTTTTGGTGCCCGTTAACCGCGATAACCGAGGGATTCCTGTGTATCCAACTTTTTTTTTTTTTTGTATCCAACTTAATAGAGTAAATAGCATGATTGATATTGTTGACAGGTAATTGTCATTTACAGCTCATTTAAGAACACAACACCTCAATGTAGTGCAATTTAACTTTGAAACGCAAACTAACGGAAAGTTAATTAAGTGGAAGCTGCATTTCGACATGCACATTATTAGCATTCTCTCCCAAAAACCAGTACAACCGTTTCATTGAAAACCAACTTCACAAATTAATAATCTTAAATGATTTCTTTGGCAAACGCTATGCTAACTTGTTTTAATTTAAAATATAGAAGCTCCCTCATAGCTAGAAGAGAGGCTAATTAGGTATGGCATCCATTTGCTATTATTTAAAACATAGTAACCAACTTCTGACCATTTGGAACAAGAACAATAAGAAGGAGGCTTCGTTTGAACGGTACTGTAAGTATATAGATTCTAAATAGTATTTTAAAATGTTTGTGACTCACCTATGTTGGAGCATGGGTCTCCGGCATCGAACTTGTGCTCCGTCGCTAGCTTCCCACCTGGAAGTCGGACACTGGCTGGGGCCAGGCTCTGGGGATAAGGCGGCCATATTTGTAGTCCATCCATCCATCCATCCATTGTCTTCCGCTTAGTTTATAGAGTAATACGGTCCCTGTTTTCATGGGAAAATTGTTCTGTTTTTGTTTCCTGATCTGAATGAACATGATACGGTTTTTGTTTATTTGTTTGGGCTTCTTCAAACAAAAGCAAATACAAAAAAAGTCTGAACAATTAAGTAAATAGAATGCAGGAAACTTTTCACTCTCTTCCTACTTCACTAATTTGCATCGTATTGTTCCGTATTCTGAACACTGATTTCAGTTCACATTGATGGATAAACTTTACAGTACATTAGTTATTTGTTTAAAAACAACTTTGTAGAGTACTTGTATTTGTCAAATTGTGCGGTAAAGGTTTCATCTTGGGTTTCAGTGTAAAGGAGTTTTGACTTTTATAACAGTAAAATAAATAAGAAATGATAATATACATTTTCTATTTCACATATTTTGCCTATCCTGGGATAAGTGAGGGTTCACTGTATTTCATAAACATAACTAGAGCGAAAATAATGTCAGGGGAAACTAAAACAAGAATATAAACCACAACCGATGATGGAGATAATCTATGCACATATAAAGCATAAAGACAACAGCAACACAAATATTTGAATGCACTTTATTTAACTAGCTCCATATTCCCCCTTTAATTTAAATCTCTGTAATAGTACCAAGCAACAGCCAAAGTGAATCAATTTGTTAAACAAGACACAAAATCTCAGGTATTTGTGGACAAGTTAAAAATACTATGCTCGCCACTGAGCTTGGATTAGGAAGACAGTTTACTGACCATAAAGCAAACTTAAATAAGTCTCGACTTTGTGTGAGCATAATAAAAGTAAAAAAAAAAAATAACAAAACAAAATCCACACCCCCTTTCAGTGCTATGAAATGTTTCGATTGAAAAAAACGCTATGTACCGCTAAATGCATTGTGCTATATGCATCTATTATTACTATTAAGCCATTGTGTGTTATTTCCTGATAAGACCTGTAGAAAAAAAACTAACCAATGGCACATTTTTACAATTGATTACCGTATAACATTTACAAGCTGGGGAGAATGATTAAGACCTTGAGCATGCCGTTCTGAAAATCATTCTCCCAAGGCACAGACAGAATGTATAACCATGACAAGGGACAACTATTTTTTGTGCAAGGAAGCAAACCTCAAGTATCAGTTAACGACAGTACAGCATATTATTGTCCCTTTTCACACATCAACATTTACATTCATGATATTTACAACGCAGAAGGTTTCAAACACACAACCAATGGGGCGATCCAATCATGTTGTCTTTTATCAGTCCACAGTGCCAAAACAAAACAAGTCACATTCATTTCACCCTGCCGAACTTGCTCTCATCTCATTATTGCTTACAGCCGTGTACTGTTAATGCATTGGGGAGATCCTCAATAATGGCTATTACGTAAATTCCAGTTGAAGGACACTCCTTGGGTGACTGCTCCTTCCTGAGGCTAAAGTGACAACGTGATGAAACTGAGAGAAGGGAGTGACACAGCATGGTTTTCTGGAAGACCTTATTGAGAGCAAATATAACTTTTTCATCTAAATCATTTTATGTTTGGGTGCATTATACTCCCCGCTCTTACCACCTCTACCATATTTCACAACCTTTTTTTAACACATACTCGTACCACATTTTTTGATAATTGCTTTTCTTTTTATCTAAAAATACTCCAAATGTAGCCACTAACAGAGTGCCTGCCATTTTACTATTATCTACAAAAGATGCTTATCCTGTTTTTATACCAGTGTGCACATAGTCCAGTACAAAATTCCATTGAGTCCCCAAAAAACACAGAGTAGAAAAAGGACGGATAAAGTTGAAGAGTCACTCCCTTTGTTGTCCTGTTTTTTAGTCCATTAACAGCAAGGGGAGATATCCTTATCCTGGTTTCTGTTACATAACAAAGTGTCAATGTTCCGTACAATCTCTCCGGACTGAGAATCCCTGCTAGTTCTTGATCTCCAGAATGGACGGGTTGTGATCAAGGATGGCTAGAATGATTTTGTCCATGTACTGCCGCAGCCGCATGTTGATTTCCTCTTGCTCTTTCAGGGCTTCCATTAACTGTTGAAATAGATGCACAAATAATTAAGTCTAGCCTAACATTTTATCATATCTGCAGTAATAGGTTGTCGTTTTCATCCAGGTTTGGGTGGGACAAGTCAGTGGTGGGCTAGAAATAGCCGGAGTGAAAATTTCTATCTTGCGCAATAGCTGCACTATTGACTCAAATGAAGGAAGATGCCAGGGAGTTCATACCTGTGCAGACTCATACAGCCCTTTTCACCACTGCACAGTTATTGCCAAAAATCTACTACACTAAATACTGAGGTGCAAAAAAGAATGTGTATGATTTTTCATGCCTGTGTTTCTGTTTAAAGTATTTGATAATGAAAATTAGATTGACATGAGTCGAGTGTTGTCAGCTGTCTGAAAAATCCTTTGGAGAGCCATCAGTATGCTTGAGCCTCCCTCGGTTAGTCTGTCTTGCCATCATTTTATTTATTTGTTATTTTTTTCCCGATTTTTATTATTTATATTGTTTTTATTCCAACCACTGTGTGTGTCTTTATATTTGCCGTTCCGGGAAAAAGGAGAGGATTTTTTTTTCTTCTTCTTGTATTGTTTTTTGTATGTTTACTTTCAGTCCTTATGCTTGAAAAGTGCTATACAAATACATGCTGATTGATTAATTTTTGAGGATAAACCTCTTTGAAAGACTTTTTAAAAATGTGATTTGATGATTCAATTAAATGAATCTTTCTCACACTACACCAAACATCTTGTGACCATTTTTGGCCCAAAATGGATTTTTAAAAATTAAATTGATCACTATGTAAAATCTAGAAATAACAAAATGGAAAAAAAAAAATAAGCGACTGCGTAACCTTCAATTTATCATAAAATCATTGCGCAGAGCCATTAAATACTTATGCACATTATTTTTAGAAAATATGTATGCATTCAAATATTTTTCCAAATAATTTCACTGCCTTTATTCATCTTGTTTAATCACGTACAGTACAATTTCAAAATTTACATGAGAAAAGGAATATTTTTGGAGAAAATTGGGAGATGGATGAGGAAAAAAATCCCCAGAAACTTTCAAATGTACTGTATATCGGGATTCAAACAATGATTATTTGATGCTGATTGAATGATTGATATAAGAAGCGCCCCAAGTTATTTTGTGAGGGGTCTCTTATAAGCCTTTGCCTTCAACCTGTCCTCCCTTTGTCTTGTTGGGCAATTGTTTTTCATTTTAGGAGGTGATGTTTGTTGCATCAAGATTGATTGAGGAAAAAAAAGTGAAAATACAAATACCAATACTGTAACCAACAGCGAAGATGAAAAAAAAAAAAAATTTCATGTGTAGTAATCAGTTTCCAATAGCGACGGACCGTGCATTTCAGACCTTAGCCTTAAGTAGTGCTGGGCATGAATTGTGATACTTCAATTACCACCCAGCTAAAAGGAGCTTGTAAAACCTCCGACATTCCGTCAACTCAAAAGCTGATTGGCTAAAACCAATAGCTTTAATTGACCCTTATTTCATGTTCCAGGGCCTGCAGAACTGATTGTGAAGGTAGATTTCTGACCCAAGTATAATGATCATGTCCTTTGTTCCTATTATATTTTAAGTCTATTTTTCCCTGAGTGAAAGTTTACAAACTCTGATGCTACTTTAACCAAACTTTAATGTCAGAACAACATGTTGACAAACTTTTACACAGCATTTCATGAATATGTGGAACCAATAATCGGTATTCACTTGTTTAACCTTCTCATAGGGGGAATTGGTTTCAGGTATACGCATGTAGTGCCTTGATAGCTAGCAGTTTGTTGCTCACTAGACCTGGTGCTTGATGAACGTCTGCTAGCACTCGTTTGGGACTGAATTGTTTTTCTTTCAGCGTATTCTTTGTGTTGCCCATCTTGGTTGGCACAAGTTTTCGGCATAGTTTGCAGTGCACATCACCGCTGTTGTCTTGGAATCAAACTCCTGAGTAGCCAAAATACCTCCAAAAAACTGATGATGAAGGGCCTCTCCTGTCTACAACTCTTTCAGCATGTTTTGAATGGGTATGCTGGGGGTTATCCTTCATCTCTTTTATCAATCATTTTGACCAGCTTGTTGTCCTTTCGTTTTCACTGTGTCAGCCGCTATTCCTGTTAAATGATTGGCTGGTCTTTGTCACCTTCTTATTCTCCTGAATGTGGGTCCGGAACTTGAGTTTTTATTGCATTGGCGACGCCATTTTCTCCGGTGGTCAGGTGGTAATTATAGTTTAAATTATCGACTTTTATCAAACGTTTTTATTATCTATCGTGGGAAAAAATATTTGACAATGATTGTTATTTTTTTATCGCCCACACCTAATTCAAAACCAAAATATAATTAACATCACATGATTCCGATATTTATAGGCCGGAAAATAAGGCCTTACAGGCCCTAAAGGCCCACCACTAGACTGTACCATAAAATATGGAAACCATGAAGCACTGAATACTTAGTGGGATGTACCTGGTCTCTGGAGGCGTTTTCTATCTCGGCAGCCAGAGACTGAGCTTTGGTCTGCGTGGCGAACAAATTCTTAGCTTCGTACAGGCTCAGGCTGAGCATCTGGCCGTTGAGGTCGTCGTTCTGCTCCTTCAGCCTCTGGTTCTCCTGGGAACAGATCATTGCACAGGAGGAAATAAATATTTGGGTCACAGGGATGTCTTTGAAAGAAGTGTTTTATGATAATGATGACAGTGACTGTGAATCCACAGAACCTATGGGTTTGTTATTTGTAAATACACAATAGATATAGCTGTAAAACACTATTAAGGTTGAAGGTGTAGGACTAAATAAGCATATGCTTCTTCCTATTCCTTTTTGACATGTTACATTATCATTTTTTGTTTTTTGACTTTTCGTTCTATTTTGTTTTCGAATGTTCGGAATAAAATTGCATTCATTCATTCATTTATCACAAAGCCTCAAGCAATAGTTGGTGCACTTGCTTGGGCGCCTGGTGTCAAAAGAAGCAGGGCACAGTTATTAAACCACTCAGGATTGACAGGGCATTAAGCAGGTGATGAGTCATACCCTGCTAAAGGTAAGATCGGGCCTAAAAAAAAAATCCAGTCCGACCCAACCCAACCTGGCCCGCTTGTATAGAGGTTGTGTACCTGAACCACCTTCTAATTAACTAGATTGACAGGACCGCACCCGAAGCAAACCCGAAATTTAATAATTTCGTCGAGCCGCCCCCAGAGCAATTAACTTTTCGCAGAACCAACCCAACCCCCCCAAAATTTCATATTTTATAGTGAAAGGATGGATACGTTTCAACACTTTTTCTTAATGAAAATGTCATGGCCTGCAATTTTTAGAGACAGTTCATCCAGTTGTATATTGGGTAGAAAAAAACAACATGGTTTCTTAAGGTTTAAATAATAATTTTATGAACGTAATAAATGCATTTCAACAATAAAATAACACAGGGACAAAGAATAAGATGCAAGACAACAAGCGCGAAAAAGATATTGATGTGCACATGCCTAATCATGTGGAGAAATACTGCAGCCCACTAGGCTTTAAATAGATTTATGCAGCTCAGATAAATGAGAAAATATATATGATATAGTTTTTTCTATAGTCTGGAAATGGAAAATCAAAGGAAATGATGGAAGAGAAAATACACAAACTAGACAATAAATGAAGAATAAAATTCTAACGTCACGCTTACCGGTGCGTGTTTCTTTTCAGTTCACCCGTTTTTAGTTTATCTTTTACTTCTTGCTGCTCTATTTTGGCAATCAAAATAGATACATGCTAAATTGAATAGGGGGAGAATAATAAATAAGAAAATATGTTTGTTTTCTTTTAGTAATTTGAGGGGGATTTTTTAAGGTCATGTAGATGGGTTCATTTCAGGGTGGAAATTGAATTGCGCCATTAACCACAGCAGCAATACCTTCTTAAGAGAGAGGGACAATAAAGAACAATGACGGACTGATTTTTTTTAAAAAAAGCAGCTCAGACAGAGGAGCAGAGAGGTGAATAAAAAATGACAGCTGCCATCAATTACAGAAAAGAAAAGCGGTGGATAAAGAAGCAACTAGAGTGGAGCCATTGGTGTAAGGAAAAAAATGCGAGGGCTTTAAAAGAAAAAGCCCGGCCCGAACCCCAAACTAATGATTGCCTTTACCGACCCGGGTTAGGGTTTAGGACCTTACCTCTATGCCCTGCATTCCCTGGCGTGTTATAAAAGCACCATGATAACTATTTGCTTTTTCTTAGACTCACTACTTTATCATTAGGAGTAGACTGTGGCTGTGAGCCCGGGGTCAGCTGGAGCAGGTTCATGCTCCTCCACTGAGATTAGTAGTTAATGTCAAATGGAGGGGTCAAAAAGGCAGCCTGAGCATTAAACCGAAACGGAGCATTGCCTACAGCAACCCTGGTTGCTGGATTTCAGGGTGAAAGAGATGACCTTGGACGTAAATGACTACACAGTATAGACATTTACACAAGCGTACAGGCAAGCATTGGATGAGTTCTTATGAGATGCTTTACAGACATTTTTTTCTCATTCTAGATGGCCTTATTTCGTCTAAAACAGGGTTCACCAAAGGAGCCCACGGACCGGTTTCAAAAATAGCTTGCTAGTGATGGGTTATCTTAATTTTCTAGGAAATTTGATTTCTAACCTATTCAACCCTAATTTTCATTATTACTCGCTGGTAATAACATAATAGTAATAACATGATCACCTGTTATTTTAGAAACACATATCAAACTGGTAGCCCATTCTGCCAATCAATGAAAAAAAATTAGCTTTCAGCTTCAAAACGGTTGGTCGCCCCTAGTCTAAAATATAATTTTAAAAATTGAGTACATAGTTTGACCAAAATACTCTCAAAGTAATAAACGCAGATAGCAAGTTAATTCCCCAATGTTAACACCCTGCATACAGCTGATCCTGAGCACATGAAAATAAAGGTACTGTCGATATTTACTTTGCAACCGCTCTGTCCACTTTGCTAAAACTGCAAATAATACGTCACGATATTGAAACTTGACAACCCATTTCAAGATGTGCCATCGTTCATATCACAAAGGACAATGCTGACTTGCTATATTTATGCCGTTAGCATAGTTGTAAAACAGCAATGTAAATCTCCTAACCAAGTCATGTTTAAGTATATTAAAAATAAAATGATGTCGTCAGAGTTCAACATAGAGAATTATCGATCAACTTTGCAGGCCCAATAATCCTATTTCACTTATTTGATGTTCATTATAAATGTTGTATCTTGTATATTCTAATCTGCACGCTGAACACAATCTAAAATCTTGTTTCTTTGGCAGAAAAGGTTGATAATTTAGAAGTGTTATATCATTTTATTTTTAAAAGATGACAATATCAAAATGAGCAAAACTGCAAGACACTTTAAATGGAAAATCATTTGCGATTTCCAATTGTCTCTTCTTTTGTACCTAATTAATATTAATAACATCCATCCATCCATTATCTGCACCTCTTATCATCACTAGGGCCGCGGGGGTGCAGGAGCCCATCCCAGCCATCTTCGGGCAGAGGGCAGGGGACACCCTGAACTAATTGCCAGCCAGTCGCACGGCTATTAATAACATATGATAAGTAAAAATAAAAGTATATTTCTTGTAGCAGTAAAAACTAAAAACTTTTAAATTAGCAATGTTATCTTCAGACTTTTACGATAAAATGAACCAATTTAAATATATTCATAGTTTTCAGAAAACGAATACAATGCAATGAAGTAAAATAAGAAAAATGATACATAAAATTTGCAAAATTGTCTGGCAATAGACATGCATTCTTGACGTTTGGGTTAAGTTATTTTGCAGTGCAGCACGGCAATTTAATGGATGGATGGAGATACTTGACAGAAGAATAGAGTTTATAAGGCAATAAAATTGACCTGCTTGAGCCGTTTGACTTCGTACTCCAGTTCCACCTCCCTGGTCCTGCTGTTGTATTCGGACAGACCAGAAGATGAACTGCGGCCCCGTCCGGGCTTCTCTACCTCCAGCTTGAAGAGCTGCAAATGTTCCAACTCTCGCCGCAGATCTTCGATTAGCTACGCAAAAGCAATCGACATGCAATGCAATTTGGTGTGAGTGCAGTGTATGCAAAAGGTAGTTTCCGTGCTGTAATATTCGTTCACACCTCCTGCATGGCTTCTTTTTCTTGCTGGTACTGGTTCCTGTTTTTCCGCAGTTTGTCCATCATCTTCTTGTACAGGTCCATTTCATCCTTAAGGCGCAAACTGGTGTCCTCCAACTTATCGGTCATCCTTTGCTTCTCCTGCAGAAAAAAAGTTTTTGTGAACTCTCAGGTTTAGGCAAAACTCCTGAAATAAGTTTCAAGCTTATTCAAGAAAACATGAATAGTATCTACCTCGTCCAATTTTTCCGTCTGTGTCTTGAGTCTGCACATACTGAAGTGCATATCATTTTTCTCATCCTCTATCTGCTTAAGTCTAAAAGGTAGAAAACATAAACAGCCAATTCAAGCAGGAGGATGTATTATATAAATATTGGTGAATGTCTCTTATTAAACAATAAGTGTGAATTCATTTCTCACCGGCTGTTCAGCAGATCAATCTGTGTGTTTTTGTCATTTTCCATCTTGCTGAATGCCTCTCGGTGTCGTTTCGACTCGCCCAGCAGATTTTGCTTCTCGCGGGCCTCCTGGTCCTTCAGCTGCTCTTCTAGCTCATTAACTCTGCCGTTATTGAAGCAAAATGCAATATAATACGCAAACCAACGATTGCAAAAAGCTTGTAAATGTGTAGCGCGGTTTTGAAAAATACCTGTGTACTAAATGAGTGTTGTCCTGCTTCAGTTTAGATTTCAGATCACCAGTCAACAAAATTTCATTTTCTAGTTCCGATACTTTCTTCTCCAAGGAATTTACCTGGAAAAGACGGACAGGTCGATCAATACCAATTGAACATTCACATGTTATGGACATTCTGAAGATTCCTTTTCACATTCTAGAACCAATTAAAAACACATTTTAAACACAGGTGTAAACATGAGTGTACATGCTCATCTATCAATATTTATCCTAGGTGCAGTCCACCTTAAAACTGTAAAAAGATCCTAAGTAATGAAAACACAGTGACTCTATCGTCACTTTAAATTGAATGCATACCTTCTCATTGATGTCGATGTCACAAGAGTCAACGCTATCTCGGAAAAGGTCCTCAGTGCTGCCGTTGCTGCTACTCAAGTTGCTGTTGTGTAGCAGCTGCCTGCTCAAACACACAACATGACATGACTGGAACAAAACGTTCACGGCAGGACAAATATCTCTTCAAGGAAGGCATAATGACAGGCGACTACACCCGAGGCCAATGTCAGTCAGCGAAAGTAGTGTAAATAGTGTTAAAGATAGTACACGTTGTTACAGCAGAGCCATGAAGGTGTTTTTATGTCTAAATTGACATTTTAATTGTGTGCATGACGCCTTTAAAGGACAACAGCGGCCCCTCATTCTTAGGGAAACTTAAAAGAGGAAACTAAAAAAAGGAACAGATAATGAGGACAATAAAATAAGAAGGAACCAATGCAGACACAGAGAGAGCGAGAGAAAGAGGACAGTGTGGGTATCAAGATCTATATTGAAAACATAGATCAGCTCTGACAGGCCATTTTCACACTGTCACTATAATTGAATTGGTGGGGTGGACAAAGCATACAAAACATCTCACCAAAGACGGTGTAGCCTGGAGCCAAGATTTTACGGCATGTTCTGTTTGAGGTGCCAATGGTTTTATTGCAATACAAGGTTATTAATTAACTAGCTGTTTAAGTACAACGTTGCACGTGGGGGACGAGAGATAAGGAAGTTGTTAAACCTTATCATCTGGTGTGTCCTGAGTTGACGTAGACAACTAGCAAACTATTGATGCCTCGTCCATGAGTCAGAACAAAGAATATGTCAAATGTAACCAGAATTCAAAACTGCTTTAACTTTGCGATGGGGATTTGGAAAGGCAGTGGAGATTAATTCCAGAGGAATTCCCACTACATAATTAAATGAAATCTCTCATACATTATGTATGCCTATTAAAAGCTGCTTATGAGGTTATTAAAATATTTTTCCCCGTAAGATAAGCATTTTTACAAATCGAATTTGTATATTCAAAAAAGGTTGCGGGTAGGGCAATGACGATTGTTATTTGTTACAGCTGGGTCACCACTATGTATTTCTTGTATTTGTATCACTGTCAATCAAATAATCTGAATCAAAAAACATATCAGAATATAATGATGCTGTATACATCTTCATCTATATCTTACGGAGGGACGTCAGAATGTAAAATTCTTGAATAGGTTAAAATCAGGTGCATATATTTTCTGTTCTTACAAGAGTCCATTAAAATAGCTCTCACTATGACGCAGTGCAGTTTTGCTCTTAAAAGTCCTCCAAATAAATAATTCAACAAACATGGAACTCCCCAAAGAAAACATGAACAAGCTGTGTTTCTTACCTGCCAAATGCTGTGCTGGAGATTTTCCTGCTGGGGCTGCACCAAAAAAGTGTGTGAGATAGAGAGAGAGGGAAGGATTCATCAGTAAATTGCCATAGAGATGGCTCTCTTTCAACAAAGCAGAGGTAAAAAAAAAAAAACAGCAAGTGGTGTGCCATAAATGGGGTCTGGGACGCCAAAAACAAAAATAGGGTGGAAGATCCCCATACAAAAAAAACAACTTCAGATTTTAGGAATTTGTACCCTCTTTGAAATGACCCAGATGCAAATGCTAAATCTATCTACGCTTCAATGCCCCCCCCCCCTTTAATTGAACAAAAACTTCTCTTGCAACTATAGTTATTCCAGCAATATCTCACCTTTCTGCCCATGACTATTTTGTTATTTATACAATAAAAACATGAAGTATCCTGTTGGAATAGACATATTTTCTGCAAAATCAGCTAAGCGGAATCTGATATAAATGAATGGGGCAGGTAGGGACGGCTAATTTGGGTAACTCCTTGGATTGTGTTTCCAATAATAGATTTCCTGCTGCATTGCTAGGTGAGGTAAGTAAGCCTTATGTAAGAATGAATTAGGCCTTAATACTTGGATGTGTGAGTTCATGTGTCAAGACACAGTTTCTACCATAAACAAACTACTTGTGGATTACTAGAACATACGGTGGTTTGGATCCGTCATTATGGACAGAGCGACAGCATTTTACCTGTTGGCCTTGAGATTCTTAAGACGTGCCTCCAGATCATTGAGTAGGTTGACTTTTTTGCTGCACTGAGAACAGTAGACATCCACCATCTCACTTGGGTAATGTTGACGCGCCCTGCGAGGTGTCTGGCCCGCACTGTTGACACACAAACACGTTTAAGGGAACTTTACTGGCTGCCAGATGAGGCATGCAAATCTTACAGAATAATGTTCTGTGACCTTAGGTAAAAATGTATTTCGTGCGTAGAATGTAAATGGTCTGCATTTATAAAGCACTTTTCAAGTCAATGAAGCCCTCCCAAAGCGCTTTACAATGGCAAGGCAACTACCTGCTATCGGGGGCATTAGGCATTCAGTGTCTTGCCCATGGACACTTCGACATATAGCACGGAGGAACCTGCGACATCTATATCCTTTGATCATAATTATAAGTAACTATGTGAATGATGCACCGTGAAAACAATTGACATAACCACATATCTGCTTTACATATCTTGGCTGTAATTATTGTCCCTGTACATTGGGTGTATCCCTTTTAAAGTAGTTCAACTCTGACATCTCTATTGACTCGTTTGCGGTTGACACAGTAATACCTAATGTCTTCATACTGACACGCAATTATAAAAAGTACATTTGCTATAGGGTTTTCTTCCCGACATAAAAGCAAAAAAAAACTTTGAAAAGGCAAGTTGGAATTTGCCTTAACACAACTGCTTTGTTTAGCAACAGAATTGTAGAGTGCTCATGTATTATTTGACTTCATATTAGGTGTTCATTTTTATTTTCTTCTATTTAAATTCGGATGAATTAGGATTTATTTTACATATACTGTACTACCTTGTTAGAATTGGTCACATGATTTGATTGATGTTAAAAGTGTCTGGACTGTAAAAGAGAAAGCCCTTTTTTTCTTTCAGTTTTCTCTATTTTTTAAATTGTTGATTTAGAATTCATTATGACTTTGCATTCGATAAACTGTGTAAAAAATAAAAATGTCCATCAATCAATCCATGTATGCAAGTGATAGAGAATGTACCGGTACACAAACTACAATCAATTTCTCAAAACAACTCTGTTGTCATGAGAAAAGGGATGTCTGTATTTTAAATAGGGACTTGCGTCAAAGCTTGCTGCCAACTTCTGTACACTTGCTAAGCAACACAACAATACTGAAGCAGTTATAGTTTTAATTAAACATATTTACTGCCAGCCAACTTAAAAAATAGAGGTTTAATGAATTGGGCCTGATCCAATTACTTTAATGGAAATCTACTTCTTACCCCAAGTAAAAAGGAGTGTCTTTAGTAGAGTTTCATCATATGCAGTCAAATTTCATTTGAAAAAATAAGGAAAGGGCAGCTTAAGATCAGGATTTCTAATCCGAGGAAATAAAATCTGCAGCTTAAATATTAATGTGGTACTGGAGGCAAAAAATACAAAGCTATAAATCAGGTAATGAAAGTGTAGAGAGCATATTCTATGTAACATTTACGAGAAACCAACTGCTGCTTATTTAAATAACTCTATAGATTAAGTTCTGTTCATCTCCACCCAAAAAAAACCTCCAATACAATCTTGACGTTGACTTTCCAAACAGGTGAAGTAGTAACCATTTTTACCAGACAAGGGAAGAGGGAGACACATGAAAGTAAACACCAGAAAGGGATGGCAACACTTGACCAAGTGAAAATTATGCACTGTGAAATGAATGATGAACTCCGGCAAGGTGGTGATGGAGAACGCAACCATCTGGCAAGCGTTGAATTTTGCAAGACTTACTGTAAATATATATTTTCTTTTTGTGTATTTTGTTTTACCTGTGTAAAAAGCTAATGATTATTAGTTCAGTTTCTAAAGAAAACATTCTTTTGAGACATTTAATCTCTAATTGGGTTCTTCAAATTTTCAATCAATGTGCTGTGTAACAAATCATGAATTGTTTAAAAGGTCTTACCTTGAGGATACAGATGAGCCAAGATCTGAGTACCCATTAATGCGTGCCTCATCATCTAGACAGGGACTGCTAGAAGCGTAATCAGGCTCATCTCCTTCCCCGTAGTCCTCAAACTGTTCCTCGTTCAGGGAAGCAGAGGAGCGCGTCGACAGGTCAGAAATCACAGAGTTGCTTGTGCCTCTTGACCTTGAGGTGACACGAACAAAGCAATGTGAGTGAAATCGAACAATAAAACACCCAAAATGAGATATTCCTCACTTCTCGGCAGGAAAGAAGAGATCCCCTAAAATATCTTCTTTATCTCCAAGTCGGGTAGGACCCTCGGAGGTGTCGGACCCTTGGGTGCTCTCCACTGCACTGTCTCTATCAGAGTCTCTCTCCTTGGCCTCATCTTCATCGAAATCTTTGGAGAACAGCGGGCTACTGGGTAAGGCGTCGGGATAAGCTTGCGTGCACATGATGACCGGAAAGTGCCTCTCTCCCTCACTATACTGGAGAATGATAGCGAGAGAAGGGACAACATTGCATAAGATCATTTAATATCTACATATAATAATATTTAATAGGTTTAACGAAATAATGACAGAAATATTTCAACAGTGTTACTGATAGAAGTGGATCACGAAAGAAATTCACAGAAAACTTTATTCATGTAGAACACATTCTTCTTACCCCAAAAATAATTAAAAAGAAAGTTTGAGTGTGTGTTACACACAAGGTTTTACTGTAGTATATAACCGTATTTGTGCAATGATTTATCAGTAAAAAAAACATAGCTGACCGCAAATGCAAAACATTTGATGCGACGGGAATCGAACCCAGGTTGTGGTGGTGAAGGCGTGGTATTGCTCACCACATGACCTCTAGTGATATAGATAACGTACGATGAGGCATTATATTTTATTTCATTACTGCATAACATCATTTTTACGGTACCAGAGACAAATTTTAGAGAACGGAGAATTCAGAAAGTTGCCCTGTATGATATAAACACAAAAAATCAAAACAAGGGAAACAACTCTCTGGTATATCTGATGATAAATTAGACTTGAGGCCATAAATAAATACTGTACATTGTATGTTGATATTGTGTTCATAGTTTATGTTGTCAATACATAATTGTAATCATTACCAATGTTTGCTATTTTAAATGTTTAGTTTGAGCTGATAATGAGTGAAACAAATTTTTATGCCAAATATGATTCAAAAAATAGGGGTGTGCGTTACATACAAAAAAATATGGTAGTGGAGTAACAAAATAGCTTTTTTTTTTTAAAATAAAAAATTGAACGGATACAATTAATATTTGCCGATTTTAATCCTCCTTAATGATGAGTCACTGACTTCCATTTCATCAATGTATAGAATTATATAGGTGACATTTTATTTTTTTACAAATTCGTAAGGAATTGGGCTTCGGCACGGCGCCAGTATTTGTACTTTGTAAATAATCATCTTTTTTGTGCACTGTATGAAAAGACATTATATGGGCCAAACAACTACATCAATTGTAATCAGTTTACATGTTCTACAATCTTAATTTCCAACTATTTGGGAATACAGGGACTAAAATAAAATCAGTTTTATTTTAGGGTATTCATCAATGAATTTAGAAAATCTTCAACAATCATCAAATATTACACGTATCATCCGTGGCAGCCAGAGTTACTGCTATAGTTGAAAAAAAGGACACACCTAAACTAAAAGCTTCTTAGAATTTTGCTTTTATTCTTTTCTCCCAGAGCACTGCATCTTATGGATGTCACTTAAGTTTTTTTTTTCTTTTTACAAACCTCATTAACATTGTAATCTATTTTTAAATGCATTGTTTTTATCTACTCATGTTTTCAGAGTTATATTTAATCAATTAAAATACCACAAAATGTTTGCTTTTCTTTGGGGACATGCGTACATTTCTAAAAGCACATTCGTAGGCACGGTTAACATTTTGTGGGCAGCTTTTTGAGTCATGTTTCAAGGAAGATTAGCATCATTAAATCCCCTATGTGTGGAATGTTCTTAAACCCAAAACAAGGTTGGGCTATGAGGAAAAGGGATGAAAAGGTTGACAGGTCATAGGCCACAGGTCCTGCCACACTGCATTGAAATGTTTCAATCTCGTGTGATGCAAGCCTTATCCCAGCATGCCGGAGCAGCTGAAAGAAAGCAGCCTACAAAAGGGAGGTGCAGGTGAAGAAGTGATTAGATTGGAAAGAGAGCAGAGGAATTCAAATATTGCTAAAGAGTAGCAACATCAAAAATGCAAGGAAGTTGTGCAAAAAGGTGGTGCAAGTAGTCAAGACCGAAATCTAGAGAAAATGTCCGATGTAACATTGAAACACAGTTGCAAATGCGGTAATAGGTTCACCTGATCTTTCGACATGTTTGTTTATAAACTTTTAGGGTATTTTTAAAAAGCACTACATGACCACGTTGATAAAAAGACGACATTCAGACTAATGATATCAGTCACTTACGCGTGCAGATTTACAAAAAATAAAAAATGTTCCATTTCTTTAATTGATTGAACGTGAGGGAAAGGTGAGTTTTGTTTCTGAAGTGCCCCAACAAAAGATGTATGCTTTCTACGTTGTAGCATTTCTCTTGGCAGGATTTCTGACAGTCGTTTCTTTTTAAGAGTGCAACCACAATTTACAACCAAAGCATCTGACACAATAGGTGTGTCGCCGTTAAATAAAGACATGTTAAAGTTGCTTGTTTTAAATAGCAACATACGATTAACATGTTCCGTATTTTGAGTCCAATCTGTTGAGATGAGTGAACATGGAGGCAGATCCAATCACTTATATTGTTTATGGGACCCAGTTCATACTTAAAAGATCCTTCCTAACAGTTATGTACCAGGTTTCCAGTTGAGACCTATGTCCCACAGGGACATTGTTTGATATGGAACGAAACATAGCAACCGCTCTTAAAGTGGGACGACAACACAACGGGCGGCAAATACCTGCTTAGTGTAGTTGCCATGCAAATGTCCTGAATGGAAAAACCAGGTCACAAATTTAAAATTAGATTACTAAAGTCCTTTTAAATTTTCAATGTTTAATTCTCCAATCCAAATAAAGTTGAGCCAGATACCTTATCATAAAGACAATGATTATTAAAATTAATTGAATCGTCATAATCGCCACAAACATATAGACAAACCAAGCAACACAACAATAATCAATCAAACACGACACCGAGGCTCTTAAACCTAATTCAATTGGAAATAAACCACATTGATCGGAATCAGAGTGAGTCAGTGTAATAAATAGAATACTGGATGAGGAAAGGGAAAACAAGGCAGCGAGAAATAAGATGGACGGATGGAGGACAGAAAGGAATACAAAAACTGAAGCGAGGAGAGAAACTGCAGCAGGAATGTTTATATGGAATCGTGAAATGCTTTTTCAAAATATGTAACTCTCCTGCCCTCTGTTCATCCCTTTTTGCCGCTGGCCAACTCAAACATTGGCAGCACCAAAATACTAGCAAGTGCATTTAATGCATCGCCTCTGATGTTCAGGCCTAGCTATCGCCAGTAGGCTGCTTCTGTCATCTCAAATTCATTCAGAAGGTCGAGAGCAGGGATGCTACAAAATTCTCAAAGTCCATTTGGCATTCTTTGGGAAGTAAACTTGCAAGGAAATGAAATAATCATAATTTTTCTGAATACTGAGATGTTTTAGACCTAATACTGTGTTTTAACAGGGGATTTCTTAACAAAATATATTCAAATTCGAGTCACAGTTAATATTAACATCAGAGCAACACTTATATTAGCAATAGCAAGTAAACTTGATAAGCTAATGTTTCCAGAATTTAATTATAACATTAAGGTTTCCTGAAGATACCATCAATGACCAATGACAGTAAAACTAAATTACTGTGACGAAATTTAATTCACTGCCGGAAAGTGCACATGCAGGGCATCTGGATAGTTAATGTACTACGCGACTAAACAAAAATAAGCAGCAGAAATAGTAACACAACAGATGATCTTTGTGGTTTATTTATTTTATCTATGGAATGTAAATTTCAATATTAAAAATAGTAACAATTTAGTCAGGTGCAGGATTTACCAACATTGCTGTCAATCAGGTCCTTTTTAAAGAGAAAAAAAGGACAAAACTATTACAAAAGTAACATTGGGAAAGAAGTGACTATCATTGAGTCTACAAAAGAATATAACAGAAGCAGTAAACTAAAGAAGCAGAGTTCATTCTGCTTCCAGATTTAATAACAACATTATGTCATCAGCATTAATGATTTAACCAGAAATTTCAAACAGCAGCCAAGTCTCCTGCCTCCTCCACAATACTACGACTTGCATACAACAAAAACACTTTGGGATAGGATTTAAATTGATTTGTTTTGCGTCACAGGGGAATCCATGACTCATATTTCACCATCAGTTTATTTTAAACGCACAATAATCTGGGAAAAAGGTTGACTCACACCACCGAAATTAGAATAAGCAAACTTTCAACCTCCTAAAAATATGTTGTTTTCCAAAGTTGCAGGTTAACTTCACAGAAAGTTGGTCTGTATCCTGACATATATCTGTGTCAATATAGCTCCAGGGCAGTTGTCACACACAAAAAAAACCCACATATCTGAAATTCAAACATTAAAATTAAAAGTTCTCTCCAGCACTTTCTCAAGTTTCTCTGTCATGCTCTTCTGGAAACATACAGTAATCCCCAGAATGGTTCACAGCCTTGTTGTGACCACCATTATGAGGTCAATCCAACCTTGAAAAACTAAATGACTCCCGTTGAGCTTGTGAAAAAGGAAAATAATCACAGGTGAGTTGACAGGTTACATAAACATTGTGCAGCTCTTTTTTAACTATAGACTGTCAGATTGTATTTGCACTAACATATGGAAGTGGCCATGAGTGCATGAGAACGATATATATAAAAAAAAGACATGTTATTCGGCGGTGGGGCCCAAATTGAAAGGCAGCATTGTAACCTGGGTTGGAAATAGTACAGCCTTTGTGACAGGGAACTTTTACAACAGACCTGGGCTTGTATACAGTGCATACATCAATGCAAAGCGTATCAATATGGCTGCTATGTTTTACATAAACCCAAAGGCATTTCACTTGTTTCCACTAAAGGAACGACTCAAACACAACAAATTGCACAGGTAACATCTTGGATTACCAGGAATGCTGGCCTGGATAAAGCACAGTGCAGGGAGGAGCTAGTCATGGCTGTGTGGAGGCTCCCACACCAAAACTCTTACAGACCCTGAAACTCGGGCACAAAAACCTCTCTAGTCAAAATTTCTCTTCTTCAGGTGGTATTTGTGATTTAAAAAAATGAATCCAGCGCAGCTTTACTGAACAATAGTGTGCAATAAGTAAATTTTGGTGGGTGGAAAAGGAGTAGCATTTAAGGGTATTATTTTTTATTATCCTGCTAAATTGGTACATCAGAGACTAAACTCGAAAAACAGCAAATTGCAGAGACTGAGTGTGTTGGCAGAGAGACATGGCTTAGGACAAAGAAATGATCAGGTGTTTGGTGACGACTGTGCCACTGGATGGTGTGACATTACTGATACTTGCTGTTGGACGATCACAATAGCTTCCACCACAACAGGGTGTGTGTCTTGGGTGTTAATATCTCACGTCCCAGTCATGGCTTTCTGCTAATCTTATTCAAACTGCCAGCATCCCACCTTTGTTAGGCTACTAAATAATCTGCTAAATTAGGAAAGTTTGCTGAATGGTTCACTGCCCAAATAAAGCTGAGCTAAGGGGGGAAAAGTGGTTTGGAAAATGAATGGATGGAATTTGACCCTTCTGTATGTGAGAGGAGCAACCCAGGCTTTTGTTTTTAAGTGGATGACGCGTACAGCGATTCATTAGTACAAGGTGACTACTGTTGAATACAAAATTTACTGTTTTGCAGTCATTAAAGGTAATTAAACCACCCAAAATCAGACACAGCTAAAGAGTGGCGCTATGTTATAAATATTATAAAAACTGAGTAGCCGTTAAACAGGAGAGACCAGAAATGAATCCCAAGCCAAAAGTGAGAACTGGTGCCGACAACATTTTATCAAATCTTAAGGGGGCTACCAATCACATTATACATTTTTTCACGAACACACTTTTACAGTAGTACAGAAAAACCCTGTTTTGAGATGCCTTGTACAAAACCACCATAACAGCACAAGACCATAAATATGTTTTTCAAACTTATCAACACCAACGTGTCAGCAACCAATTTAGCAATTTGGTTATAGCATAAAAGCCCTTTGGCTAGAATGAATTAAGTGCTGTATTTGCTATTAATAACAAAACCAATACTGCACGTCACAATCAGCATCTAATTCTTCTCAAGGTAGTAAACTCCTGTTGAATTCTTTACGGGTTACGAACATATGACACAGACACGCTATAAAAACACAAAAGAAGCACAGTGAAGATAACTAAACAGACAGGAAGACAAACAAGACTGGGTTTGTTGTCAGACTGGAAGCCTAAAATAGAACAGTAATCGTTTTTTTTGGGGACCTGTGTTCCCACGGCAAAAACACTTAGGTGGGATTTTTAAGGCTTTACAAGAATGCATAGTGGGGACGCAAATCACACAAAACTCTGCCAGCCACCAAAACGTCGTTTCTATACTGGAAGCAAAAGGAGACAGATGACAGATTTGATAACTAAATCACAGACAGATCACAATAGTTTATTTTGAACCAACTTAAGACTTTGCTAAACAACCGGACAAAAAAAAATAGAAGCAACATTTCCACAGCTTTACCATCGTTCAATCATCCCTGCATCTCATTATTTTTTTCAAACGCTCTGCCAGACTTCTAGAATAGTTCGGTGACATCAAAAGAGATAGTTTAGGTTCCTCTGTCTGTCACATAAATTGTTCAAGGCTCCCGAATTGACAGCAAAGTCCGTGTACTCAAATGTCACACAGCCGAGAAGAGAATAATGAATGCCGATCTTTGTTTGTATTAAACATTTGTCTTGCTAGCAAGGCACTGTTTTGTCAATTCGCGGAATGGGGGTCATTTCATTGTTTGCAGGGGCAGACCCTCGGCAGGTGGCCGAGGCACTTCTTTGTGTGCACTGACACACGAAAAGGTTGGCATTATCACTCTGTTCTCGCAAAAACAGAAACCATCAGTAAGGGGAACTAAATATGGCAAAATCTTGTTTTATTTACAAATTGCAAATTATCTTGCTTAATTGCTCCAATGAATGATACAAGAGTTAATTGTTGAAAAAAACTGTTTTGGGATGTGCCCAAAAGTGACTCGACCCCAGTAGTTGAAAATATGATGTCAGTTCTCTTTTCATTTTTGGGCCAAACAACTCTTAAAAGATATCAAAGTCAAGCCCGAATGAAGGTTAATATTTGACTTCAAAGAAAAAAGGCCAAAGTCTAATTTATTTGGTGTGGACAATATTTCTCTTCGTCTCACGCCGTCGTTTTTCCAGGTGACATAAAAGATATTGAGTAAAAGAAAGGAACGTTTTAACTCCAGATTAGCCTCCATTCATCCACTCCAGCTCAGAGCCCGAGTTAATCTAGTTATTCAATTGCTAGTGTACAAACTGTGCGGCTCAAGACATTTTGCTATTGAATATCTTTTTTAGGACACAGAAAACACAACAATGAGAGTAATCATCTCGTCCGGCAAGGGAAGAAACCCAAATAAGACGAGGGGAACAAAAACTAGTAACTAGATTGTTTTGTATGACAAAGCTCTACGTGAAGGAGTAAATCTTATTATGTAATGTCCCGTCCAGCACCTGGAGTATCCAACACGTAACATGCAGCCATTGTCACCCGCACGGTAACTTATGTCACAATCCTACTAATTCAAGAGTATCACTTGCACAGCCATGTGAGAACTCAAACATTGTCAATACCTTATAAAACCCAAATCAACATTTCCTATGCTTTATTGGAATGGACAACAATTTACAAAAGTAATAAACATACGGTATTTTCCGCACTATAAGGCGCACCTAAAAGCATTTATTTTTTTCAAAAGCTGACCATGCGCCTTATAATACAGTGCGCCTTATATATGGATCAATATTAAGTCGCAAGGTCTCGCAACCAAGGCAAGCAGCCGCCGACTAGATTTTTCCTCGTAGGCGATGTGGTCCGCGGTGTATGCTGGGATACATATGCCGGCGTTTCATTTCCCAGCCAATGTGTCAATCATCATTTGAATCGATCGCTATTGGCTAAAGTTATTTGGAGGTAAAGGGGGCGGATCCTTTTTATCATTTACAGGCTCGCATAGGCTAAAGGGGCGAAACAAAGCCTGCAATTGGCCGAAAAAGATGAAGGTGAATCACATATTGGGTTGCACTACAGCATAGAGAAAACATTTTTTACTATTCTGTATTTGTAAATATTTTATCTCCTGGATTTACTACACTCACGGTTGTAAGAAGACCATGGTTACGTATCATTAATGAACGCGAAGAGAACTTAGGTGAGCTATGCGGCTTTACATTTTCCCGGTATCTTGTTTTAGAACGATCTTGATGTTTTTGTGATGAGTCTATTTTTAAATAAATTCAATTCAAAGTGTTTGTCATATGCACAGTAAAGAATCCCGTTTCCCTGCACAATAAAATTCGTACTTTGCTGTCCACACAGTTGCCAGCGAAACCTTGAATCCCAAGACTTTAACCTTCCGAATGATATGTGGAACGATGCATTTGAGTGAACGTGACATCGTACAGACACTGTGTCCATACATGTGTGAGACACGTATTTGCTTCTTTGCAAGCTTCCGGAATGTTAAGGGGGTAATAAGTTTGACTGAACTATCTGACTGTTTTGACGACGTTCCCATTGTAGCGCCTTATAATCCGGAGCGCCTCATGTATGGAAAATATAGGACCAAAAACTATTTTTTGGGGGTGCGCCCTATAACCCGGTGCGCCTTATAGTGCGGAAAATATGGTACTCAAATATAGACATTCTAGTCTCAGTTTATATGCTCAGTGTGGTAAGATCTGGTCATACTTAACGAAAACACATGCAAGAATCTTTGACTCAAATAGCGTGTCATGAATATCAACAGATTGGGCCTACTGCCATTTGGTGCCAGAAGCAAGATTCAGTTGTTCTGCCAGGAACAAGACACTGCTGGTACATATAGATGAATGAGTCTGTTCTAGAATGACGCAGTAGTCCATATGAGAATGTGTTTTTACTTTGTTGTAGAAAGCAAACTAAAACTAAACAGAAACTAGTCAACCCAACTCTGTATATCAACTTGATTAAAATGTAACACCGCTACAAGAACACACTATCGACATAACAAAAACAGGCGTTGCTTTGAAAATACCGAACATAAAATATCATTTGAAATGGCAGGTTATAAAGGGCAATGATTAAATGACTAAGCAGTCTGAAAAAGGAGCGTCAAGGCGGTCTTTAAAGCAATAGGTCAATAATTATACTAATAAGTCACTTTGGAAAAAAAAACATTAAAATGCTTATTGTTAATTCTTCAGTAAAGAACATTTTGAACCATGCCTTAGACATCTCATGTAATTAGGAATTATAAAGATAATAGAAACTTGCTGGCTGCTCTTATGAGAAAAGGTCAGTCATGAAGGATAGAATATTCAATAAACTTTTAACATGTCAAAAGGGTTTATTTAACAACATAGATGAACAAACCTGAAAAAAAAATACTACATTACTGTAGTTACTGTTCTATTAATCATGACAAGGTCCAGTTGAAAAAACACTAGCCCGGAGGAAAACAAAGTTCAGACTCATAAATTACAAGCTTGTCATTTTTTTAAGCAGCTCATTTTAAATAATATACACACACACTTGTTGGATCGGGAACCTTTCTGACCCAAAGAGCCATAAAAAGAAAAATATTTTGATTTTTGTTAAGAGAATCACACTACACATTTTAGGACATAATTCAACAAAACCGCCAAACCCGCCCTCCACAAAAAAACTAATTCTTCCCCATATAATTTCACTGTGTGATGTTTGATTATTTGATCAAATATATGAAATAATAATAATGCCAGAGCCTGTGTCCCATATCAATATACCACTTAAAATTTGTCTGCCTCCCGCAATTACTTAAGAGTGTTGAAGCTCATTTTGACTGCAACTTTTGTCCTAAATAATGGTTTTAAAAGAAGGTGCAAGCAAAGTTATTTAGTAAAAATGTCACAAAATACTGCAAATGAGGACACAAACGTTACCTTCAGTGCTGACGGCCGTAGGTGTGGAGAAAGAGTGCGCGCACCCTGTGTATAGCTCTGTCAATTCCTACCGCTCACCCAATCAAATTGCTCTAGGTGCTTTGCTAGAGCTTTTGGTTGAAAAGTTGGTTTGGGGTTCAAGTTTTTTTCTGTGGCTTTTCATCATTAAGTGTATTAACGATGAACATATATTGTTTAAAATGATTATTTTGCAAAGTACAACCACACAGAGTCTGTAAATAACAGTCAAAATTGTGTCCAATGTATACGGGACCAAAACCTTCGTAAATCAGTATGGTCCCTGCTTCGCATGTGCAATAATCGGCTCTGCATATAGCATTAAAAATTGCTCGAATCCTGCTTTATATCCGAGCCATATGTAATCATGAAAAAAGCCATATATGGCTCACGAGCCCGAAGTTCCAGACCCCTGCCCCAGTGCATTGTTGGCCCGGCGTACCGCCATTTTGTTGTACCACCACTGGGCTATTGACAAATAGTAACGACCACAACATGTTTACTCAATTAAAGGAGCAACCAACCCCAATGACAATAAGTTTTTACCGAAAACTATTACAATTTTTCTAAATCATCTTACATTGGCCAAAAAGTGTTTGCCACATCATATCAATTGTTGTGGAGTATTTTTTATAACCGAAATCCAAAACAACTGCGTATGATTAATTTGCCTAGAGACAATGGCTTTTTTCAAAGAATACAACATCAAGAGGCACTGCCAGACAAAGCATGCTGACTACAAAACGCTAACTGAATAAGGAACCCTGTGAAAATGTGAAGCAACTGGAAGTTGTTTCAACAACAAAGCAGCGTTTTTTTTAAGACCCTGCAAGTCAAATGAAAATGCTACAAAGGCGAGCTACGAGGTCGAGATGCTAAGCACTGCAAACCTTTCACATAGGGTGAGTTTATTAAAGATTGCTCAAAGAATGCCACAAGGAATAGTCGGACCATCAGACATTTTCAGCTTACCAAATCTGGCCCGCTTTCTGAAAAGTTTGGACACCCCTGAGATACAAACTACACTAATAATAGTTTAGGAAACACTTTGATACAATGAAAAAATATATTTTTTAAAACAGGTTTTTAAAAGTAGAGAATATATTGACACAAAACCAGGGTTGGGTAAGGTTACTTTAACTGGATTACTTTCAATTACTTTTGGATTACTCCAATACCAAATATGCTAATAAAAGACAAAAGAAACTAAATATGAATCAAATGACTAAATTTTGTGCAGGCTTGGGGAGTAACGGAATACATGGAACGGCAAAAATGATGTTGGCAAGCTGTTTGGATTTATTTTCATTTTGTTTCTGTCGCATTTTATGTTAGTTTTGCCGGAGATCAAAGAGATCAAAGCCAGGAGAGAAAGCTTACCACATGTTGTGAGTCATCACTTTATTCATAATTAGTTTATTTTGTCTTTTATTAGCATATTTGGTATTGGAGTCATCCAAAAGTAATTGAAAGTAATCCAGTTAAAGTAACTCTACCCAACCCTGCACAAAACACAATTTAAAAAGTATCGAATATGTTAAAGAAAAAAAAAGTATCGAATATGTTAAAGAACAACGTATCGAATATGTTAAAGTAAAAAGTATCGAATATGTTAAGCCGCAACAAAAAATATAAATATCGAATTTGTTGACCCAAGACTTATTAATCAACCCCTTGAGTTCAAGCGCCATTGCTCACCTCGTTTCCGAACGAGGGGGGTCCACCACCGTCCTCGGCCCCCCTCTCGGTGCCGGAAAGACCTTCATCCACCGAAGTCATCCACTCGTTCCGGTTTTAAAGCTGATGAACGTCGGACTTTCTAGTTTCAGATGCGCCCGCCACGAGTACAGGTGCTTCCGTCGTCTCCGAAAAATGTCGACAAAACTCCGCCGGTTCGATGTTAGTTGACGTTCAGGTAAGCCTCAAGCGGACTAAAAATAAACGTGCCTCACTAAATCTCGCTTTTGCACACACACGCAAAGAGAAACAAGCTGACGCGGAGTCCCCTGACGTTCACTCGGCTTGAGTGGGGCTATTCACCGCTGCCCCTCCACCTTCTCTGTGTGGGAAGTAACCAGAGAGCGAGACCGTTGCCCGTTGCTCGGCAACTGTCTAAGTAGGCGCGGCTTAGAGATACCGCCCACTCAGGATATATTAGCATATTAAGCCACGCCCTATCAGCATGTGTGTGGCCTTGGTGAGACAAGCGATTGTTCAGGCGATTACAACCAGTCTGCTGTGATCAGAGGTGGGTAGAGTAGCCAAACATTTTACTCGAGTAAAAGTACTGTTACTTCAGAATAACATTACTCAATTAGAAGTTGAAGCTGTCATGCAAATACTTACTTACGTCAAAGTAAGAAAAAATACTCAAGTACTGAGTAACTGTAATGTCGTATTTCTTTTTTTTTTTAAACAACCAATCTCATCTCATTAGCTGCACCGCTTATCCTCAGTAGGGTCGCGGGGGTGCTGGAGCCCATCCCAGGAATCATCGGGCAGTGGGCAGGGGACACCCTGAACTGGTTGCCAGCCAATCGCAGGGCACACAGGGACAGACAACTCGCTTGCTCATTCACACCCAGGGACAATTTGGACCGGCCGATCCACCTGAAATGCATGTCTTTGGAATGTGGGAGGAAACCCACGCAAGCACGGGGAGAACATACAAACTCCGCACAGTAAGTCCGGTAGCTGGATTTGAACCCACACAGGAGGTTCCAAAGACCTTAGAACTGTGCCGCACACGCGCTAACCACTGTGCCGACGTGCTGCCCTAAACAACCAATCAGTTCATCAAATTATCAAAGTCCTGTCATGATTACTGATTCGGGGCACCTGCGGCTGCCCCGTTGGCGCCAACAGCCCTGGTCGCTGATTGGTTCCCTGACCCTTTTAAACCCCCGGCTTCCTAGAGGAAGCTGTCAGACCGTCCTGCAAACCTATGCTTTCAGCTAGGCAAGCTCTGTTCCTTCCAACAATCTCCTGCCCTGTTTTCTCCTGCCTTATACCTGTTGCTGACCTGTTGCCCTGCTCTTCCGTCCCGGCCATCGACCTGTTTTGCCGTTTCCTGCCTGATACTTGTTGCTGGACTCGTTACCGCCCTTGCTTTTCGTCCCGGCTATCGACCAGCTTTCCTGCCGCCCACGACTACCCTCGCTCGACACGGAAGTGCCACTTCCGGGTTCTTGCCATCAGCTACCTGTCTCCGACGATCATCGGATCGCGAAAGCAAGCACTGCTCTCTTTCTTAATAAAACTGAGTAAAAACGAACACTAATGGGTCCTGTGTCCGTTTCTGGCGTGTGACAAGTCCATTCAATCCACAAAAAAATAAATTTAATTTAAAAGCATATTAAAACAATCAACATAAATTCAAATGCTTTAATGAACAATAAAAAAACAAACAAACAGTATAAATCACTCATAGTTTCATTATCTGCACCACTTATCCTCAGTAGGGTTGCAGGGGTGCTGGAGCCCATCCCAGCTATCCTCGGGCAGTGGGCAGGGGACACCCTGAACTGGTTGCCAGCCAATCGCAGGGCACACAGAGACAGACAACTCACTAGCTCATTCACACCTAGGGACAATTTGGACCGGCCAATTAACCTGACATGCATGTTTTTGGAATGTGGGAGGAAACCGGAGTGGCCGGAGGAAACCCACACAAGCACGGGGAGAACATGTAAACTCCACACAGAGGGTTTGATCACACGACCTCAGAACTGTGCCACACACGCACTGCCCCGCCGTGCTGCCCCAAATAAATCCCAAACAAATTAATTGCTAGCTTAGTAAAATGGATATTTGAGGTCCAAAACCATCAGTTGCAGTGACGGATCTAAAGAATTTTGGTGATTGGGCAAGGTAAATAAGCCAGTTAACAAAAACCAAAGGTATATATCTTAAAGGCGTATTAAAAGCATGGGGAGAACATGCAAACTCCACACAGGAAATTTCGATCTCATGACCTCAGAACTGTGCCTCCGTGCTGCCCCTGAATAAATCCGATAAATAAATTAGGCACATGTAGCGAATTTAAAGCCCTATTACTTATCTTAACAGGCTCTCCAAGCAGAACATCAAGCTAGCCCATGAACTGGAACAAAGGAGGTATTGCATATTGTGGAAGGTATTTGGCACCCTTTTTAAGGGGAACATGCTTTTGATGTGAGGCAAGGGTGCTCCTACTCTTCTGTGTTTTCATAGTCTGTATAGCTAAGCGACATTCTCAATCTGTTTCATCCGTTAACAACTTTCCCCTGCTAAAGTTAAATATGCTCACGTGACGAGGTTGCTTCGTTTGATTGGTTGAACATGGTCGAGCCTGGCGCAGTTCTGCGTCATAATATATGCGCCTTAGCGGAGACAGACAGAGGTGTACTCACATGGAGGGGATTTATTAAGTAACGACGGCGCAGTGGTTAGCGCTTGTGCGGCACAGTTCATGTCATGGGAACCTGTCGTGGGTTCAAATCCAGCTCCAGACTTCCTGTGCGGAGTTTGTATGTTCTCCCCGTGCTTGCGTGGGTTTCCTCCGGGCAGTCCGGTTTCCTCCCACGTTCCAAAAACATGCATTTCAGGTGAATTGGCCGGTCCAAATTGTCCCTAGGTGTGAATGAGCGAATTAGTTGTCTGTCCCTGTGTGCCCTGCGATTGGCTGGCAACCAGTTCAGGGTGTCCCCTGCCCACTGCCCGGAGATGGCTGGGATGGGCTCCAGCCCCCCCGCGACCCTAATGAGGATAACCGGTACGGCTGATGAGATAAGATGAGATGACTTCAATGTTGCTGAATGTAGCGGAGTAAAAGTAAAAGTTTTTTGTCACAAATTTAGTCAAGTAAAAGTTAAAGTATAGGGATTTAAAAATACTCCTAGAAGTACAAAATATCCGAAAACTTACTCTAGCAAATGTAACTGAGTAAATCTACTCCACTCCTACCCACCTCTGGCTGTGATGCATCACTTTCTGCAAAATGATCAGGGTTGGCAGGGTTACTTTTTAAATGTAATTCAATACAGTTACTAATTACCTATTGAAACAAATATAATCAGTAAATAATCCAAATACCATAATATTAAAGTAATGTCACTTGATTTTTTTTCAAATACTTTTGAATTACTCCAATACCAAATATGCAAATAAAACACCAAATAAACTAAATATAAATAAAATTGCTAAATTTCGTTTGAGTTCAATGAAAACTCGAAAAAGTAATAGAGAAAACTAAGATCAGGTAATTACTTGTAACAAAAAGTGCTCACATTATAACCATGTAGTATTAAGCAATAATAAAACGTTATCTTTCACATGACTGATAAGATATGCTTTGTTTTTGTTCACAGCACATTAAGAACCAAATATTTTTTCAAACACACCAAGTGTTCACTTTCTAAATTTCCAACACGCTCTAGGACTTCTTCTCATCTCTACATGCCTCTTTAGCGTCAGTACCGTAAAAGTGTACTGACTATAAGCCGCACCCAGTACATTTTTAAAGGCAAAAATATTTTGTAAGTACATAAGCTGCATGTGCCAACATTGAAATATGAGATATTTACAAAGAAGGACGGTACAGAGAAAGATGAAAATATATGGTTACCTAAGCCCTTAACGATCAAACGAGTTATTTACATACATCAATTCTAAACTCGTTCTAAAAAGAATTATTTGTGTCACGGTTGCCATGGCGCCCAATTGGCCCCCGCCGTGCCAGGTTTTGTCACGGTTGCCAGGGTGCCCAATTGGCCCCGCCCATGGACACCAGCTGAAACTCGTTATCAGATTGCTCCCTGTCACTACTTAAACGCTGTCCTGTGAGTCGCCTTTTGTCGGAGCATCTGCTAAACTCTGTTTTGACACGTCAAACCTTTTGCTCTTGTTTTGCCAAGCCTGTTAATCGTTTTTTTCCTGTGTTTTTGCCTCGGTTTTGCTCTCGCCACGATCTGTTTGATTTTGACCACTTCCACGTTCCGCGACCAACGATCTCCAGATCGAGTGTGCGCTCCTTTCTCTTCTCCCCAATAAACTGTGAGTAACGTTACGCGAGTGGGTTCTGCTGCCTGTTTGCCTGTTCTGGTCCTGACAATTTGACAAATGATCATGTATTTAAAGACATTGATTATGTTAGTTATTTCTCATGCAAGTTAGGAATCACATTTTTAAGAAAATCTGTCACGAACTAGGAACGGAGATGGGACCCAATTGCGTTTGTTTACTCAGCTTTATTTAGAATGAGGAAAGCGCTTGCACCCACGATCCGGTGATCGTCGGTCACGGGTAGCAGATCGCCGGGAACGCGGATGTGGCACTTCAGTGTCAAGCGAAGGCAAAGTCGAGTGCGAGGAAAAAACAGGTCGATGGCTGGGACGGAGGAGCAAAAACGTAAAAGGGTTCAGAAAAAGGTCGGCAACGGGAATCAGACGGAGAACAGGGCAGGATAGAGTCAGGAGTCACAAAAGTTTGCCTAGCATGTAGCGTAGGTTCATGGACGATCCGACAAACAAGGACAGGAAGGTGTGGGCGCCAAGGAACGGGAACAGGTGCCTCGCATCAGTAATCATAACAAAATCACAAAATCTATCGCTAGTGAGCTATTTTTCACAGAGGTCCGAAGGCTACCCAGGTTCTTTTGGGGGGATACTTGGTGTCCGCAGGCTACATGTTGGTAACCCTAGCATGATTTCCTCGTGCTTGCGTGGGTTTCCTCCAGGCAAGTTTTCTCCACATTCCAAAAACATGCACGTCAGGTTTATTGCTGGGTCCAAATTGTCCCTAGGTGTGAATGAGCGAGCGAGTGAGTCGTCTGTCCCCGTGTGCCCTGCGACTGGCTGGCAACCGGTTCAGGGTGTCCCCCGCCCACTGCCCGAAGACAGCTGGGATGGGCTCCAGCACCCACTGATCAATCGAAGAAGATAATTAACGCAGCGCTGATTGCTTCATTGACACTTTGAACCCCAGTTTAGCAGTGCAAAATCTTCCCACGCAGAAACCGAGTTGACCTGATTTCGGCGGGGCCGCATAACAACTCAACGCGGCCACAAAAATCCCTCCCATTCCTACAAACAGGTCAGTGATGATAACAATTACAAAGCAGTGCCTTCCAGCTAATTGTTTATATGTTGTGACCTGTTCCCTTCTTGTCTACAAAAGCTCCATTTGCAATTCTAATCAGGCCTGCGTGACATTCACTCACTATGTAGAGGGAACCGTGCTTTCTGCTTTGAATGCTAGGCCACCACTCCTTCATTTGGAGCTCAATTAAGACTCAGTTGTGAGATGTCGAGAATTCAAATCATTTGAGTCAGTTAAGCTCCGCTGAGACAGCACTGTAAGCAATGTTCCCTGTAATTTTCCTCACGGGTCTGAGCGTTCACACAAAGTCGGTGAGCAACGCTTGAAACAACAGTGAGCAACAGCAATCCCAAGTGTGGCAACTAAGTCATTATCAAACATGTCCAAAACTTGACATCAAGTTACATTTTGCTGAGTTTCCGGCAATGCAAAATTATTTTTCTCTTTTGAATGAATTGACTCGTGTACGATTGCATAGGTTGTACGGCCTACAAACGTCGTTTGTTCTTACAATTCTTTCACAAGATATCCATTTCTTTTTATTTCCTGATATATTTTGTCGCATAATATTAACATTTTTGGGGGCTTATTTAGTCGGTTGCAAGATACAGAACTGTACTTAATCACATCTTTTAGTGGAAGTACAATGTTGGCAACAAGATTCACTTGATACAATTGGAAATTTTTTGAATGCAACACAATTTTTTTTTCTTTTTTCCGTGTTTTTTTTCTACTTTTTTTAAAATTCCTTTTTCCGAGCTGTTACTTTTTTCTTTTTGTTCTCTATTTACTTTTTTCCTACATTTCTTTCTTTTCTTTTTTCTGGCTTTTTTTCTAAATGTTTCCTTCTTTTTTTCTCTTCCTTTTGTTTCTTTTTTTCTTAGCTTTTCACTACTTTTTCATTTTGGTACTTTTTTCTTTTTTGTTCTATTCCCCCATTCCTTTAATTCATTTTTTGCATAATTTTACATAATATTTGGTCATGTTGGGATTAAAGAAGCAAAAACAACCTGAAGAGCCGTTTAGGACCCAAAAGCGCCGGTTCCTTTTAGTGAGCCGAGCCGAAGAAGCCCGTTCTCGACAAACTCTACTAACTTTACTCAACTTCGTTTTACTTCGACTCGACTTCAAAATACCGCATTTAGGACACAACGTCAGGGGAACTCGTGTATTTTTACCTTTATGCACTGTAACTTGGACTTAATTCACTTCTTAATTAGTAATTTTGAGCCCTCAGTTTTGTGCGCTGGCTAGATTTTCTTGTGCGCTGAGAATGTGCGAGCAGTGCGCAATTGCGCACGCGCGCAGCTTAGAGGGAACACTGACTGTAAGGGATTCTCCACCCATCGCTGCTATTCACACTGCAGCAAATGAAGTGATGTAAAAACGAGGGAAGAGGGGAGGGGAGTTTGGTTGCTTGCAAAATGGACACACTTTAGTAGGAATTGAGTTTGTAGGTCACTTATTTGGGCCAAGCGTGTGACTGCTGCTATACTCAGGCCCGCTAAGGGATTGAATCCGGCCCGCGAGACAACACTCAGAGAAGCGCAAGAGAAAAACAAGCTGCAGGTTGAAATATGTCAACTTGATGTTGCCAAAGCCAGGTGCCTCTCACAAAGACACTATACTTGTATTTATTTCTCTCTCTTCCTCTTTCTTTTCCACCCCTTTTCTCCAACTCTGTCTCTCTCTTTCACTCTCTGTGTCTCTCTTTTTCTCTTCCTTTGTTGCTCTTTGTCTCTTTCTCTCTCTGTGTCTTTTAACCTCTTTTGCGCTAACTTCCTTTTTTCCATTTCTCTCTTTTCTCTTTCTCTCTACCTACCCTTTGCGCTTTCTTTTCTCTTTTCTCTCTACCTACCCTTTGCGCTTTCTTTTCTCTTTTCTCTCCTTCTGTCTTTCTATTTCTCTTTGGATTTTTTTTCTTCCTCTCCCTTTCTTTTCCCCCTCTCTCATGACTTTTCATCTCTTGTTTCTCACGCTCTCTCCCTCTCTCTTTTTCTTTCTTTGTCCCACCCTCTCTCCTTTTCCCTCCCTCTTTCTCTTATTTCTTTATCTCTCTTTTTCTTTCTTTTTAATCTACTAGTCCGGCCCCCGACAGAATGTTTGTTCTATCGTGTGGCCCCCAAGTTAAAATGAGTTTGACACCCCTGCTTTACACCAAGGGTAACCAACATGCGGACACCAAGTAGCCCCCCCAAAAGAACCAGGGTAGCCTTCAGACCTCTGTGAAGAATAGCTCACCAGCGATAGATGTTTGTGATTTTTCTCAAAAATATGATTCCTAACTTGCATGAGAAATAACTGACATTATCAATGTCTTTAAATACGTGATCATTTTTTTCAAATAATTATTTTTAAAATGAGTTTATAATTTGTTATAGGTGATCGGAATGAAAGGATAGTGGGATGTTTGGATGCGTTCTAAGGGATGGGCAGGGCACCTGTATGATGCGGCAGGGGTAAACCAGTGAAAGCTGTTGGGCCCTGCTGTTGAACAGAAAAGTGCTTTTTTTTTTGCTATTTTTTTTTCCCTTTTTTAATGTTCTTTTTATTTTATTTTGATTGTATTTTTTTTTGTTATTGTATGTGTTTGTCTTCCTGTCGGTCACCCCTCTTGAGGGGTATGACCAAGATAGATAGATTGATAGATAGATGTAAATCACTCAGTGCCTTTTGACAAGACAGATGTTCAGGGTTGGGTAGGGTTACTTTAACTGGATTACTTTCAATTACTTTTGGATTACTCCAATACCAAATTTGCTAATAAAAGACAAAAGAAACTAAATATGAATAAAATGATGACTCACAACACGTGGTAAGCTTTCTCACCTGGCTTTGATCTCTTTGATCTCCAGCAAAACGAACATAAAATGCGACAGAAACAAAATGAAAATAAATCCAAACAGCTTGCCAACATCATTTTTGCCGTTCCATGTATTCCGTTACTCCCCAAGCCTGCACAAAATGTAGTAATTTCTCGAAATTTTTGGTTGAACACCGATTTGTCCGATCTGAGAGGCGTTCGAAAACCGAGATTCCACTGTATATGTAATATATGGGATATCTTCATGTCAGCACAGTGGATGAATGGTTAGCACACAGCCCCACAGTGCGTAAGTCCAGGCTTCGATTCTAGCTCCCACAGCCTCCCGTGTGGAGTTTGCATGTTCTCCCTCATGCTTGTGCGGGTTTCCTCCTAGCACTCCGGTTTCCTCCCATATTACTAAAAAATGCATGGCAGGTTAATTGTCCGGTCCAAATTGTCTGTAGGTGTGAATGATTGTGTAGATGGTTGTATGTCTCAGTGTGTTCTGTGACTGGCTGGTACCCATTTAAGGGTGTCCCCTGCCCACTGCCTGAAGATGGCTGGGATGGGCTCCAGCACCCCCGCAACCCTAGTGAGGATAAGCGATGCAGAAAATGGATGGATGAACATATATACAATAAATACTAGAGCTCAGACCATCAGGCTTCTTGACATCACTTTGATGTGTTATAGTGTGAAAACTCTTGTGCACAGGTGGGTAGTAACAAGTTACATTTACTTCGATACATTTACTTGAGTAAGTTTTAAGACATTTTGTACGTCTAGGAGTATTTTTAAATCACTGTACTTTTTACTTTTACTTGACTCTTACGCTGCTACATTATGCTACATTGAACCCGTTACTTAAATCCCGTCCACGTAAGTACGTGTCTGTCTCTGCTAAGGTGCATTCATTTTGACAGAGAACCGTTTCTTTTCAACAAAAAACCACCAGGTGGCACTTGTGAGCAGGGTTAGGAGTGTTTTTTTTCACTGTACTGTATGCGTGGTGTAAAGCCTACAGCTGTAGCTAGTACTCTACTTTTTTCTTCTACTTGAGTCCTATTATTCTAAGTAGCAGTGCTTTACCTTTAGTAAAATGTTTAGCTACTAAACCACCTCTGCTCTTGTGGTCACTTTAAATACTAGCTTGTTCCTTCTGTGTCACGTCGTCGTTTATTCACACTGATGGCTAAATTCAACTTACTCAGGATCAATTATATATTACTAATGAAATAAAACGATTTATTTAAGTATTGTTAACTGGAGGGACGTAATACCAGTCTTAATATAGTAGTACAGTGCAAATATGTTACATTTGAATAGTTATTGGTAAATGTACAATGTATTTTGTCATAAAATTATGTTTAATCTTTCGAAAAGTTGAGAAAAAAATCTAGCGGCAGGGCAGTTGATCAGTGAGCACGTCTGCCTCACCGTTCACAACTTTTAGCTTTTTTTTCCCTTCAAGCAGTGTTCCCTCTAAGCTGCGCGCGTGCGCAATTGCGCATTGCTCGCACATTCTCAGCGCACAAGAAAATCTAGCCGGCGCACAAAAATCAGGGCTCGAAATTGCTCATTAAGAAGCGACTTAAGTCAAAGTTACAGTGCATGAAGGTAAAAATACACGGGTTCCCCTAACGTTGTGTCCTAATTGCGGTATTTTGAAGTCGAGTCGAACGAAGTTGAAAAGTAAAGTTAGTAGAGTATGTCGAGAACCGGCTTCTTCGGCTCGGCTCACTAAAAGGAACCGGCGCTTTTGGGTCCTAAACGGCTCTTCAGGTTGTTTTTGCTTCTTTAATCCCAACATGACCAAATATGTAAAATTATGCACAAAATGCCTTAAAGGAAGGGGGGATTAGAACAAAAAAGAAAAAAAATACCAAAATGAAAAAGTAGTGAAAAGCTGAGTAAAAAAGAAACAAAAGGAAGAGAAAAAAAGAAGGAAAAATGTAGGAAAAAGCCAGAAAAAAAGAAAAGAAAGAAATGTAGGAAAAAAGTAATTAGAGAACAAAAAGAAATAAGTAACAACTTGGAAAAAATAAACACAATGAGATTTTTTTTTAAAGGAATTTAAAAAAAGTAGAAAAAAAACATGGAAAAAAGAAGAAAAAGTTTGTGTTGCATTCAAATAATTTCCAATGATATCAAGTGAATCTTGTTGCCAACATTGTACTTCCACTAAAAAATGTGATTAAGTACAGTTCTGTATCTTACAACCGACTCAATAAGCCCCCCAAAATGTTAATATTATGCAACAAAATATATTGGGAAATAAAAAGAAATGGATATTTTGTGAAAGAACTGTAAGAACAAACGACGTTTGTAGGCCGTACAACCTTTGCAATGGTACATGAGTCAATTCATTCTAAAGAGAAAAATAATTTTGCATTGCCGGAAACTCAGCAAAATGTAACTTGATGTCAAGTTTTGGACATGTTTGATAATGATTGAGTTGCCACACTTGGGATTGCTGTTGCTCACTGTTGTTTCAAGCGTTGCTCACCGACTTTGTGCGAACGCTCAGACCCGAAAGGAAAATGACAGGGAACATTGCCTCCAAGAATGTGAAAATTCTTACTCTGACCTTCACCTAGAACCAATGTATTTTTTCCCTTGAGATTCCTGCAAACCACCACGCTTCACCTTGGCAACATCCCCACAGCAGCAGCCGTCCATTTTTGGCTCGCGGCTGTCCCGCTTTTCTGCTGTTTTCGTGTCGCCTGCAATGAGAGTAACGGCAACTTTGGAAGCGACGGTGGGGGAGATGGAAAGAGAGTGCGAGCAATGATCCAGAAATGAACTCCTGTGACAGTTTTGCTATTCAGGCCACACCAATTGGCGACCTAATTGAATAAAAAGAGAAAGAGTCCTTAATAAAAACATAAAAAAGCATTGTGAGAGTAAATAAAGCCTACTGATTGAATGGAACACAAAGTGTCCATGGCGGAGAAAGACACACAAATAAATCCCCCAAAAATTAATTGCTAGCTTAGTATAAACTGATATCTCATCTCATCTCATCAGCCGTACCATTTATCCTCATTAGGGTCGCGGGGGGGGCTGGAGCCCATCCCAGCCATCTCCGGGCAGTGGGCAGGGGACACCCTGAACTGGTTGCCAACCAATCGCAGGGCACACAGGGACAGACAACTCATTCGCTCATTCACACCTAGGGACAATTTGGACCGGCCAATACACCTGAAATGCATTTTTTGGAACATGGGAGGAAACCGGAGTGCCCGGAGGAAACCCACGCAAGCACGGGGAGAACATACAAACTCCGCACAGGAAGTCTGGAGCTGGATTTGAACCCACGCAGGAGGTTCCCATGACATGTACTGTGCCGCACAAGCGCTAACAACTGCGCCGCCGTGCTGCCCATAAATGGATATTTGAGGTCTAAAACTATCAGTGGCAGTGAAGGATCTAAAGACTTTTGGTGATTGGGCAAGGTAAATAAGACAGACTTTTATTTTTGTAAGGTTAACAAAAACTAAAGGTGTATATTTTAAACGCGTAATCTCCAGGAACGATACATTTGGAAAAGTGACTTTAAAAGTGAACTTACACAGGCCCAAAATGATCATTTTTTATAAAAACCCTTATAAACTAGTTATCTAAAATTCAAAAAAGGGCTGAGCTAGATAAATAAATAAATATATTAATTAAAAAACACAGAAATAAAGAATGAGGGAAAGAAAAAAGGATGAAATGGAAAAAATATAGATGTCATTTTTTTTTCTTCAAAAATGCTGAGCCAATACCAGGCACTATTATCAATTGGTCACCGAATGACTCCCAACGAGATGTTGCAGTTGGGCTGAGCGATGGGGCTGGGAATCCCCTCCTCTGTATCAATCTTCCAGAAAGAGTCAAAAAAAGTGTTCTTGACTCTAGCCACCTCCCACGAGGGCAGGGGTGTCAAACCCATTTTAACTCAGGCTACACGATAGAAAAAATATTCTCTTGGGGGCCGGACTAGTAGATTGAAGGGAAAGAGAGAAAGAAAAAGGAGAAAGAGAGGGAGAGAAAAGGAGAGAGAGAGAGAGAGAGAGAGAGAGAGAGAGAGAGAGAGGGAAGGACAGGGTGTGAGAAAGAATCTGAGAAACAAAGGAGATCAAAAGAGAAATAGTGAGAGAGGGGGAAAGAAAGAGAGAGAAAGAAAGAAAACCAAAGAGAAATAGAAAGAGACAAAGAGAGAAATAGAGAAACATAGAAGGGGAGAAAGAGAGAAGGGGAAAGCAAGAGAGAAAGAGAGAGTAAATGAAGGTGAAAAGACACACAGAGAGAAAGAGACAAAGAGGAACAAAGAAAGAGAAAGGGAGAAATAAAGAAAGAATACAAGTACAGCATTTGTTAGAGGCACCTGGCTTTGGCAACATCAAGTGGACATATTTCAACCCACAGCTCGTTTTTCTCTCGCGCTTCCCTCAGCGATGTCTCAGGGGCTGGATTCAATCCCAAAGAGGGCCTGATCCGGCCCGCGGGCCACCTGTTTGACACCACTGCACTAGGGAGATACGGCTCCGGTATATTATCAATTCGGGATCTTTAACTCCACATGTTTTTTAGACCAATATAGATACTTAGTTATTTAGCTTTCATGGAAACCAATATCCAGTAGCAATACCGCTAAAATATGAAAATCCCTTCTCCAAAATGGCCGATTTCTGTTTCCTTTATAATTTTTGTTATTTGATCAAATACAGTGGTACCTCTACTTACGCATTTTAATGCAGGAATAGGCTCACCCAATCAAATTGCTCTCAGTGCTTTGCTGGTGTTTTCGGGTATTGGCCGTTTCATCAGAAGGTATCTGAACAGCGAACATAGTTTCATGAGCTTCCATTTAAAGAGTTTCTTAGTCACTTACTGCCAATACGGGCTATGTTGGTGTGACACTGTGGCTGTAAACCACAGGTGTCAAACAGGCGGCCCGCGGGTCGAATCAGGCCCGCTAGGGGATTCGATCCGGCCCGCTTGACAATGCTCAGAGAAGCGCAAGAGAAAGAGAGCTGTGGGTTGAAATAGGTCCACTTGATGTTGCAAAAGCCAGATGCCTCTCACAAACGCTGCACTTGTATTTCTCTCTCTCTCTTCCTCCATTTTCCCTCACTCTCTCTACCTCTCTCTTTCACTCTTTCTGTCTTTTTCTCTTTCTTTGTTCCTTTTTGTCTCTTTCTCTCAGTCTTTTTCCCCTCTTTTGTTCTCCATTTTTTTCTTTTACTCTCTTTCTCTCTCTATTGCTTTCCCCTTCTGTCTTTACCCTTTCTCTTTCTCTCCTTCTCTCTTCTCACCTCTTTTTCTCTCATTCTATTTCTCTTTGGATTTCATTCTTTCTCTTTCTTTCCCCCTCTCTCATTATTTCTGTTGTATCTCTTGTTTCTCACGCTCTCTCTCTCTCTCTCTCTCTCTCTTTTTTTTTTCTCTCTCTGTCTCTCTTTTTCTCTCTCTCTCTCTGTCTCTCTTTCTGTTTTTTGTCCCACCCATCTTTCTCTTATTTTTCTCTCTCTTTTTTCTTTCTCTCTGATCTACCAAACCGGCCCCGAGAGAATGTTTGTTCTAATGTGTGGCCCCCGAGCTTAAATGAGTTTGACACCCCTGCTGTAAACTGTAGTTGAGAATGTGCCCTATATATCCTGGACTAAAGCGGGAAACATGTCAGTGTTACTTCGACTTCCGTGTTCATACCTGTCAACCTGTACGTTTTTGCCGTACAAAGTACGTTTATTATGCATTTATTGACGTACAAGAAAATCCGTATGGAAAAACGCAAATTTGTCAATTACGGGTGCCATCCGGTATACACCGACGATCACGAAACGGCAAATCAATCAAGTCAGACGAGTTTGCCGCGGTAGCCTCTATCTCTGTATCGTTTTTACTTGTTTGCAAACGAAGCGAGCGGTTTGATGCTACTGTGCGCATGCATCTGTCGCCTCGGGTTTCATGTGGTAGTTATGTAGTGAATGGAAGTCCGTCTCTTTTTAGAGAACCGGCTTTTTCGGCTCAACTCATTAAAGAGAGCCGGCTCTCAAACGGCTCACTTGCTCTGATGCGTTATATTACGAATTTTGATGTTGTATAAAGAAGTTAACAAAAAAAAGGAAGTATAAAAGGAGAAAATGAAAAAAGACCGGTTTGTGGTTATCCCTTTAAACAGTATATTACCAACAATAATCTAATGAAGAAAATGAATTAATAATTTGAATAAGAAAATATATTATTCTACTTAATTATATATGCATGTATTTTTTCCTTCTACAGTGAACGTCCAAGCTACTTCATTTTCGATCCTTTTTCATAATAAACGCTAAAGAGAAATGTGCTATGGTCACATTTGATCTTCGGGGTATATCTACTCGTGAATAAATACACGTTTGCGAGACATATGTTCAAGACCTCTGTCTTAAAAGGTGTTGGGAATAAAATTATCAAAACGTACCGTTTACCAAATTGTTCCAATTAGTTATCCATTAACCAAACACAACCTACATTCACTCAACAATTTATGCACGCTCGTTTCTTGATGGAAAATATGAACAAGAAAGCCGACATTTTCACACGGGGGCAGATTTAATTTCATTAACAATTTAACTAAGTGTACTCCATCGAAAACTGCCGAATTAGTGTCGTTGGAGTCTCTGGGAGGCCTTCTTCTGAAGTCCTTTAGCCTCCTCTTATTGGCCATTTTCTCCCCGCACAATGGCATGCCGACTCCTCCCATGGGCGTGCCAACGAAGCCCCCTGGGCTCCACCATCTCGGAGAAGAGCGCCGCGATGTCCGGAACAACCAAAACAACACCGAGCGTTTCTACGTCATGAGGGCCTAGTTCTCAAAACAACGCCTGCCGTCCTCTGTCAGAGTCTTGTTATCAAAATCCCTTAGTCAAAATATTCTGCATTTGGAACAGCGTGATCTGTCATTGAACTAAAGCCCAGTCAGTGAATATCTTGCATTAAACTCAATAAATGTAACTTGGATTCAATCGTATAAAATCCTTTATAGTCAAATGTATAAAATCCTTCAAGGGAATGAGGTAAAATTGATAGAAATGAAACGGTAAGGGAACTTGAATCAAAAACAAACTCATGCGTGTATCTTTTGCCCATGTGTGAGTGAGTGTAACAACTTGCGCTACATGCCTTTCGTGCAGATGCTCCAGGCAGGTGGGGGTGACCTTTGCGGCATACGCTCGAAACCACTGGAACACACATAGCGTTCAAAGTCAGACTAAGGTCACCAACATTCCTACAATCCTCACTTCTTACTCCTACTTCAGCACGAGCTTTACTATAGTGTAACAACTGCGTGCCATGAAAAGGATTTCTGAAACTGTTTAATATTGCACTGTCACGGTTGCCATGGCGCCCAATTGGCCCCGCCTGTTTGGCGCCTGCAGCGATTCGTAGACAGATTGGCTTTCCGTCTATTTAAGCTCAGTGCTCTCACTCTTCCTTTGTCAGTCCGTCAACGAACCTCTGCCCCGCAAGATGTTGGTTTTGACTCGGTCCTGTTTCCTGTTGGTATTTATTGTCCGGTATGGTTCCCGTTTATTTTGTCCTGTTTAATATCTGTTTCCAGTTTCATTCCCGTCTGGTTTGTCCTGTTTAATTTCGATACCCTGTTTCAATATTATTCCTGTGCGTCCTGTTGTTTAATATCGGTTTCCAGTTTCGTTCCCATATAATTTGTCCTGTTTATTTTCAATACCCGGTTTTGATATCAATCCTGTCTGTCCTGTCCGGTATCGACCCCATCTGTCCGATATCTGCTCGGGCAATTGGTATCAATCTCGTCGGCCTCTGGCTTCCTATCATTCCACGCCAGACTGCTGCCTAACGTGCATGACTCCCTATTTCCCGTAAAATAAAAGGCTTGTGTTAGAAACGCATTTGGGTCCTGATCCTGTTCCGGTTTATGACATGCACCACATCTCTGCTGTATTCATCAGGCCTGCACTCCAAAAGACACAATAGCTCAACAGGCTACTAATAAACAAAAATATTTTGCAAGTATGCTATTGTGCTAGCAAACAACATGATTCCCAAGGGAATTTTTGCAGAGTCCTCGCACGGGTACAAAACAAGGAGTAGGGGGTGGTGAGGGTCGTCCCCGGGTGAATGAGTGATGTTTGTGTTCATTAACAGTCCTTCTGTTTAACTCAATAGTTACAGGATAATCATGGCACCTTAGCTTTGGTGTCCTTGATTGTCATTGGATGGCCCCTGTTTTCATTCCAGACTGTGTGTGTATATTATCAAACACATTCACAGGGTCATTTTCAGGATTTTTACCAACTACTGTATAGTTCTTATTTGGACAATTTGGTGGTCCTAATGTGTCGAGAACTCGGTTTTAGCATTATCGACTTATAGAGTTTAGGTTTGAGTTGGACCTTAGATGGGGTTAGGTTAATATATTTGAAGGCTTTTTTAACATTTTGGGTTCTGACCACACAGACCAGCGCTCCCAAGCATGTCCCTGACCAACGCCAGATCCATCGTCAAAATGAGTGAAATTGAGCTGCGGATCGCCACCAACAGCTTCGTCCGAAATTGGAGGTTTTTTGTCATCACGGAGTCTTGGCTTCCCCGACGCCGCAGTCCAACTAGCAGGACGCACGCTTCACCGGTATGAACAAGACAGAGACTCCAGTAAAAACAGGGGTGGGGGAAAATGCGCTACAATAACAGCCAAAACATTAACACCCACTGCTCACTCGATATAGAGTTTCTAGCAGTATCGTGTAGACCCTTCTATCTACCGAGCGAGCTAACTGTGGTCATTATGGTTGCTGTTTACGTTCCACCGGATGCTAACGTTCCACCGGATGCTAACGTTAGCATAGCGCTAAATCTCCTGCCCGCTGCTATCGATAAACAGCAGCTCGCACACCCCGACGGAGCTTTTATCGTCGCCGGCGACTTTAATCGGGCATGCTTAAGGACTGTACTTTCCCAAATTCATTCAATACGTGGACTGAGAAATTAGGGAAAAAACACTGGACCGTGTGTACAGTAAGATCAAACATGTAATTGGATCCGGCCATCTCTGTCTGTCCCTCACCCTCTCATGCACCCCCCTCCGGAGGAAAACAAAGCCTGCAACAAGGACAGTACAAACATCTTCTTTGTTCTTATCTTCTTTCTTTTCCTTATCCTCACTGTAAAATGTGGACCTGGAGTGCCACTTCCAATTTCGTTGTCACAATATATTCAACCCATTTTGTATCAATGACAATAAAGGTATATTCTATTAGTATTAATTCGAAGCAGTTTAACCCTGTGAAACTCATACATCTGTGTGGCAGATGATGATAATTCTCTGGAACGAAATTTAAAAGTGACATTTAACTGGAGGAGCCATGGAAGGCCCGCGTCATTAGCACTTCTAAGAGAGGGCCACCGTGCCAACCGCTGCCTTGAGATGAGAAGTAAACGAGTAAAGCGAAAAAGACGTATGATCAGGCGCTATCACATCCCATCACTCCAGACGGTTCCCAGCCTGGCATCAACTCACGCTACATTTCCGCGCTTGTCAGCGGGAGTATCGATCAAATAGACCCTGATAGTTCTGGAAAGCTTGCACAGTCTTGTTTGAATCAAATCCTTATTATCTTTCCTGCACTTTTAACACAAATATTTCTATGAAGTTCAAGCTAGGTGATTTTTAAAGGTATTTCCAAACAGAACCTCATTATCTCATCTCATTAGCTCCAGCGCTTATCCTCAGTAGGGTCGCGGGGGTGCTGGAGCCCATCCCAGCCATCTCCAGGCAGTGGGCAGGGGACACCCTGAACTGGTTGCCAGCCAATCGCAGGGCACACGGGGACAGGCAACTCACTCGCCCAGTCACACCTAGGGACAAATTGGACCGGCCAATTCACCTGAAACGCATGTCTTTGGAATGTGGGAGGAAACCGGAGTGCCTGGAGGAAACCCACGCAAGCACGGGGAGAACATACAAACTCCGCACAGGAAGTCCGGTAGCTGGATTTGAACCCACGCAGGAGGTTCCCAAGACCTTAGAACTGTGCCGCACACGCGCTAACCACTGCGCCGCTGTGCTGCCTCTCCAAACAGAATATTCGTTTCAATTTGGCACAAAACGTGAGGTAATCATTCTCACGTAGCGTAATTTTTGGTGGTAAATAAATTATTTTAACCAATTCAGACGCTCCCTTACTTACGAAGATTTGAGTTACGAATAACGGTACATACCAACATTTTTTTCGGGATGTCGAAAAATATCTGGACATTGCTATAAGTTAGATTTTGTGTTGTGCACCTTTTTCCGAGTACAGGACATTACTGTAGTGCTTCTTTCCGCCACTACCGGAGTGTGGCGCTGTGAGAGGTCACACAGCATCCACACAGAAGAAGAAGTCCGGCTTCCACTTCCTGGTTCCTGTGCAGGGTTGGGTAGGGTTACTTTAACTTGATTACTTTCAATTACTTTTGGATTACTCCAATACCAAATATGCTAATAAAAGACAAAAGAAACTAAATATGAATCAAATGATGACTCACAACACGTGGTAAGCTTTCTCTCCTGGCTTTGATCTCTTTGATCTCCGGCAAAATGAACATAAAATGCAGGGTTGGGTAGGGTTACTTTAACTCACAGGTGTCAAACAGGCGGCCCGCGGGCCAAATCAGGCCCGCTAAGGGATTGAATCCGGCCCGCAAGACAACACTCAGAGAAGCGCAAGAGAAAAACAAGCTGCAGGTTGAAATATGTCAACTTGATGTTGCCAAAGCCAGGTGCTTCTCACAAAGACGCTGTACTTGTATTTCTCTCTCTGTCTCTCTCTCTCTTCCTCCCTTTTTCTCTCCCTCTCTGTCTCTCTTTTTCTCTTCCTTTGTTGCTCTGTCTCTTTCTCCCTCTGTGTCTTTTTAACTTCTTTTGCTCTAACTTCATTTTTTCCTTTTCTCTCTTTTCTCTTTCTCTCTTCCTACCCTTTGCGCTTTCTTTTCTCTTTTCTCTCCTTCTGTCTTTCTATTTTTCTTTGGATTTCTTTCTTCCTCTCACTTTCTTTCCCCCTCTCTCACAACTTCTCTCTTTATCTCTTTTGTTTCTCCCGCTCTCTCCCGCTCTCTCCCGCTCTCTCCCGCTCTCTCCCGCTCTCTCCCGCTCTCTCCCGCTCTCTCCCGCTCTCTCCCGCCCTCTCTCTTCTTTTCCCTCCCTCTTTCTCTTATTTCTTTATCTCTCTTTTTCTTTCTCTTTAATCCACTAGTCTGGCCCCCGACAGAATGTTTGTTCTATCGTGTGGCCCCCGAGTTAAAATGAGTTTGACGCCCCTGCTTTAACTGGATTACTTTCAATTACTTTTGCATTACTCCAATACCAAACATGCTAATAAAAGACAAAAGAAACTAAATATGAATCAAATGATGACTCACAACACGTGGTAAGCTTTCTCTCCTGGCTTTGATCTCTTTGATCTCCGGCAAAATGAACATAAAATGCAGGGTTGGGTAGGGTTACTATAACTGGATTACTTTCAATTACTTTTGGATGACTCCAATACCAAATATGCTAATAAAAGACAAAAGAAACTAAATATGAATAAAATGATGACTCACAACACGTGGTAAGCTTTCTCTCCTGCCTTTGATCTCTTTGATCTCCGGCAAAATGAACATAAAATGCAGGGTTGGGTAGGGTTACTATAACTGGATTACTTTCAATTACTTTTGGATGACTCCAATACCAAATATGCTCATAAAAGACAAAAGAAACAAAATATGAATCAAATGATGACTCACAACACGTGGTAAGCTTTCTATCCTGGCTTTGATCTCTTTGATCTCCGGCAAAACTAACATCAAATGCGACAGAAACAAAAGGAAAATAAATCCAAACAGCTTGCCAACATCATTTTTGCCGTTCCATGTATTCCGTTACTCCCCAAGCCTGCACGAAATGTAGTCATTTGATTCATATTTTGTTTCTTTTGTCTTTTATTAGAGTATTTGGTATTGGAGTCATCCAAAAGTAATTGAAAGTAATCCAGTTAAAGTAACCCTACCCAACCCTGCAAGTGATGCACATTCTTCTGAATCCCACCATAAAACTGAGTGCAACAAGGTCCCCCTTTTCCTAAACTGTTGGATGGCATCCAATTCCCTTCCCATTTTTGTCTCTTTCTAGGACACAGGCACTCCTCCGAAACAGTGGCTTCAAATTAAGCGGAAGAGAATTTAGATTTCCTAGTAAAGTAGCACAACATGTCCACAAAAAGAGAACAGATGCTTGTTGTGAGCCAAGAGACAAAGCAGGTAGTAGCGAGTGTTGTATTTCAACCGCAGTGAATATTTCAAAAGCAGTTCTGCGAAAGTTCTATGGGTTGTAAAAAGTCACTCAAGAACTCTAAACCTGTCTTACTAAAACGTTTGGCACTCAAACTATGCAAACACAGATTTGTAGCAGGCAGCACGGCAGAGCAGTGGTTAGCTCTTGTCTGTCCCTGTGTGCCCCGCGATTGGCTGGCAACCAGTTCAGGGTGTCCCCTGCCCACTGCCCGGAGATGTCTGGGATGGGCTCCAGCCCCCCCGTGACCCTAATGAGGATAAGCGGTACGGCTAATGAGATGAGATGAGATGAGATGAGATTTGTAGCACCCAGACACAATGATTTATATTTCTTTCTCTCTTTTTTTAAAAGTAGAATAAAAGAAAGACTCAATCGTATCATATCAAATTATTATTAAATATTTTAAAAAATAAAAGGCTTTGATACACATACATTTTCTTTTAAGTGAAACAAAACAACGTTGACATTTTTACACAAATCGAATTTTTTTTAAATCTTCAGAGACCCTAAGTAGATTTATGGCAAGACACTGCTCCCTTGTGGTAATGAGTAGTACTGCTTCAATTGAAACAGCAAATACAAAATTGTTCAAGTACAGGTAAAAGGTCTGTATTTATATAACCCTTTTCAAGTCAATGAAGACCTCGCAAAGTGCTTTACAATGTGCTTCACACTTTCCTTTTTACACTAACTAACTGATAGCAGCGTCAGCCATGCAAGGGAACTACCTGCTATCGGGGGCATTAGGGGTTCAGTGTCTTGCCCAAGGACACTTTGACATATAACGAGGGGAAGCCGGGAATCGACCTGCGACCTCTCAATCCCAAGACGAGCACTTTACCTCCTGAAGTCATGATTATTAGTATCCTATCTGTCTATATCTAACTATCTATCTATACATCTAGACATATAGGCATCTATCTAGACATCTATCTATTTAGACATCTATCCATCTCTATGTATCTATCTAGACATCTATCTATCTATCTATCTATCTATCTCTATCTATCTAGACATCTATCTATCTATATCTATCTATCTATGTCTATGTATCTATCTAGACATCTATCAAGACATCTCTATCCATCTATCTAGACATCTATCTATCTAGACATCTATCTATCTATGTCTATGTATCTATCTAGACATCTATCTATCTCTATGTATCTATCTCTATGTATCTATCCAGACAAATATCCTTCTATGTCTATGTATCTATCTAGACATCTATCTATCTATCTATCTCTATGTATCTATCAGACATCTATCTATCTATCTCTATCTATCTAGACATCTATCTATCTAGACATCTATCTATCTCTATGTATCTATCTCTATGTATCTATCCAGACAAATATCCTTCTATGTCTATGTATCTATCTAGACATCTATCTATCTATCTCTATCTATCTAGACATCTATCTATCTATATCTATCTATCTTTCTAGACATCTATCTATCTAGACATCTATCTATCTATCTCTATGTATCTATCTAGACATCTCTCTAGACATCTATCTATCTAGACATCTATCTATCTATACCTCAAAAATATGATACTCGGTTATAAAGTAGAACGAACATGAACAATTACTGGGGAAATGATTCATGTGTGTTTATATGTATATATATCTAATACATCTATATCTATCTCTATATATCTATATATAAATATATATCTATATATCTATATACATATATCTATATATCTATATACATATATCTATATATCTATATACATATATATATATATATATATATATATATATATATATATATATATAGATAATGTGGGTACGTGATTATTTAAATATGTGTGTGTGAATATGTATGCACATACAGTGAAGAAAATAAGTATTTGAACACCCTGCTATTTTGCTATTTCTCCCATTTAGAAATTATGGATGGGTCTGAAATTTTCATTGTAAGTGCATGTCTACTATGACAGAGATAAACTAAAAAGAAAAAGGTCAAATCCTTCCTCTAGTCTTTTACCAGGTTTTACACATTGCAGGTGGGATCTTGGACCAGTCCTCCAATCAGATCTTCTCTAGATCAATCAGGTTCCTGGGCTGTCGCTAAGAAACACGGAGTTTTGAGCTCCCTCTAAAGATTTTCGATTGGGTTCAGGTCTGGAGACAGGCTTGGCCACGCTAGAACATTGATATGATTCTTACAGAGCCACTCCTTGGTTTTCCTGGCTTTGTGCTTCGGGTCGTTGTCGTGTTGGAAGACTCAACCACGACCCATCTTCGATGCTCTGACTGAGGGAAGGAGGTTGTTCCCCAAAATCTCACAATAAACAGCCCCAGTCATCCTCTCTTTAATGCAGTCCACTCGTCCTGTCCCATGTGCAGAAAAACACCCCCAAGCATGATGCTACCACCCCCACGCTTCACAGTAGGGATGGTGCGCTTTGGATTGTACTCCTTATTCTTCTTCCTCCAAACACGCTTCGTGGAATTATGAAAACGTTCTATTTTGGTCTCATCTGACCACAAAACTTTCTCCCATGACTCCTCTGTATCATCCAAATGGTCATATGCAAACATAAGACGGGTGTTGACATGTGCTGGTTTAAGCAGGGGAACCTATCCTGCCATGCATGATTTCAAATCATGACGTCTTATTGTATTACCTACATAACCTTGGAAACGGTGGTCCCAGCTCTTTTCAGGTCATTGACCAAGTCCTGTCATGTACGTCCGGGCTGATTCCTCACCTTTCTTAAAATCATTGAGACCCCACGAGGTGATATCTTGAATGGGGCTCCACTCGGATTAAGAGTGACCGTCATGTTTAGCTTCTTCCATTTTCTAATGACTGCTCCAACAGTGGACCTTTTTTCACCAATTGCTCCGAAGCCCTTTCCAGCCTCGTAGAGCTGTACAATTTTGTCTCTGGTGTCTTTGGACATCTCATTGGTCTTCGCCATGTTACAAGTTAAAGTTTTACTGATTATATGGGGTGGACAGCTACGGACTTTAAAGAGGTGCATCTGATTCAGGATGATACATGGAGTGCAGGTGGACTGAAAGGTCTGTCAGGGTCAGAATTATATATGATACACATGTGTTCAAATACTTATTTGAAGCCGCTTCACAAAAAAAATTTGTTAAAAAATCGTGCATTGTGATTTCTGGATTTTTCTTTTTAGTTTATCTCTCTCACAGTGGACATGCACCTACGATGAAAATTTCAGACCCCTCCACGATTTCTAATTGGGAGAAATAGCAAAATAGCTGGGTTTTTAAATACTTATTTTCTTCACTGTATATTTATCCCCGTGAAAGTATATATAATAATAATAATAATTTCCTTGTATTGTCATTCTGTGTAACAATGTACACAGAACGAAATGTCGATTGCACCTGACCCGTTGTAGCGAGCCGATGCAGCCGCAGCCAACAGAGGGCGCCGCCGACCACTTTTTAAGTCTTAGGAATGACTCGGCCGGGGCGCGAACCACCGACCTCCCAGTCTCAAAGCGGGCGCCTTACCATCTAGGCTACTGAGCTGGTATATGGGATTGTTTGTGTTTATATACATGTAGGATTGTATACGTTTATGTGCATGTATGTCGGTGTATATATGTGTACATATATTTATATTTGTTTTGTTTTTGTGAGAGCTAATAAGCTTCTTCTCACTCCTTTCTGAATACGTCTTTTGTTTCCTATTACTTCTTTTTGTGGTTTATGTAGCTTCCTCATTTTTCTTTTTTTTTCCATTTTTTTGACAACGATCAGGAAGCTTTGCATTGCTTGTGACGCATATTCAGAATAAATGAAAGACAACAGGAACATGGTAAAAATGACCGATAAACCCCCAAGGGAACTTTTTTGTAAAAAAATAAACAAGTGAAAAGAAGAAAGGCCAAAACATTAAAGTTACAAACGCTCATTATGTATAAAAACAATTTTTCCTTAGAGAGCTTCATCAAAACTAAAATGCACCCTGATGGGGAAAAGGTTCTCCAACCTTATTCTAAATCAGGAGTCCCCAAACTTTTTCCCGTGAGGGCCACATAACTGTTCCCTTCTCTGATGAGGGGCCGGGGTCAGTTTGTAACAGAAAAAGTGTGATGATTGCAGGAGTGCCTAAATGTAAAAAATGTGTTTTTCCAGAAAGCTACATTTAAATAACCCTTTCTGGATTCTTCACATAACAAAAGTCAGAAAATAAATAACACTAATAATAAAATAAATAATAACCAAATAACCCTCTCTAGGCTCTTCACAGAAAAAAAGCTAGGAAATAAATAACACTATTTATGAAATAAATAATAACCAAATAACCCTCTCTGGGTTCATTTGTTTTATATATATACCGTATATATATATTTTTCTTGTTCTTGTTGTTTTACCTGCAAAAGAGATGGTAAATGTCAGTCTCACACGACACCATTTACTTGTTGACATCAAGAGTGATTTATTGAACACATCTCATTAAATTACGTGAGATCCCCTTTAACAAATAAATACAAAATAACATTGCCATCAATTGGTACTTTTCAAGAATCATTTAACAAAAACACCATAACTGTACCTTCCAAAACAACTTACTTTGTGTTTATACGGTAACCAAATATACATATTAACATCCCAGTACACTCTTAACCCAGTCCCGCATAACGTAGCATACCTCACTCTGTTGCTTATGCTAACGGACGACTCACTCGTACTATTTCACTTTTTGTAAACCTCTCACAAACAACCTTTACGAACTTATTTTCACATATTATCCTCCTCACAGTAAGTGTGTTACCAGTATAAACATCTCACCTGCAAAATAGATGGTAAATGTCAGTCTCACACGACACCATTTACTTGATGACATTAAGAGTGATTTATTGAACAAATCTCATTAAATTACGCGAGGTCCCGTGAGACTTGCCCCAAACACCCTTCCCTGACCTGTGAGACAATGTCATCTAGTGGTGATATACTGGTACTTCACTTTTTCTGCTTTACAAAACAACACCAAAATCCCCAAATATAACATTTTAACAACTCAACAACCCTTGTTGCGCCGTATAAAATAGTTACTAATAGTTAATAATGAAAATAGTTCATAACTAAGGAACATTTTATTGCAAATTTTATGCTAATAAAAGACAAAAGAAACTAAATATGAATAAAATGATGACTCACAACACGTGGTAAGCTTTCTCTCCTGGCTTTGATCTCTTTGATCTCCGGCAAAACTAACATAATATGCGACAGAAACAAAATGAAAATAAATCCAAACAGCTTGCAGGGTTGGATAGAGTTACTTTAACTGGATTACTTTCAATTACTTTTGGATGACTCCAATACCAAATATGCTAATAAAAGTCAAAAGAAACTAAATATGACTAAAATGATGACTCATAACACGTGGTAAGCTTTCTCTCCTGGCTTTGATCGCTTTGATCTCCGGCAAAACTAACATAAAATGCAGGGTTGGGTAGGGTTAGTTTAATTACTTTTGGATTACTCCAATACCAAATATGCCAATAAAAGACATCAAATACACATATATGAAAAAAAAAATCAAAATGCTTTCTGGTATTGTTCAGGGGGCCGGACCAAATGTGGAGGCGGGCCGTAGTTTAGGGACCACTGCTCTAAATGAATCGCTTTTTAAATACCAGATAAATAAACGCTCCATTCCCCGAAGAGAAACCTTGGCAAGGAAACAACGAAACAGTAGCACAAAGTTATCGGCGGCAAACTCAAATCAATTATTCAAAGAGTCACTTAGAGAGTTGAAATGCAGGACACAAGTATACTCTCGTAAAACAGGCAAATAACTGAAAGATGTGTTTAAGGCGATAAATGCAGAATCTTGGTTAACTTCCGTAAGAGTTCGGAACTACTGTACATAAAGCACTGATTTATAGATCATGAATGGGTTGCTGCAAAAAAGGGCGGGACTTATGGAAAATATCCGGCACCCAAAAAATTATTGTCTTGGTTCAGGTAGTCTACACCAGGGGTGTCAAAATCATTTTAACTGGGGGGGCCTCACGATAGAACAAACATTCTCTCGGGGGCCCGACTAGTAGGTTAGAGGGAAAAAAAAGAGAGAGAATCTGAGGGAGAGAAAAAGAAAAAGCCTGGGACCAAGAAAGAAAGAAAGAGTGAAAGAGAGAGAATAGAGATGAAGAATGTGAGAAACAAAATAAATAAAAAGATAAATAGTGAGAGAGGGGGAAAGAAAGAGAGAGAAAGAAAAAAAATCCAAAGAGAAGTAAAAAGAGAGACAGGGAGAAGGTGAGAAAAGAGAAGATGAGAAAGAGTGAAGGAGAGAGAGAGAGAGAGAGAGAATGTGAGAAACAAAATAAATCAAAAGATAAATAGTGAGAAAGGGGGAAAGAAAGAGAAAGAAAGAACAAAATCCAAAGAGAAGTACCAATAGAGACAGGGAGAAGGGGATAAAAGAGAAGATGAGAAAAAGAGAAGGGGAGAGAGAGATGGAGAGAGAGAGAGAGAAAAGGCAAAAATGAAGAGGGCGAAAAAGCAGGGAAAAGGGTACAGAGAGTGAAAGAGACAACGAGAAACAAAGAAGGAGAAAAAGAGAGACACAAAGAGTGAAAGAGAGAAAGACATAGAGTGAGTGAAAAAGGGAAAAAGAGAGAGAGAGAGAACACAAAAACAAAAACAAACAAAAGAAATAAAAAGAGAACTAGTGAGAGGGGGGAAGAAAGAGAAAGAATCAAAAGAAAAAGTTCAAAGAGAGAAAGTGAAGAGAAAATGAGAGAAAAAAAGGGAGAGAAAGAAAGAAGGGGAAAGTGAGAGAGAGAAAGAGAGAGAAAGAAAGGAGAGAAAAGGAAAAAAGAATGCATGAAATGAAGAAATGAATCAAAAATATATGAAAACGTGGTTACATTACAGAAAATAATGAACTTTTTCACCATACTCATTTTTGAGAAGGACGTGTAGTTCGAAAAATTCGGTATTCTGTTCTTTTGTTTATTACATAAATGAAACTACAAGAAGGACCTATCGTGCCAAAAACATAAAGCAGTTTGCTCTAATAAACAGGAAGTGTCACGGTTGCCATGGCGCCCTATTGGTCCCCGCCGTGTGGCGCCAGCTTCTGTCACGGTTGCCATGGCGCCCAATTGGCCCCGCCCATGGACACCAGCTGAAACTTGTTGACAGATTGCTCCCTGTGACTACTTAAACGCTGTCCTGTGAGTCGCCTTTTGGTCGGAGCGTCTGCTAAACTCTGTTTTGACAGGTCAAGCCCTGAGAATCTCCATTTTTCCTGTGTTTTTGCTCTTGTTTTGCCCACGCCATGATCTGTTTGATTTTGTCCACTTCCGAGCAATCTACTCCCCGCGACCAATGATCTCCGGATCCAGTGTGCGTCCCTTTCTCTTCTCCCCAATAAACAGTGAGTTACGTTACGCGAGTGGGTTCTGCTTCCGGTTTCCTGTCCTGGTCCTGACAGGAAGTAAAATTTAGGAATAAAATATGTCCCTTTAACCTGAAGTCCATGACATTTATCCCATTTGGAATCTGATCTTCAGCTGCCCTAAAAATGGTCATGAAGGTCTCATTATTCCCGCCAGGTCGCTTGTTGTCCGTCTCTTCCCGTGTCCTGGTTGGCCTCCGTCCACGCCCGAGAAATAGCTGACCTAGTTTGACACCGAAGCTGTAATAAAGAGATGTGCGAGCGTCCAAACTACAGACACAGATTCTGTTTTCGTATAAGTCCACACAGTGCTGGATCATCTCCCAGCTTCCTGTTTTTTAAAACACACGTCCGATAACCGTAGGAAACCGACCATAACATAGGAAAGAGGTCTTTGTCTTCAGTTCTCAGTCCTGTTTGGAAAAATAACTAAGAGTAAATATCAGTCCACTTTGTTCTTTTTTGTTACTGTCATAACAAAAACGTGTTAGTTAAAAAAACACAGGAAGTCAGGTATATTATTGCTTTAAGAGCATTGTTCAAAATAATCTATCCGGTTATGCATGTCGAGTCAGCGTCTGCTTTGCTACTTGTGAGTTTCTTTGTATCATACACTTTTGCATTCATCGTCGAAAGGAGAACATCTATTATGCTACACAATATCTAACACCTGGCGAATGTACTGGTAATAATATCAAATACATTGGAACCTGGGCAGCACGGCGGCGCAGTGGTTAGCGCTTGTGCGGCACAGTTCATGTCATGGGAACCTGTCGTGGGTTCAAATCCAGCTCCGGACTTCCTGTGCGGAGTTTGTATGTTCTCCCCGTGCTTGCGTGGGTTTCCTCCGGGCACTCCGGTTTCCTCCCACGTTCCAAAAACATGCATTTCAGGTGAATTGGCCGGTCCAAATTGTCCCTAGGTGTGAATGAGCGAGTGAGTTGTCTGTCCCCGTGTGCCCTGCGATTGGCTGGCAACCAGTTCAGGGTGTCCCCTGCCCACTGCCCAGAGATGGCTGGGATGGGCTCCAGCCCCCCCGCGACCCTAATGAGGATGAGCGGTACGGCTAATGAGATGAGATGAGACATTGGAACCTCGGTTCTCGACCAAAATCCGTTCCAGAACCCTGTTCGAAAAGCGATTTGTTCGAACACCGAAATCATTTTTCCCATTAAAAATAATGTAAATCGTTTTAATCCGTTCTAACACCCTGAATGTTTACCTTTGTTTACCTTTAAGACACAAATAACATAACCCAGGCTAATCGTACGTTCGCGTTATCGTAATCTTCCGTCAGAAAGATTACGCTAACATGAATGTGTAAAAATAAAAAAAAGGATAAAGTAATGAATTATGAATAGGATTTTTTACCTTTGTGGTGGTCAGCAGAAGGCGCAGATGGACGGTGAGAGGGATGTAGGAGGAAGGAAAATGATTGTTTGGAAGGCGAGTCCCCTTCCATAAAAACTTCGGGGAGCTCTTCTGTCTGAGGGGTGCTCACACGTTCAAATCTCTTTGCTACGGATGACTCGGCTACAGGATGTTCTTTTCTCTTAAAATATCTATCCAATGACACTTGATTCTGCCTTCTTTTTAGCACTTTTCAGAAGTGTGTCGTTAAAGTCATTGATGACTGTAGTGGCTGCAGCTTCATCGGTGTGGTGAAGTTGACGAAAGTCTGTAACTCGGCCCATTTGCTACACATTTGTTTCATCTCGGACGTCCCCTAGTGTAGTGGAGGTGCAATTGCACCTGAGAAAAGTAAAAGGAGTCCAAAAAATGTGATGTGAAACATCCACCCCTAGACGGTACCACTGCACTACAGTTAGCCATAGCTGTATCGCGGAATACTTAACGTGGTTTTGCGACTTCACGTATTTTCATCACCCGTACGCCGCTCAGCATCCCACCCTCGCGTACGCGCTCACGCGTCGTACCGGCGTTCGAACTCCGATTTTTGTACCAACTACGAAGCAAGAATTTCTCGAAATTTTTGTTCGGACTTCGATTTGTTCGAACTGTGAGTCCTTCGAAAACCGAGGTTCCACTGTAAAGTAATTTAAGGAAGATAATTATCTGAAAAGAGGGTTTAAGACAGACAAAACACATAAAAATGCACGACGGCGCAGTGGTTAGCGCGTGTGCGGCACAGATCTGAGGTCAGGAGATTGAACCTTCCTGCGTGGAGTTTGCATGTTCTCCCCGTGCTTGTGTGGGTTTGTGAATGAGCGAGTGAATTGTCTGTCCCTGTGTGCCCTGCGACTGGGTGGCAACCAGTTCAGGGTGTCCCCTGCCGACTACCCGAAGATAGCCGGGATGTGCTCCAGCACTCCCGCGACCCTACTGAGGATGATCGGTGCAGGTAATGGATGGGTGGATGGATCTGAAATCTCACGTTTCCCATTTAGAATAAATGGAAATACTTCTAATCTTTTTCAGATGCACATTAGCTAAAAAAAACTCTTCTGCACTCTAAAAACAATCAACCTAATTCAGGTCAATCGTGGACCAATCCATTACTTGGTTAATTTGATTTCGAGTATTGAGTTTATCGTATAATGAAGAATATTGTATATCACAATTTTTTATTATAAATCCTTTCTTTGCAATGGTGTCAGAACCCAAACAGACGGTGGACCCAAATAAATAACGAATAAATAAATAAATTACAAGATCGATACCAGATACAGGATCAAAAGCAGATACCGGACAGGATGGGATAGATACCGGATACAGGGTGCACGAGCAAGATACCGGACAGGACGGGATGGATACCGGATACAGGGTGCACGAGCAAGATACCGGACAGGACGGGATAGATACCGGATACAGGGTGCACGAGCAAGATACCGGACAGGACGGGACTGACGGGATGGATACCGGATACTGAATACACGAGCAGGATACCGGCCAGACGGGATCGATACCGGATACAGGGTGCACGAGCAAGATACCGGACAGGACGGGACTGACGGGATCGATACCGGATACACGAGCAGGATACCAGACAGGACGGGACTGATGGGATCGATACCGGATACAGGTTGCACGTGCAAGATACCGGACAGGACGGGATCGATGCCAGATACTGGATACACGAGCAGGATACCGGACAGGACAGGACAGACAGGATCGATACCGGATACTGGATACACAAGCAAGATACAGGACGGGACCGGACTGACGGGATCGATGCCGGCTACAGGATGCACGAGCAAGATACCGGACAAAATAAACAAGACAAACACAACGGGAACAAAAACTGGAGAGAATAATACACAGGACAGATTAAACGGGAACAATACTGGAAAGGAAATACCAACAGGAAAACAGATCAGTCAGATCCCAAGTCTTGCGGGGCAGAGGTTCGTTGACACACTGACAAAGAAAGAATGAGAGCACTGAGCTTAAAATAGACGGAAAGCCAATCTGTCAATGAGCCGCAGCTGGTGCCACACTGGCGGGGCCAATTGGGCGCCATGGCAACCGTGACAGTAAAGGCTTCAATCTTTTAGCACTTGGAACTCTAATATGATTTTGAACTACCCATAAATAGATAGCAGCACGGCGGCTAAGTGGTTAGCGCCTCTGCGGCACAGTTCTAAGGTTATGGGATCGAACCTTCTGGTGTGAAGTTTGCGTGTTCTCCCTGTGCTTGTGTGGGTTTTGTCCAGCCACTACTGTTTCCTCCCACATTCCAAAAACATTCATGTCAGGTTAATTGGCCGGTCCAAATTCTTCCTAGGTGTGAATGAGCGAGTGAGTTGTCAGTCTCCATGCGAGCGACTGGCTGGCAACCAGTTCATGGTGTCCCCTGCTCACTGCCCGAAGATGTCTGGGATGGGCTCCAGCACTCCCGTGACCCTACTGAGGATAAGCGGTGCAGATAATGGATGGATGGACATAAATAAATAGATAAAGGGAAGCTGTTCATAAGGGAAGAAGATTATGGGTTGATTCAGCAGAGCTACAATTAGAATATTTTTGTTTTTGGGAGGGGTATCCATTTTGTTCCCCCCCCCCACATTCATCAGATCAACTCTTTAGATGTATTTTCCAACAGTCGTGATCTCACCGTTTTGATAAGATGATGCAAAAAAGGAGCAATAGCATACATTTCAGATTTTGCAGATGTTCCTCCATCATCACAGAACTCAGAAGAACACTTTCTTCCTCTGAGCACTCACAGTCTGAATAATGCAACGGTCTGTTGCGAGTTCCATCGTATTCAAAAACGTTAATTTTAGAAAAGCCTGAAAAGGAAAGAGACTATCTTGAGGTTGGAATACTCCCGGCGTGTCCTGACACTTACCGTAAAAGTTTGCCTGAAGAATTGTGTCTGGGAGTCAAATGGGTCAAGACTCCCCTGAGCCCCTAAATGGGTCATACGAAGGGATGTCTTTGACTATTTAAAGATTTTCAAAGGTTGTGGAGAAGGTCAGGAAAAGGGGAGCCTGTGGGGTTCGTTCACCTGAAGCAGTGCTTCTCCATTATTTTCTGTCACGGCCCCCCTCGGAAGAAGAAATCCTCCCCACCCTCTATTTATTTTCCAACTGATCACATAATATTAGTGGGGACCAGGGTTGGGTAGGGTTACTTTAACTGGATTACTTTCAATTACTTTTGGATGACTCCAATATCAAATATGCTAATAAAAGACAAAAGAAAGTAAATATGAATAAAATGATGACTCACGACACGTGGTAAGCTTTCTCTCCTGGCTTTGATCTCTGGCAAAACTAACATAAAATGCAGGGTTGGGTAGGGTTACTTTAACTTGATTACTTTCAATTACTTTTGGATGACTCCAATAACAAATATGGTAATAAAAGACAAAAGAAACTAAATATGAATACAATAATGACTCACAACACGTGGTAAGCTTTCTTTCCTGGCTATGATCGCCGGCAAAACTAACATAAATTGCAGGGTTGGGTAGGGTTACTTTAACTGGATTCCTTTCAATTACGTTTGGATGACTCCAATACCAAATATGCTAATAAAAGACAAAAAAAAAACCAAATATGAATACAATAATGACTCACAACACGTGGTACGCTTTCTTTCCTGGCTTTGATCTCTTTGATCTCCGGCAAAACGAACATCAAATGCAGGGTTGGGTAGGGTTACTTTAACTGGATTACTTTCAATTACTTTTGGAATACTCCAATACCAAATATGCTAATAAAAGACAAAAGTAAGTAAATATGAATAAAATGATCACTCACAACACGTGGTAAGCTTTCTCTCCTGGCTATGATCGCCGGCAAAACTAACATAAAATCCAGGGTTGGGTAGGGTTACTTTAATTTGATTACTTTCAATTACTTTTGGATGACCTCAAAACCAAATATTCTAATAAAAGACAAAAGAAACTAAATATGAATAAAATGATGACTCACAACACGTGGTAAGCTTTCTCTCCTGGCTTTGATCTCTTTGATCTCCGGCAAAATGAACATAAAATGTGATGGAAACAAAATGAAAACAAATCCAAACAGCTTGCCAACATCATTTTTGCCGTTCCATGTATTCCGTTACTCCCCAAGCCTTCACAAAATTTTGTCATTTTATTCATTTTTCACAACGTGAAACACAATAAGATGACTCATCGCAAAAAAAAAAAAGGATTGAACAATATATAACTACACTTTTTGTCATGATTACTGATTCGGAGCACCTGCGGCTGCCCCGTTGGCGCCAACAGCCCTGGTCGCTGATTGGTTCCCTGACCCTTTTAAAACCCCCGGCTTCCAAGAGGAAGCTGCCAGACCGTCCTGCGAACCTACGCTTTAAGCTAAGCAAGCTCTGTACCTTCCGACAATCTCCTGCCCTGTTTTCTCCTGCCTGATACCTGTTGCCGACCTGTTTCTGGACCCGTTTCTGCCCTGCTCTTCCGTCCCGGCCATCGACTTGTTTTGCCCTGTTGCCTGCCTGATACCTGTTGCCGACCTGTTTCTGGACCGTTTCTGCCCTGCTCTTCCGTCCCAGCCATCGACCTGTTTTGCCCTGTTGCCTGCCTGATACCTGTTGCCGACCTCTTTTCTGGACTCGTTACCGTCCTTGCTCCACTGTTCCGGCTATCGACCAGTTTTCCCGCTGTCTCCGACTATGCTCGCTCGACACGGGAGTGCCACTTCCGCAATCCTGCCATCAGCTACTTGTCTCCGACGATCATCGGATTGTGGAAGCAAGCACTGCTCTCTTTCTCAATACAACTGAGTAAAAACGAACGCTATTGGGTCCTGTCTCCGTTCCTGTCTTGTGACACTTTAAAATTAAGTTTATTATAAATCTACTTATGACATTCATTGCAGGTATATGTATATCGCTGTTTTCCATCTTCCATCAGCATGTACCTGTATTTACTTATCTTCATTCATGCAATTTTGTGTTGCCTCGTCTGCTCCAAGCCACGTGAACTTTCCACGATGCTTTTAATGTACGTTTACGTTTTGTAGCGTCATCAATTTTGTTAGCTTCTTTTGAATCTTTCTTCTGGGGCTGAGGTTTTGGCTTGATTCCTAACCACTTATCCGTTTTTTCTTGTGTTCTCTGTGTGTCTACTTTAGAAAATGATATGCAAATGCATGGCCATATAACACTCGGGAAAGTTATTCAATGGAGGCTTCTGATTGGCTGCCGAGTATGCAAATTGCCAAACAAACCGAAATTCCCAAACCGAACAAAGATTTTGAAATCGGAATAAAGCAAACCTTTGATTTGAAATTAAAAGTTGTCAGCCACCCGGGCGGAGACGTTTTGTAAGTTGTACGCCCGACGTAAAAGAAGCCAGAGACCGACGAGATCGATACCAATTGCCCGAGTTCATATCGGACGGATAAGGTCGATACCGGACAGGAAGAGCCAGACAGAATAAAAAACGAATCAGGATATCGAAATTAAACAGGAGAAACTAGACAGGAAGAAAAACTGGAGAAAATAACAAACAGGACCAAAATAGACAGAAACAAAACTGAAACCCGAAATTAAACAGGACAAAAATAAACGGGAACAATACCGGACTGAAGATATCAACAGGAAACCAGGAGCAAGTCAGAACCCACGTCTTGTGGGGCAGAAGTTCGTTTGACGGGCAGACAACCGAAGCAAGAGAGCGTTGAGCTTCATATAGACAGAAATCCAATCTCTCAACGAGCCGCAGCTGGCTTCCCACGGGCGGGGGCAATTGGGCACCATGGCAACTGTGACACACACAGGCGGCCTTTTTTGACCCTGACTCTCACCTGTCCCGTTTTTGCTCCCGTCTGTCTCTGGCTGCGACATGTTTTGATCCTAATCACGTCTGCTCCCCCGTCCCGGCTTACGACCTCTATCTGTCCCCGACCACGTCTACTCTCCCGTTCCGGCTTACGACTCGTTTCCGACCCCGACCACGCCTTGCTCTCCCAGTCCTGGCTACAGACCAGTTTTTCCATCCCTGACACTGCCATCGCTCGCTACTAACGATCCACTTCCGTGTTTGGATCACAATCCAAGTAAGAGAGTGACTTGCTTCCCGCGTCCAGCGACCACCGGATCGTGGGCGCAACCCTTCTTCTTTCCTTCAATAAAACTTGTGAAAAACGTAACGCAATTGGGTCCTGTTTCCGTTACGGTCCTGACACAGATTTATTTCGGAATTATGTTTTGACTTGCATCCAATTTGAAAAAAAAAAACACTTGCTTTGTTTCTATGTCCTAGTGGCACCCCAGTTGCCATGGTAGCAAAACCATTTCTTGGCATTTTACAAGTAGTCTTCTTTGTGTATTATGACCAAAGACAGTTTATTAAGACTCTTGGGTGTTTTTAGATGGTGGCAAAAACACTATAGATCTTCTTAGGAACCCCCCCAAAATGTGACTGACTTCTATGTTAGCATCTTGGTTCCATGCTAGCAAGCTAGATGAATTTTTGGATTTTTTTTCTTTTAACTACATGTTTTGATATTCCACTTGTGTGATAGTGACATTAATATCTCAAATTAGAATGGAAGCTATCTTCTCAACGTAGGAGATTGGAGTCGACAACATGTCTCGAAAGGTGAAACCAGACTGCTGTATAGTTCCCAGGATCCCCTGGAGCTAAATGCTGCTGCACAGTGGTATCGCTACTGTTTCTGGTGTGGGCGTTCATCAAGCGTGACATGCAAAGAGACAGCTCAAATTGTGTGCCTTGCTGAAAAGCATCCCACCAGTAAGTGAGGGGACGTTTAGGTTATAAGAGCAGTTTTGTCACAAGCCAGAAACAGAGACAGTAGCGTTCGTTTACTTTATTGATAAAGAGAGAGAGCAGTGCTTGCTTCCACGATCCAAGGATAGACGGACCTGGGTAGCAGGTAGCTGGAACGCAGAAGTGGCACTTCCGTGTCGAGCAAGGATTATCGTAGGCAGCAGAAATACCGGTCACTAGCCGGGACAGGAGAGCAAGGGCGGTATCGAGTCCAGAAAAGATGTCGGCAACAGGTATCAGGCAGGCAACAGGGCAAAACTGGTCGGTGGTCAGGATGGCAGATCAGGGCAGACAGGGGTCCAGAAACGGGTCGCCAACAGGTATCGGGCAGGAGAAAACAGGGCAGGAAAATGTCGGATGGTATGAGCTTGCCTAGCTGGGAGCATAGGTTCGCAAACGGTCTGACGGCTTCCTCTTGGAAGCTGGGGGTTTAAAAAGAGTCTCTGAACCAATCAGCGCTCGGGGTGTTGGCGCCAATTGGGCAGTCACAGGTGCCCTGAATCACTCGTTTATTCCCAACCGCTGCTAGTTTCCTGATTGGTTCCCCTCCTATTTCAACACGTCTTTCTCATTCATTCCTGGTCAGTCTGTCTGCAAACCTCAGTGCATGCAAGGCAAGCACTTCTGACTCTGGCTCCCGTTTTGATCCTGATTCTGTTTCCTGTATCGATTCCCGATCCAAGCTTCGTTATCGTGTCCCGCCTGGCTACCTGTATCCTGATTCTGTTTCCTGTATCGATTCCCAATACAAGCTCCGTTATCGTGTCCCAGCTACCCGTATCTTGATTCTGTTTCCTGTATCGATTCCCGATCCGAATTCTGTTAACGTGTCCCGGCTGGCTAACTGTATCCTGATTCTGTTTCCTGTATCGATCCCCGATCCAAGCTCTTTTCTCCTGTCCCGGTTACTCGTATCCTGCCCGATTCCGTTTCCTGTATCGATCCCTGACTTCCCGCTCGTCCCGTTTACCCGATTCGTTCCGATCTCCGATCACGCTACGTCTCCCGTCCCGGCTGCCCGACTTGTTCCGATTTCTGACTACGCTTCGTTCGCGAGGGCTTCCCGCTCCTACTGGCCAGCGAGCACCAGATCGCTGTCTTTTTCCTCTCCCTCTGACTTCCCCGATCCCTTAATAAAGCATTGTGTGAAATGTTACGCATTTGGGCCCCCTGCTTGTACCGGTCGTGACAGGTCGACGCCAAAATGGTACATGCGCAATTATATACTGCTAAAGCTGATTTGATCCAGTATATATATATGTATATATATATATATATATATAACACATCCTCAACTACAGTTTACAGTCAACGAGTCAGCAACAGACCCCGTTTTGGTTGTACATCGCTGAAGAATCATTTATATGGAAGCTTTTTTTCCAAACTTTGTTCACTGTTGAGACACTTTGACAAAAACCCACAGAACAAACTGTAAACACCCCGAAAACTTAGCAAGGACCCCAGAGGAATTAGATTGTTTGAGCGGTTGGGATGAGTTTAGCTCTGCACTTGGCCCGTTTCATCTGGAGGGACGAAAGCATGACCAACTTAGGTGCTGAGGTGCTCAACATGTTTGGGTGTTTGGGCATGGTCAATTTTTTTTGTTTGCTACTGAAATACTTTTACTAGTTCCTTGTCGACATTGTCATGGTTGCCATGGCGCCCAATTGGCCCCGCCCATGGACACCAGCTGAAACGCGTTGACAGATTGCTCCCTGTGACTACTTAAACACTGTCCTTTGAGTCGCTTTTTATCGGAGCGTCTGCGAAACTCCTGCTAAACTCTGTTGTGATAAGTCAAGCCCTGTGAATCCCCGTTTTTGCCTGGTTTTCGGCTCCCGTTTTGTTCTCGCCCCGATCTGTTTGATTTTGTCCACTTCCTCGTTCTGATTAATCTCATTCCGCGACCAATGATCCCCGGATCGAGTGTGCGCTCATTCCTCTTCTCCCCAATAAACTGTGAGTAACGTTACGCGATTGGGTTCTGCTTCCTGTTTCCTGCCCTGGTTCGTGACAGACATGATATGATCATTGATGATGGATTATGAAATTGTGTCGGACATTAATGAGGCTGAAATAATGAGTTCCATATTTTTTTTGTATATTAGCCATTGTTTGACTTAAATGCTCGCCATGCGAGCAAATATGAGTGTATTTTAAAATGTTTGGTTTCATACGAATTTGTGGAAACTCTGCGTTCTAACAATATATAACACACCTGTCAACCCGTAAAAATTACATTTATTATGCATTTTAAGACGTGTATGACACAAATTTATCAATTATGGGTACCATCCGTTATACACCGAAACGGCAAATCAATCAAGTCATACGAGTTCGCCGCGGTAACCTCTATCTCGTTTTTTTCGTTGCAAACGAAATGAAATGAAATGAAATGATTTGCATTTATATAGCGCTTTTCAAGTCAATGACTTCCCAAAGCGCTTTACAATGTGCTCCACATTTCCCAATAGCGGCCTTGCAGCCATGTAAGGCGCTAACCTGCTTATTTGGGGTATTAGGGGTTCAGTGTCTTACCCAAGGACACTTCGACATGTAACACGGACGAGCCGGGATTTGAACTCGGATCCCTTGATCCCAAGACGAGCGCTCTACCTCCTGAGCTACTGCCGAGCGGTTTGATGCTACTGTGCGCATGCATCTGTCGCCTCGGATTTCATGTGGTAGTTATGTAGTGAAAGGAAGTCCGTCTCTTTTTAGACAACCGGCGTTTTCGGCTAGACTCATTAAAGAGAGCCGGATCTCAAACGGCTCCTTTGATGTATTATATAACGAATTATTATGTTGTATAAAAAAGTATAAAAGGAGAAAATGAAAAAAGACAGGTTTGTGGTTATCCCTTTAATCAGTATATTACCAACAATAATTTAATGCAGAAAATTAACTAATAATTTCAATAAGAAAATGTATGATTCTACTTAATTATATTTGCATGTATTATTTCCTTCTACAGCGAACGTTCAAGCCACTTCATTTTTGAACTTTTTTTATAATAAACTTCATGTCGAGCAACTCAGTGTCTCACAACAAAATGTTAACAAACAATATATATGGTTTAACGAAACACATATAACTTGTTAAACTACATTAATAAACACGTTCGAAAAATAGAAAGTGGTGTAAGATTATTTTGTATTTTGTAAGGGAAAATACGACAGTTTGTAAGGGCATGGAGCCCTGGAGCGCGACAGGTATGATATAATATCCCTGGGAATGATTCAAAGTTATTTTGTTCATAGGGAATTTCCTTTGGCAATGAGAAGAAACAGGTATAATGACCCCGATGAGATAATCAAAATTGTATTTGACTTAATGGATAAAAATAAATATACAATGGTAGTCCTGCTGTTGGCTCAGATGATATCACGCGTCCTCCAAACAGAAGGAAGCATCTGCAGGTTCAGCCCCCTCCATCACAACATCACACATGACTTAAGGAGGATGTCATAAGAAAGCAAAGAGAGGAAGAGACGGCCGAGAAAGTCGGCAGTTTTTTCTCCAGGCGGTCAAGACCGACCAGGTTTCTTCTTCTTGTTTAAAAATGCAAAGCGGACGATCGTTTTGGATACAAACCTTCCTTCTGACTTCTTCATGCGGTACGTTATTATCTCCTGCTTCGTGATGTGTTTACATTTTGGATGTTGCTTCATCTCGCAAGAGGAACCGATTCCGCTTGAGTAACGTCCGTTTCTTCTGACTAGGAACATTTTGGGCTTCCCTGTCCCCTCTAGGCCCCCCGGCGCCTTCACTCTCGATCCATTCGTGGTCCGGGGACTCGGTGGTCCTGGTTTGCCGGGCTTCAGAAGGCCACCGAGGAGATCTTTTCAAACTCTTCAGATTGAGAGAGGAGGTCTTTATTTTTATGGGGTAAACACTTTAAGGGGGGTTGTTAGGGGTGACCAATGACCAATGTTCCCCTGTAATTTTCCTTACGGGTCTGAGCGTTCACACAAAGTCGGTGAGCAACGCTTGAAACAACAGTGAGCAACCGTAATCCCAAGTGTGGCAACTAATCCATTATCAAACATGTCCAAAACTTAACATCACGTTACAATTTGCTGAGTTTCCGGCAATGCACATTTTTTTTCACTTTTAAATGAATTGACTCGGCCTACAATCTCATTGTGTTAATTTTTTCAAGCTGCTACTTTTTGTTGTTGTTCTCTATTTACTTTTTTTCCTTTGTTTCTTTCTTTTCTTTTTTTTCTGGCTTTTTTCTGTATTTTTCCTTCTTTTTTCTCTTCCTTTTGTTTCTTTTTTTCTCAGCTTTTCACTACCTTTTCATTTTGGTATTTTTCTATTCCCCCTTCCTTTAAGTCATTTTGTGCATAACTTGGTCATATAGGGATGAAAGAAGTAAAAACAACCCGAAGAGCCGTTTAGGACCCTTTTTTGTGAGCCGAGCCGAAGAAGCCGGTTCTTGAAAAACTCTACTGAGTTTACTCAACTTCGTTCTACTTCGACATTGACTTCAAATACCGCATTTAGAACACAGCGTCAGGGGAACCCTTGTATTTTTACCTTCATGCACTGTAACTTTGACTTAATTCGCTTCTTAATTAGCAATTCCGAGCCCTGATTTTTGTGAGCTGGCTAGATTTTCTTGTGCGCGGAAAAGCTCTGGGCAGTGGAACATTAGGCACCACGTTAGAGACCCTTCTTTTAAGCAATGGTAATAAAAATCGAAAGCCTAAATTGTTTTTGGGAAAATTGAGATGTATTTTTTGCAATACCACCCACCCCTAGATTTTGTGTTTCGTGTCCTTTTGATCGTGTGCAGGGTTGGGTCGGGTTACTTTTACTGGATTACTTCCAATTACTTTTGGATTACTTCAATACCAAATATGCTAATAAAAGACAAAATAAACTAAATATGAATACAATTACCGTATTTTCCGCACTATAAGGCGCACCGGGTTATAGGGCGCACCCCGAAAAAATAGTTTTTGGTCCTATTTTCGACATATATAAGACGCACCGGATTATAAGGCGCTACAATGGGAATGTGGACAAAACAGTCAGATAGTTCAGTCCAACTTCTTACCCCCTTAACATTCCGAAAGCTTGCAAAGACGCAAATACGTGTCGAGAACACGTGCGAATGCGGTGTACTTAAGATGTCACTCAAATGCATCGTTCCATCATTCGGAAGGTTAAAGTCTTGGGATTCAAGAAATGCTAACCATTCCTTAGTTTCTATTTTCTTTTTCGCTCGCAACTTTACTGTGCATATGACAATAATCACTTGGAATTGAGTTTAATTTAAAAATAGACACTCCATTCCATCCATTATCTGCACCGCTTATCACAGAAACATCAAGTTCAGTCTGAAACAAGACAATATAAAACCGGGAATAGCTCACCGAAGTCATTGTGTTCATAATAATGTGCAGGCAATGTCCTCTTATATCCGTGAGGGTAGTAAATCCAGGAGAATACAATATTTACAAATACAGAATAGAAAAAAATGCTTTCTCTATGCCATCGGCCACATGCTATACGCATTCATCTTTTTCGGCCAATTGCAGGCTTTGTTTCGCTGTTTAAGCCAATGGCAGCCTGTACATTATAAAAATGATCCGCCTCTTGACCTCCGAATAACTTTAGCCAATAGTGATCGATTCAACTGATGATTGACACATCTTTTTCGGCCAATTGCAGGCTTTGTTTGCCGTTTGAGCCAATGGCAGTCTGTAAATGATAAAAAGGATCCGCCTCTTGACCTCCGAATAACTTTAGCCAATAGTGATCGAGTCAACTGATGATTGACACATCTTTTTCGGCCAATTGCAGGCTTTGTTTGCCGTTTGAGCCAATGGCAGTCTGTAAATGATAAGAAGGATCCGCCTCTTGACCTCCGAATAACTTTAGCAAATAGTGATCGATTCAACTGATGATTGACACATTGGTTAGCCAATGAAACGCCGGTAAATAAATCCTAGCATACACCGCGTACTACTTGGCGTTCGGGGGAAAATCGAGTCGGCGGCTGCAAGTTAGTTGGAAAACTTAATGTTGATCCATAAATAAGGCGCATTGTATTATAAGGCGCATGGTCAGCTTTTGAAAAAAATAAAGGCTTTTAGGTGCGCCTTATAGTGCGGAAAATACGGTACTAAATTTTGTGCAGGCTTGGGGAGTAACCGAATACATGGAACGGCAAAAATGATGTTGGCAAGCTGTTTGGATTTATTTTCATTTTGTTCCTGTCGCATTTTATGCTAGTTTTGCCGGAGATCAAAGAGATCAAAGCCAGGAGAGAAAGCTTACCACGTGTTGTGAGTCATCATTTTATTCATATTTAGTTTATTTTGCCTTTTATTAGCATATTCGGTGTTGGAGTAATCCAAAAGTAATTGAAAGTAATCCAGTTAAAGTAACCCTACCCAACCCTGATCGTGCAATGGCCATTCTTTTTTTTCAGGTGGACTCAGTGGAGCATTCAGCCACTGAGGAGGTCCGCTTTACTGTCCAACCCAGAGCAGGAAAACCGAAACTTTTTTGCTGTATGTACAAGAACCAGCAAGGCCTCTACAGTCCTTTTAGTCCTTATATCCAGATTGAACATCAAACAGGTTGGTTCGACTCTTAGAGAAGCCGTTTGAAACACAAATCATACTTCCTCTCACATATAACATCATACTCTCACACATCCAAAGCTATACTCTCATAGACTGTCATACCCATGGACAAACGCTCACACATGCACCAGATACTACTATACTCTAATACACACACTACTATGTTTTACATAGATATTACTATACTCTCAGGACCAGAACGGAAACAGGACCCAATTGCGTTACGTTTCTCACAAGTTTTATTGGAGGAAAGAGAAAGGGTTACGCCCACAATCCGGTGTTCGCTGGACGCGGGAAGCAAGTCGCTCTTGTACTCGGATGGTGCTCCGAATGCAGAAGTGGATCTTCCGTAGTGAGCGATGGCGGTGTAAGGGGCGGAAAAAACGGGTCGGTAGCCGGGACTGGGAGAGCAAGGCGTGGTCGGGGTTGGAAACGAGTCGTAAGCCAGAACGGGAGAGTAGACGTAGTCGGGGACAAAAAGAGGTCGTAAGCCGGGACGGGAGAGCAGACGCGGACAGGATCAAATTAGGTCGAAGACAGACAGGAGCAAAAACGGGACAGGTGGGAGTCGGGGGTCGAAATAGGCTTGTCTAGTGTTCACTGAGGTTCGTAGACGGACTGACAACAGGGGACAGACGGTACTGGGTTCAAATACTGACAGGGAGCCAATCAGAACCCAAATGAGCGGGCACAGCTGAGTCACATCAATAATCATGACACTATACACTGACACACATACTACTATACTCCCACTCAGACTAGTATAGACTGTCACACATACTATTATTCTTTATCAGACACCATTAAACTTGCTTTTACTATAGGGAAGGGTTCGCAACCCTTTTTGACCCAAAAGCCAAAAAAGCAAAAATATTTAAAAACATTTTTTAAGAGAGCCACACCATATATTTTCGGAAAAAAATTAAATAGATACCAAATCCGCTCTTCAGACACAAGCGAATTCTTCAGCACATTTCATTATACTCTGTGTCATTTGATGATTTGATTCTTCGAAATAAGATAATGCCAAGGCCTATGTCTCTTACCTGTCAAGACCAGAATGGAATCGGGACCCAAATGCGTCGCGTTAACCACAAGTTCATTGAATAGAAAGAGGACGGGCAGCGCCCGCGATCTGGTGCTCGCTGGACGCGGGAAGCAAGTCGCTCTCGCAATCGGATCTTGATCCGAATACGGAAGTGGATCTTCTGTAGCGGGAGATGGCGGTGTCAGGGACGGAAAAACAGGTCGATAGCCGGGACAGGAGAGCAAAAACGTGGTCGGGATCAAAAACAGGTCGTAAGCCGGGACAGGAAAGCAGACGTGGTCGGGTTCAAAAACAGGTCGGAGCTGGAGACAAACGGGGAGATCAGTAACGGACGGGTGAAAAACGGGACAGGCGGGAGTCAAAATGCTTGCCTTGTAACAACAGAGGTTTGTTGACTGACTGACAACCGGAGACTGACAGTACTGGGCTTTAAAAAAGGACAGGGAACCAATAAGGTAGCCCACAGCGGCTGGCGCCAAATGAGCGAGCACAGGTGATACTAATCAGTAATCATAACATGTGTGAGTGAGTATTAAAGTACAGTGGAACCTCGGTTCTCGACCATAATCCGTTCCAGAACCCTGTTCGAAAACCGATTTGGTCGATCACGGAAAATCGTTTTTCCCATTAAAAAGTAATGTAAAATCATTTTAATCCGTTCCAACACCCTGAATATTTAGCAAAAACGTAAACATGAAGCTAACCCAGGCTAATCGTACGTTCGCGTTAGCGTAATCTTCCGTACGAAAGATTACGCTAACATGAACGTGTAAAAATAAAAAAAATCAGGTCGTTTGCACGTCATTCAGCACCCTGGTCTCCACAAAAAGTGGTAAGCGGTTAAAGGATAAAGAAAATAATTATGAATAGGATTTCTTACCTTTGTGGTGCTCTGCAGAAGCCATGCTCTATTCCCTCGAAAGAAGGGAACCTCGCACACCTTCTTCATATTTTGCTATTATTTCTTTCTTAAAAGCAATAGTTGTACGCACTACTCTTCTTTTTTCACCTGTAGCAACTTTGCTGCTTGCACCGACCTTCTTCCGAGGCATAATTAGGGGTTAAAACACTCTGTTCACCGATATTCAAAACGAAAGCAAAAAGAAGTGCGCGGTCATGTGACAACAGTTCTTCACGAGGGGTGGGGGCGATCTACACCCGTACGCCGCTCAGCATCGCCCCTAGCGTACCGGCGATTTTTTTGACCTAACAGCGAAGCAAGTATTTCTCGAAATTTTTGGTCGAGAACCGATTTGTTCGAACTGAGAGGCGTTCGAAAACCGAGGTTCCACTGTAGTATGACAGGCTGTTCGAGAAGTAAATGACACTAATTATAAACACTCCCATCTGCTGCCACTGGGGTATGCTGGTGTTCTCTCTCTGTTGTCTCATTGTTCTTACGCCTACTTTTTTATGTGAGTGAGTTGTTTGTGTAAGTATGTATTGCAGTTGTCACATCCTGCATTTCATATTGAAAGCGCCAACCCACTCTCAACGTCAAATACAAAGCGTATTGCAGTATTGCAGACAGTTACAATGTGAGAGTTGGGGAGCAACTGCGGTAAACCACGACCGAAGCCAAAACTCACAAATGCCGTCCTATAAGGGTCCTAGGGTTGTCTCTTTTTTTACGCATTGACAGCATTCAAAAGAAAGTTTTATAGCAGGGGTGTCAAACTCATTTTAACTCAGGGGCCACACAATAGAACATTCTGTCGGGGGCCGGACTAGTAGATTAAAGAGAAAGAAAAAGAAATAAAGAAATCAGAGAAAGAGAGAGCGAAAAGAAGAGAAGGCGGGACAAAGAAAGAGAGAGAGGGAGAGAGCGTGAGGAACAAAAGCTAAAAAGTCGTGAGGGAGGGGGAAAAGAAAGGGAGAGGAAGAAAGAAATCCAAAAAGAAATAGAAAGACAGAAGGAGAGAAAAGAGAAAAGAAAGCGCAAAGAGTATAAAAAGAGATAGAGAAAAAAGAGAAAAGGAAAAAAGGAAGTTAGAGCAAAAGAGGTTAAAAGACACAGAGAGAGAAAGAGACAAAGAGCAACAAAGGAAGAGAAAAAGAGAGACACAGAGAGTGAAAGAAACAGAGACAGAGTGGGAGAAAAGGGGTGGAAAAGAGAGAGAGAGAGAGAGAGAGAGAGAGAGAGAGAGATTAAAGAGAAAGAAAAAGAGAGATAAAGAAATAACAGAAAGAGGGAGGGAAAAGGAGAGATGGTGGGACAAAGAAAGAAAAAGAGAGAGAGGGAGAGAGCGTAAGAAACAATAGATGAAAAGTCATGAGAGAGGGGGAAAAGAAAGGGAGTTGGAGAAAAGGGGTGGAAAAGAAAGAGGGAGAGAGAGAAATAATTATAAGTATAGTGTCTTTGTGAGAGGCACCTAGCTTTGGCAACATCAAGTTGCCATATTTCAACCTGCAGCTTGTTTTTCTCTTGCGCTTCTCTGAGTGTTGCCACGCGGGCCGGATTCAATCCCTTAGCGGGCCCGATCTGGCCCGCGGGCTGCCCGTTTGACACCTGTGTTTCATAAGCAACACAATGAACGCTTGAATAATGTGATTTATTTATCCCCTGCCCACTGCCCGGAGATGGCTGGGATGGGCTCCAGCTTCCCGCGACCCTAATGAGGATAAGCGGTACGGCTAATGAGATGAGATGAGATGAGATTTCTTTAGTATGATATTAATTGTCTCTTTTCTAGATGAAAGGTATGCATGTATTTCTATTTACTGTTTGTATTTCCTTGTTTTAAATGTTTACAATATTAGTCCCTTTTGGGAAATGATTTACTGATTATATCAATCATTTTTATGTAATTATAATAATACATTATAATTTATAACATTATTATTTTTTTTTTAGAATATTTCTTTACAGATGATTATTTATTATGTATTGCACATTAAGATTTATATTCAATTTTGACAAGAGTGAGGAAAAAAATAAATTAAATATGTCTTTAAAATTTTATCGTTTATCTGTTTTTTTAAATTTAAATATTTATATATCATGTTTTTTTTTTGATGGATTTATCTTAGGAACCATATTTAGTTTTGAACATTTTTATTTATGATATTAATAATTACATGGAATCACAATAATATATTATAATTTATAATGATATTTTGTTTTTTGATAATATTTATTTACTTATGATTATTTATTATGTATTGCAAAGTGAGATTTGTATCCACGATTGGCAAAAATGGGGAAAAGAAATAAATGAATTATGTGTTTTAAATTGTATTGTTATATTATTTTCTTATTTTTGTTTCTGTTTTCATTTTTTTTCTGTTTTTAAAATTCAAATATTATATATTATAATATCATGTTTCTTGTTTTATGATTCAACCGTTAGAACTATCTCATCTCATCTCATTAGCCGTACCGTTTATCCTCATTAGGGTCGCGGGGGGGCTGGAGCCCATCCCAGCCATCTCCGGGCAGTGGGCAGGGGACACCCTGAACTGGTTGCCAGCCAATCGCAGGGCACACAGGGACAGACAACTCATTCGCTCATTCACACCTAGGGACAATTTGGACCGGCCAATTCACCTGAAATGCATGTTTTTGGAACATGGGAGGAAACTGGAGTGCCCGGGGGAAACCCACGCAAGCACGGGGAGAACATACAAACTCCGCACAGGAAGTCCGGAGCTGGATTTGAACCCACGCAAGAGGTTCCCATGACATGAACTGTGCCGCACCTAAGCCTCCTCCTTTGGCGCCACCTTCCTCGGACGCTGATTGGCTACCTGACACCTTTTATACCCCCGTCTTACTGTCACCGGTTATCAGTCCGTCTGCAAACCTCAGCCTACGCTAGGCAAGCTTTTCGACCCTGACTCTCTCCTTTTCTGATTCCCTTGTTTCCCGGCTCCGACCCCTTTTTTCATCTCAACTACGATTTTGCTCCCCCGTCCCGGCTACTGACCTTTTTTTTCCCACTCTCAACACCGCCATCGCTCGCCACGGAAATACCACTTCCGCGTCTGAGCAACCTGCTCCCCGCCACCAGCGATCTACGGATCGTGTGTACTATCCTTACCCTTCTTCCCAATAAAACTAAGAGAAACGCACGCAAGTGGGTCCTTTCTCCTTTATGGTCCTGACAAAATCACAAGCTTGAATAGTATTTTTTAATCTAATCATTTTGTAACGGACAGATACATTTTTCTTATTATAGTATTACTTTTATAGGTTATGTCACTGAATGAGTTTAAACATTTATGTATTCTTGTTTGGTTAATGGGCAGCACGGCGTCGCAGTGGTTAGCGCATCCGCGGCACAGTTCTGAGGTCATGAGATCAAACCTTCCTGTGTGGAGTTTGCATGTTCTCCCTGTGCTTGCAGGTTAATTGACCGGTCCAAATTGTCCTTAGGTGTGTGTGAGGGAGTGAATTATCTGTCCCTGTGTGCCCTGCGACTGGATGGCAACCAGTCCAGGGTGTCCCCGAAGACAGCTGGGATGGGCTCCAGCACCCCCGCGACCCTACTGAGGATAAACTGTGCAGATAATGGATGGATGGATGTTTGTTTGATTTAATCCAAGAACCTTTTTAGTGAGAAAATGAAATGAATATCAGAAATGAGCAAAGATATCCACCAGTGGAAAAACTATTTTTTTCCCTTTCCTTTTTGTTTTTGCAGTGAATAACATTTTCATGTAGTACATTTTGCCTTGCCTCTCCAGATGCTCTCCCAACTCTACCAGTTCCCACATTGCCACTACCGGTCTTATCAGCAAAGCCTGCCAGTGGGATAGTTGAACAAGGAGACATTTTGTACTTCAGTTGCTCTGTCCCGGCTCTCCAGTCTTCCTACAGACCAACTTCCTTCATTTTACTGAGGAAATCCTCCGGACGGGAGTTCCTGATCAATCAGTATCATGAATCCCGGGTATCGAACTTGGAATCCGAACCAGGAGTGTTCAGCGTGGGGCCGGTTCAGCAGGGCGGCGAGTATGCCTGCATGTACTATGTAAGCAGTGGAGAGGACGTAGTCAATTCAAGCATCAGTAACAAGATCCAAATCACCGTGAAAGGTATTCGATATTGTCTGTGTCTTTTACCTAAAAAAATAGTCTTTTATTACATATATTTTACATAGGAGGCAAACTGGAGTATAAGGCGCATGCAATTCAAATGACAGTAAGAGCTACAACTGCATTAAAAGAATGCTATTAAATTCAAATCATTCATTTCATAGAACATAGATTAGAATAGAATAGAATATACCTTTATTGTCATTGTTTCATTTTGGTATTTTTTTCTTTTTGTTCTATTTCCCCCCTTCCTTTACGTCATTTTGTGCACAATTTTACATAATATTTGGTCACGTAGGGATTAAAGAAGCAAAAAGAACCTGAAGAGCCGTTTGGGACCCGAAAGAGCCGGTTCTCTTTAGTGAGCCGAGCCGAAGAAGCCGGTTCTCGAAAAACTCTACTGACTTTACTTTTCAACTTCGTTCGACATTGACTTCAAAATACCGCATTTAGAAAACAGCGTCAGGGGAACCTGCGTATTTTTGTCTTAATTCGCTTCTTCATTAGCAATTTCGAGCCCTGATTTTTGTACGCTGGCTAGATTTTCTTGTGCTATGAGAATGTGCAGGCAGCTTAGAGGGAACATTGCTCGAGACATTGGCTCTGTAGATACACAGTCTTCCACTTCCATCACTGTTTTTATCCTACCAGATTAATTTAGTTTTACCCATCCATTAACTCTATAATGCTAATAATCACTTAGTATCATTCAGTTACAAATAATGACAATAATAACAATTGATGACAGTTATAATAACTAAAATTATTATTATTATATTAATATTCATACATTAACATTCATTTTCTTTCTCTCTGTACTTTGACAATATTGTTTTTTTTATTTATTTGGATTCAAACAGGTGAATATTTGGACATTGTTTGACCTCATCCTGTAGTTTAACTCCACATACAGACACACACATACTTTTCCTGGTAGTTCTCACCGGTTGGATTTTAAAGTTACTACATCCCTTCAAGTTATAGCTTCCTTCTTCTCGTGTGAATAATATTTGTATGTTCTCTGGCAGTATATCTAAGTTCACTTTGAATAGTTGGGAAGTGGAAAACTCCACTAGATCAAACAGTTTTAATAATTTGGACTGCAGAAATAGAATTTTGGTATGGTCACAGTTCATCCATATACAAGGTCTGTCATTAAGCGGGTCGGGAAGCAGGAAGTTGGAACTCATTTGCCTAGACGATCTGTCACTTTAATTGAGAAAGAAAAGTTGTCCAACACACAAACGGACCAAAAACAAAACAAAGCAGGCTCAAATGCAGGCAAAACTACAGACTAGGCATTTAACGGGATTAAACAGAACTTGCAGGAATCTCTCAGAATGTTACACCGAAGTGCAACAAAGTCCAACAAGAATAAACAGGTATCAAACAGGCATGAACAGGTTTTCAACAAGGGTAAACAACGATCTGGCCAAGGGCAGTTCCAAAAGGCACGTTAGTACCCATCAGGAAATGCAGGTCAAGGGGCGGGACCAGCTGGGCGCCATGACAACCTTGCAGGACATGACGAGGTCGACTAATCGTTGCAGCCCTATTATCAATCAAGCTATTTCTAATGTTTTATTCTGTCCTTGTTTCCAGGTGATCTTCCTGTACCCAGACTAATACTCCAACAGAGCCCGCAAGTGTGGCATATGCTCTGCACGGGTTCCCCTGCGTACCCCGGGGCAATTTTTGCCCTCTACCTGCAGGACAGTCAACTACCCGTGGACACTCACCGAGTCCAAGTCACTGAACACGAGACCACGTTCTCTCTACCAGTGCAGGACGCTCTGGTGGCTCTGTACCAGTGCCAGTACAGCGTCTTCTTGAACGGGAAGTGGATTCATTCGGACCGCAGCCAACCCTTGGCTGTTTCCAAAGGTAATCATTTTGGACCATTTGTCAGAACCAGAACAGATACAGGACCCAACCAGCCGCATCAAGCTTTCTTATTCCACTTTCAAAAGATACAGCTCGCCTCTTCCTTACACTTTACGCCAATCATAGTGGCGGAAAGAAGCACTACAGTAATGTCCTGTGCCCAGAAAAAGGTGCACGATACAAAATCTAACTTACACCAATGCCCGGATATTTTTCGACTTCCTGAAAACATGTTTGTATCGACCGCTTATCGTAAATCGAATGGTCTTAGGTAGGGGAGCGTCTGTATTTGAAAGTTGACCTGTCAAATATAGTATCTGTTCATCTATTGTGAAACCGTACGACCAGGGTTCTCTCTAGGCTGCGCAATTGCGCACTGCTCGCACATTCTCAGCGCACAAAAATATCTATCCAGCGCACAAAAATGAGGGCTCAAAATTACCAATTAAGAAGCGACTCAAGTCAAAGTGACAGTGCATGAAGGTAAAAATACACGGGTTCCCCTGACGTTGTGTCCTAAATGCGGTATTTTGAAGTCGAACGAATTGAGTAAAGTTAGTAGAGAATGTCGAGAACCGGCTTCTTCGGCTCGGCTCACTAAAAAGGAACCGGCTCTTTTGGGTCCTAAACGGCTCTTCAGGTTGTTTTTGCTTCTTTAATCTCAACATGACCAAATACTAAGTAAAATTATGAACAAAATGACTTAAAAGAAGGGGGGAATAGAACATAAAAGAAAAAAATACCAAAAGGAAAAAGTAGTGAAAAGCTGAGAAAAAAAGAAACAAAAGGAAGAGAAAAAAAGAAGGAAACATTTAGAAAAAAGCCAGGAAAAAAGAAAAGAAAGAAATGTAGGAAAAAAGTAAATAGAGAACAAAAAGAAAAAAGCAGGGCAGCACGGCAGCGCAGTTGTTAGCGCTTGTGCGGCACAGTTCATGTCATGGGAACCTGTCGTGGGTTCAAATCCATCTCCAGACTTCCTGTGCGGAGTTTGTATGTTCTCCTCGTGCTTGCGTGGGTTTTCTCCGGGCACTCCGGTTTCCTCCCATGTTCCAAAAACATGCATTTCAGGTGAATTGGCCGGTCCAAATTGTCCCTAGGTGTGAATGAGCGAATGAGTTGTCTGTCCCCGTGTGCCCTGCGATTGGCTGGCAACCAGTTCAGGGTGTCCCCTGCCCACTGCCCGGAGATGGCTGTAATGGGCTCCCCCCTAATGAGGATAAGCGGTACGGCTAATGAGATGAGATGAGATGAAGAAAAAACAACAGCTCGGAAAAAATAAACATAATGAGATTTTTTTTAAAGGAATTAAAAAAAAAGTAGAAAAAAACACCGAAAAAAGAAGAAAAAGTTTGTTTTGCATTCAAATAATTTCCAATTTAATCAAGTGAATCTTCTTGCCAACATTGTACTTCCACTAAAAAATGTGATTAAGTACAGTTCTGTATCTTACAACCGACTAAATAAGCCCCCAAAATGTCAATATTATGCGACAAAATATATCAGGAAGGTAAAAGAAATGGATATCTTGTGAAAGAATTGTAGGAACAAACGACGTATTATTGAGTAATAATGAGGAGTAAACATTAAGTCCAAAGATTCTGTATTTTTTTCCATTTTTATTGATGATTTCAGGCTGTCAAGCGAGTTAGGTGCAAGGTTATATGTGACCATACTAATGACATTTACTTCTCGTATATTTGCTTGGACTTTGTTGGAATTAATTATCAAAATGTACCGTTTACCTGATTGTTCGAATTAGTTATCTGACTCCATTAACCAAACACAAACTACCGTATTTTCCGCACTATAGGGCGCACCGGGTTGTAGGGCGCACCCCCCAAAAATAGTTTTTGGTCCTATATCTTCCATAGATAAGGCGCACCGGATTATAAGGCGCTACAATGGGAACGTGGACAAAACAGTCAGATAGTTCAGTCCAACTTATTACCCCCTTAACATTCCCAAAGCTTGCAAAGAAGCAAATACGTGTCGTGGACACGTGCGGATGCGGTGTCCGTACGATGTCACTCAAATGCATCCTTCCAAATATCATTCGGAAGGTTAAAGTCTTGGGATTCAAGAAATGCCAACCATTCCTTAGTTTCTATTTTCTTTTTCGCTCGCAACTTTACTGTGCATATGACAATAAACACTTGGAATTGAGTTTAATTAAAAAAAAAGACCCATCACAGAAACATCGATATCACTCTGAAACAAGATACTGGGAAAATATATAGCCGGAGTAGCTCACCGAAGTCGTTGTGTTCAATAATAATGTGCAACCATGGTCCTCTTATATCCGTGAGTGTAGTAAATCCAGGAGAATTTTTTTTTTTACAAATACAGAATAGTAAAACATGCTTTCTCTATGCCGTAGACAACCAACCAAACTTGCTATTCACATTCATCTTTTTCGGCCAATTGCAGGGTTTGTTTTGTCCCTTTAGCCTATGCAAGCCCGTAAATGATAAAAAGGATCCGCCCCCTTTACCTCCGAATAACTTTAGCCAATAGTGATCGATTCAACTGATGATTGACACATCTTTTTCGGCCAATTGCAGGGTTTGTTTTGCCCCTTTAGCCTATCCGAGCCTGTAAATGATAGAAAGGATCCGCCCCCTTTACCTCCGAATAACTTTAGCCAATAGTGATCGATTCAAATGATGATTGACACATTGGTTAGCCAATGAAACGCCGGTATATAACGGACTACTTCACGTTCGGGGAAAAATCTAGTCGGCGGCTGTTGCATTAGTTGCAAGACTTTGCGACACACCATTGAGCCATATATAAGGCGCACTGTATTATAAGGCGCATGGTCAGCTTTTGAAAAAAATTAAGACTTTTAGGTGCGCCTTATAGTGCGGAAAATACGGTACATTCACCCAACAATTTAGGCGCGCTCGTTTCTTGATGGAAAAGATGAACAAGAAAGCCAACATTTTCACACAGGGGCAGATTTATTTTCCCTAACAAAAGAACTAAGTGAACTCCATCGAAGACGGCTGAAGAAGCAACGCTGGAGTCTCTGGGAAGCCTTTTTTCTAAAGTCCTTGAGTTATTTCTTATTGCCCATCTTCTTCCCGCAAAATGGTGTGCCGGCTCCTCCCATGGGTGCGCCAAGCTGTTGCTCTGCGCCCAACGTTCTCACAACACAGCGCCCCCGATGTCTGGAACATTCTGTGTCAGCACACTCAGGCGTCCTGTTATCAACAGAACTAGACAAAATAATATGCTTTTCGAACAGCCTACCCTGACATTGAACTGCAGCCCAGTCAGTGAATATCTTTTGCATTAAATGTAATTTGTAGTCAATCATATAAAATCCTTTATAGTCAAATGTTTAAAATCCTTCAACTTACATGCAGAATATTGTCTCCTTTTCAGCTCTTCCTCCACCATCAACACCAGGTAATGTTCTATTTATGGAAATGCATTTGCTTTAACCTTTATTAATGCATGTGCTACTGCCATTTGTGCAGGAATGTCAGGGGTGGACTGGCCCCTTATACTCGGTTCCTTAGCCACTGTGGTGCTTTTCTTCTGTTCACTGGCTTTACTGGGAGTGATTGTGTACAGAAAAGGTATCTGCCAGTACTCGACTACATGTGTTACTTGAATTTTTATATACTTAAATTTGTGTGTGTTTTTTTAAGTGAAAGCAACAGCCGATGAAAACAAGAAAAGGTAGTAAGTCAAGCACAAGAACTGGTGTTTATTTGATGTTTTTTGTGCAAGAAATACAGACGCTCCCATACTTGAAAACATTCGAGTTACGAAAAACGGTAGATAAGAACATTTCTTTGCGGATAACGAAAAATAAATCATATTTTGTATTGTTTGCACCTTTTTCCGAGTACATGATATTACTGTAGTGCTTCTTTCCGCCACTACCGGCGTGTGGCGCTGTGAGAGCTCACCCAGCATCTACCCGAAGAAGAAATCCGGCTTCCTCTTCCTAGTTTGTGTGTAAACATACTATACTGTATCTCCAGCGTGCTAAGAACTTTGACATTTTTATTGTTTAATAGCTAAAGCATCCATTCAATATGGTTGGTGTAAAGTGTAAAGAAGAGGCGAGACGTTTCTTTTGAAATGAAAGTGGAATAAGAAAGCTTGATGCGGTTGAGAAAATGGTTGAATCGCTTTTTTTCGGCCACTTTCTACCACGGAGGAGGAAGTCGCCTAACTCTTGAAGCTCATCTTCCAAAAGTTGTCAGGACCAGGACAGGAAGCAGAACCCACTCGCGTAACATTACTCACAGTTTATTGGGGAGAAGAGAAAGGAGTGCATACTCGATCCGGAGAACGTTGGTCGCGGGAAGTAGATTCACAAGAGCAAAAACACAGGAAAAAATTTCTCAGGGCTTGACGGACGCTCCGACAAAGGGTGACTCACAGGACAGCATTTAAGTAGTCACAGGGAGCAATCTGTCAACGCGTTTCAGCTGGTGTTCATGGGCGGGGCCGATTGGGCGCCCTGGCAACCGTGACAGAAGCTGGCGCCACACGGCGAGGGCCAATTGGGCGCCATGGCAACCGTGACAAAAGTGAGTTAAACTTAACTTTATTTATCTTTATAGAGCATATTATTTTATGAAATGTTTATTGTTTTAGTAAAAAAACAATACAGGTTACTTATGCAAGCCTTAAACATACTTCTATAAACCTTAAACTTACAAAATATAGCACTGAAGCAACTTACCAACAAATTCAACTTGCAAACGATCATCCGGAAAGTAGGGAAGCGTCTGCAGATATAACAGTACGTTTAGTTTTGTTCTTTTCTATTCATCTTTTCGTTTCTCCTCTTTTTAGGCAAGAGGCCAAGTTTTGGACTCAAGTTCACGCCAAAGACCATGTTGTCGGTGAGTTTTTTAAATTTATTTTTTAACAAAATGAATGTAGCTAAAATGGAATGAGAATTTGGATTATCTTTGTCGTCAATGATATCAACGAGATTCGACACGACACTCCTGTCAGGGAAGACCAGAACAGAGCAGGAGACCCCAGAGCGTTCGTACAGTTCTTTATTTGGGGAAGCGTAAGGGTTAGCGGGAGACGTGATCAATCGTAGCGTGGGACGAAGGCAGGTCGAGTTTACCAGGACTGAAGAGAAGATCGTAGCGTGGGACGAAAGCAGGTCGAATCGGAGGCAGGTCGGATCGGAGGCAGGCAGGCAGAATCAGGTAAACAAGAAGGCACATGTAATCGGGAGAGTCTTACGGGGTACAGAAGTAATCCTCCGACCAAGAGTTCTCCGCGTAACGCGTTTAAAAAGGGAGCATTAACCAATCAGGAAGCACATTCCAGCGCGCCACATGATTACCCCAGGTGGCTCCACTTGGGTAATCATGACAACTCCAGGGTAAGACACGTGATTTAAAGACTTTAAAGAGAAAAAAAAGAGAAAACACTATCGGTATGAATAGGCAAAAGAAAAAGTCAAGTTAAATTGTAATGCAGTGCTTAGAAAAACTGGCTTAAGTCGAAATAATAATAATGGAATGAAGAAGAATAGTTAGTGCATTGTAACAATAGTGCAATGAAAATAAGTGCAATAACATTTAGCAGCAGCAATAAAAAAATGAATTTAATACTTATATTAAATACTTATATTAAATAACTATATAATATTCAATTCATCAATGTTCACCTTTCTGGCAACATAAAGTGACAGGCAGAAGACTTAAATAAACTTCCGCCAGGGAACAGAAGATACACATTTACTTTTAAGAAACATATTTTCATTCACAAAACATAATATTTCATGGAAAGCACTCTGGATAAATTCAGTGAAGGTGATTATTCCCGTTAAAATATTGTAGCTACTTCCCTGAAAAAATATTAATTCATATATTATGTTAATGGGCAGCACGGCGCAGTGGTTAGCGCGTGTGCGGCACAGTTCTGAGGTCTTGGGAACCTCCTGTGTGGGTTCAAATCCAGCTACCGGACGTACTGTGTGGAGTTTGTATGTTCTCCCCGTGCTTGCGTGGGTTTCCTCCGGGCACTCCGGTTTCCTCCCACATTCCAAAGACATGCATTTCAGGTGAATTGGCCGGTCCAAATTGTCCCTAGGTGTGAATAAGCGAGCGAGTTGTCTGTCCCTGTGTGCCCTGCAATTGGCTGGCAACCAGTTCAGGGTGTCCCCTGCCCACTGCCTGGTGATTGCTGGGATGGGCTCCAGCACCCCCGCGACCCCACTGAGGATAAGCGGAGCAGCTAATGAGATGAGATGACATGAGGTATTATGTTAATATTATTGTAATTATTATTCTAATTCTAATTCTAATTATTGTTCTTATTGTTATTGTTATTCTTATTATTTTAAGTAATATTTTAGGTATTAGTTTTGTCATTTAACAATATATTGTTAGGTCATTTTTGAATTTCTTAATTTATTGATTCCCCCCATTTTTCCCTTTTTCTTCACTCTAGAGAAAGATTCCCTATTTAAAAAAAAGGGGGAGGGCAAAAAAATTAAATAAAGACAAAAAAATCTTAAATAATTTGTTAAATAACTAATTTATTCATGTATTTAAGTAATAACTGATTTATTAGTGTATTTATAAAAACATATAACAATTGTTGGTAATTAAGTATAATTTCTAATTATATATAATTAAATATAATGTTTACTTTTGTAAAATAAAAACAAAATCTTTTAAGTTAGCACAATTACATAAATAAATAATTCCAGTAAGACAAAAAAAACAAAAACAAATAACAATCTACTTCAAAGTGCACAATTATCTGCCTTATTAAGCACTTTTGTTTCAGGAAAACAAGTTCCAAAGTCATAAAATACTTAAAATGAGCAAAATGTCAAGATAATTTTTACCCCAATAAACTTTGGAAACACAATTTAACTAACGTAGTAAATCAATTATATTAATGATATTGTTCTGTTCTCCCTGGCAGATTTAACCCTCAGATGTACCAGCGTCACATCTCAGGTAATTATTACCCGTCAGCAGTGTTCCCTCTAAGCTGCGCGCGTGCGCAATTGCGCACTGCTCGCACATTTCCTGCGCACAAGTAATTAAGTAATTAAGAAGCGACTTAAGTCAAAGTAACAGTGCATGAAGGTAAAAATACACGGGTTTCCCTGACGCTGTGTTCTAAATGCGGTATTTTGAAGTCAAGTCGAAGGAGAACGAAGTTGAGTAAAGTTAGTAGAGTTTGTCGGGGAACCGGTTTCTTCGGCTCGGCTCACTAAAAGGAACCGGCTCTTTCGGGTCCTAAACGGCTCTTCAGGTTGTTTTTGCTTCTTTAATCCCAACATGACCAAATATTATGTAAAACTATGCACAAAATGACTTAGAAGAAGGGGGGAATAGAACAAAAAAGAAAAAAATACCAAAATGAAAAAGTAGTGAAAAGCTGAGATAAAAAGAAACAAAAGGAAGAGAAAAAAGAAGGAAAAAAAAAAAAAGCCAGAAAAAAAGAAAAGAAAGAAATGTAGGGAAAAAAGTAAACAGAGAACAAAAAGAAAAAAGTAACAGGAAAAAATAAACACAGATTTTTTCTAAAGGAATTAAAAAAAATTAGAAAAAAACACAGAAAAAAGAAGAAAAACTTTATGTTGCATTCAAATAATTTCCAATTATATCAAGTGAATCTTGTTGCCAACATTGTACTTCCACTAAAAATGTGATTAAGTACAGTTCTGTATCTTACAACCGACTCAATAAGCCCCCCAAAAATGTTAATATTATGCGACAAAAGATATCAGGAAAAAAAAAGAAATGGATATCTTGTGAAAGAATCGTAAGAACAAACGAGGTTTGTAGGCCGTACACCCTTTGCAATAGTACATGAGTCAATTCATTCAAAAGAGAAAAATAATTTGGCATTGCCGGACACTCAAAATGTAAACTTGATGTCAAGTTTTGGACATGTTTGATCATGAATTATCTTGCCACACTTGGGATTATGGTTGCTCACTGTTGTTTCAAGCGTTGCTCACCGACTTTGTGTGAACGCTCAGACCCGTAAGGAAAATTACAGGGAACATTGCCCGTCAGTTATAATTTCATATGCCAACCCGCCAATAAATTATCCGTGTGTTTCCAACTACTTATTCAATCCTTCGAAACCACCTTTGTACCTTAATAGATAAGTTGAGTTTTATCTCATTTACATGTCAGCTTTAATTCTTTAACACAGGACAATACTATTAATAGATCCAACACAGAGCGTTAAGCCACGCCTACCATAGTTACTGTATCTATGTATCACACGTGGAGCAAATAGAGCGGCGGAAATAACAGAGAGCGACTCTTTAGTCGTTATCCTATTCTATTCTATTCTATTCTATTCCTGATAGCATAGCCATATAACATCTTCTTTATTATACAAATTTATCCACGCAAAAAGTGAAAATCTGTGTGGCAGCGTCCCACCTTTATAAAAGCCCCCAACGGTCAAACTTTAAGATGACGTCCTTATTATGATAATAATAATAATAATAATTTCCTTTGTATTGTCATTCTTTGTAACAATGTACACAGAACGAAATGTCGATACACCTGACCCGTTGTAGCGAGCCGATGCAGCCGCAGCCAACAGAGGGCGCCGCCATTTTACCAATTAGGTATGACTCGGCCGAGGCGCGAACCAGCGACCTCCCAGTCTCAAAGCGGGCACACTACCATCTAGGCTACTTATTGACTGAGAGTATATGACTGTAACTGTCAGGAAACGGACCGGGAAGCAGGAAGTCGGAACTCATATGCGTAGACGATCCGTCACTTTAATTAGGAAAGAAAAGTTCTCCAACACACCCAAAAAGAAAACAAAACAGGTTCAAAGGCAATCAAAATTACAAACTAGGCATTACTCAGATCAAACAGGCATGAACAGGTCTTCATCAAGGTAAAGCAATGGTCTGGCCACGGGCAGTCCCAAAAGGAGCGTTAAAGTACTCCAAAAGCAATCAGTCCAATGCGTCTCAGTTGGTGTCATGGGGCGGGGCCAGCTGGGTGCCATGGCAACCGTGCAGGACATGACAGTAACAAAATAACAACTACAGATCAACAAATAAAAAAATACAGAATTGCAGTTAAATATCCATCCATCCATCCTCTGCACCGCTTATCCTCAGCAGGGTCGCGGGGGTGCTCGAGCCCATCCCAGTTATCTTCGGGCAGTGGGCAGGAGTCACCCTGAACTGGTTGCCAGCCAGTCGCAGGGCACACAGGGACAGACAATTGGCTCGCTCATTCACACCTAGGGACAATTTGGACCGGCCAATTAACCTAACATTCATGTTTTGGGAAAAACCAACGCAAGCCCGGGGAGAACATGCAAACTCCGCACAGGAGGTTCGATCTCATGACCTCAGAACTGTGCCGTGCTGTGAATGCAACACAAACTTTTTCTTCTTTTTCCCTGTCTTTTTTTATACATATTTTTTAATTCCTTTAAAAAAATCTCTATGTGTTTAGTTTTTCGTAGCTGTTACTTTTTTCTTTTTGTTCTCTATTTACTTTTCTTTTGTTTCTTTCTTTTCTTTTTTTCTGGCTTTTCTCTGAATTTTTCCTTCTTTTTTCTCTTCCTTTTGTTTCTTTTTTCTCAGCTTTTCACTACTTTTTCATTTTGGTATTTTTTTTCTTTTTTGTTCTATTTCACCCCCTTCTTAAAGTCATTTTGTGCATAATTTGACACAATATTTGGTCATATAGGGATGAAAGAAGCAAAAACAACCTGAAAAGCCGTTTAGGACCCGAAAGAGCCGGTTCGTTTTAGTGAGCCGAGCCGAAGAAGCCGGTTCTCGAAAAACTCTACTGACTTTACCAAAACCCTAGCAGGGTTTACCGAACAGAGAAGAGATCTCGAAGCTATGCTGCAGGAAAGGCTTCCATGCTGATTTGCCTTGATGTTGTTTGTACCTCTGTTTATGTACGTACAGGATTGGGCCAGCGGGGACCCGGGCACAGAAAACCCCTCCAGATCCCCTTTATGGAACTGCCACTCCTCTTTCACAAACCCTATCCATTAGAAACCTTATTCTCTTGGTGTATTTATACTTGACTATGCGTGTCTGTGTAGTATAATCTGGCTTTAAACACAGCAGGGCAGGACAAGCAATTTCCTCCCTTCCCGCTTCATGTGGAGAGGCACGCTTCTACAATTAGACAGGATGCAATGTTTGCTTATTTACTTCCCACTGAACCTTTATTATAGAAATAGATCTTGTTGGAATTGTACAGTATTCAGTATTCAGTGTTACAGTGGAACCTCGGTTTTCGACCGTAATCCGTTCCAGAACCCTGTTCGAAAACCGATTTGTTCGACCACCGAAATCATTTTTCCCATTAAAAATAATGTAAATCGTTTTAATCCGTTCCAACACCCTAAATGTTTACCTTGAATGTTTAAGGTCAATAAAAAGCTAACTCAGGCTAATCGTACGTTCGCGTTATCGTAATCTTCCGTACGAAAGATTACGCTAACATGAACGTGTAAAAATAAAAAAATCAGGTCGTTTACAAGTCATTTAGCACCCAGGTCTCCACAACAAGTGGTGAGCGGTACATTGGAAACTGGGCTGCGTCCCAACACCCTGAATGTTTAACGTAAACATAAAGCTAACCCAGGCTAATTGTACCTCCGCGTTATCATAATCTTCTGTACGAAAGATTATGCTAACATGAACGTGTAAAAATAAAAAAATCAGGTCGTTTACAAGTCATTTATCACCCAGGTCTCCACAACAAGTGGTGAGCGGTTCATTGGAAAGGGGGCTCCGTTCCAACACCCTGAATGTTGGGCTCCGTTCCAACACCCTGAATGTATACTGTAAACATAAAGCTAACCCAGGCTAATCGTACGTTCGCGTTATCGTAATCTTCCGTACGAAAGATTACTCTAACATGAACGTGTAAAAATAAAAAAAAAGGATAAAGAAAAGAATTATGAATAGGATTTCTTACCTTTGTGGTGGTCAGCAGAAGGACGGTGGTGCTATTATTTCTTTCTTGAATGCAATAGTTGTACGCACTACTTTTCTTTTTTCACCTGTAGCAACTTTGCTGCTTGCACTGACTTTCTTCGGAGGCATGATTAGGGGCTAAAACACTCCGTTCACCGATATTAAAAGTGAAAGCAAAACGAAGCACGTCCGCACGCGATAACAGTTGGTCACGAAAAGAGCGATCTACTCACGCATTACCGGCGTTCGAACTCCGATTTTTGGACCCAACAGCAAGAATTTCTCTACATTTTTGGTCGTACTCCGATTTGTTCGAACTGAGAGGCGTTCGAAAACCGAGGTTCCACTGTATTTTGAATAATTTCATTCTATTTCTTATTGTGTATTTATACAGTGTGTTTTTATTTAGTGCTTGGTTTCATTTCCTATGATTTCTTTTTGTGTGTGTTAACAAAGTTTTTTCAATTTTGTCTGAAAATATATAATGTGGCTCTCTCGATTTCTTTTTAAAACATTTTTTGCTTTTATGGCTCTTTGGGTCAACAAGGTTCCTGACCCCTGGCCTAAATTATGAAATGCTCCATAGCATGGGTGCAGCACCCCATCTGATGATGCTGATGATCTGATCAAATTGCGCCTCCATAGCTAAGTGGGCCGTCTTTGGGTATCAAACTCCTGCCCTGTTCACAGATAAGAAACCCACACAAACTGGAGAACACGTTTAAAACTGCGTTATCCCAAGTACCGTATTTTCCGCACTATAAGGCGCACCGGGTTATAGGGCGCACCCCGAAAAAATAGTTTTTGGTCCTATTTTTGACATACATAAGACGCACCGGATTATAAGGCGCTACAATGGGAACGTCGACAAAACAGTCAGATAGTTCAGTCCAACTTATTGCCCCCTTAACATTCCCAAAGCTTGCAAAGACGCAAATACGTGTCGAGAACGCGTGCGGATGCGGTGTCCGTACGATGTCACTCAAATGCATCGTTCCATCATTCGGAAGGTTAAAGTCTTGGGATTCAAGAAATGCCAACCATTCCTTAGTTTCTATTTTCTTTTTCGCTCGCAACTTTACTGTGCATATGACAATAAACACTTGGAAATGAGTTGAATTTAAAAATAGACACTCCATTCCATCCATTATCTGCACCGCTTATCACAGAAACATCGAGTTCAGTCTGAAACAAGATTCAGGGATAATATATAGCCGGAGTAGCTCACCGAAGTCGTTGTGTTCATAATAATGTGCAGCCGTGGTCCTCTTATATCCGTGAGTGTAGTAAATCCAGGAGAATAAAATATTTACAAATTCAGAATAGTAAAAAATGCTTTCTGTATGCCGTCAACCACGTGCAGGCTTTGTTTTGCCATTTAAGCCTATGCCAGCCTGTAAATGATAAAAAGGATCCGCCCCTTGACCTCCGAATAACTTTAGCCAATAGTGATCGATTCAAGTGATGATTGACACATCTTTTTCAGCCAATTGCAGGCTTTGTTTTGCCGTTCAAGCCTATGCCAGCCTGTAAATGATTAAAAGGATCCGCCCCTTAACCTCCGAATAACTTTAGCCAATAGTGATCGGTTCAAATGATGATTGACACATTGGTTAGCCAATGAAACGCCGGTAAATACATCCCAGCATACACCGCGGACTACTTGGCGTTCTGGGGAAAATCGAGTCGGCGGCTGCAAGTTAGTTGGAAGACTTTGCGACTTAATATTGATCCATATATAAGGCGCACTGTATTATAAGGCGCATGGTCAGCTTTTGAAAAAAATAAAGGCTTTTAGGTGCGCCTTATAGTGCGGAAAATACGGTAAATTATGCCTAGCCTCCTGTAGAGGGCACTGTTTATGTTTAACATCAGCACTGAGACAGTCATGAATTCTCCATTATGTTCTTGATCGTGACAAAAACAAACACATAAAAGCAGTCGGCATCCTCGTCTGGTGTGTATATTGTGAAATAACCGACAAAACATGTCACAAAGGTCTTTTTTTCTTAAAATACTAATGATTCAGCAAAATGCCAAATTGGTCTTTGGTAAGTGGCAGTAATGGAAGAGAAGATTCTTATTATTTTTTTTACATCCTCCACTGTAAGTGGAGATGAATGAGTCATACAGTCCAACACAAATTGAATGAACAAATAAGTGTGCTTTTCTTATTTATTATTATTATTTTTTTAATTTCCACTTATTTTTATTTTCAGCAGTTCATTTTGTTTATTTGAATTACTTTGAAACCCTATTTGGAAAAAAAAATACATGTATCACAATTGTTTTTGCTTATTTTATGATTTTATATCTAGAGGTTTATTTTCTTAAATTAATCCAGCTTTTTCTTACAAAAAAAACAAGATGAATAATAATGCCTATTATAATTATGATGGCAAAATTAAAACCATTTTTAAAAAGACGGCATTAAAAATCTTTCTTCTCTTTCTTCCTCCTCTCGCTCACTCTCTCTCTCTCAGATCGTTTTGTTTGTCATTTCTTTTGTGTCTTTTTTGGTGGTTTTTTGTCGATTTCTTGCTCCGAGTGGTTTTTTTGGTCATTTGGTGTATTTTTATTTTGGGTGTTAAAATAAAACCCCTAACATTTTTTTTTCCAACCCTTAATTTATTCATTGCAAATTCATGGTCTAAGCTCCAAAACAAAGCTTGCATTTAAAATCCCTATGCAGTTAACAAAATATGTATTTTAATCCTGTGTACGGAGCGATTACCACTCCTAATAGAGTTCAGAGACTGACACCATTTTGCAATATTTGCCATCTGTCATCTGTTTTATTTGCAGAAAAACTCTTATATCTGATCAATGATGACGAATCTATTATCTCCCCATGAAGCAGCCTCACCCTTTTTGCATTCCACGTGAGTCACTGTTAAACGACATGCTGTGTTTACGTACGTACTCATTGCTTGAGGGCAGTATTTCTAAAGTCCTGTGATCACATTTTTACTGCCTCTGCGATCAAATGAATAATAAGTGGCTCGCCAGTAATGTTAACCGCTGTAAAAAATACATTTGTTCAAAGAAAAAAAAACTGTTCGATTTTACCAGATGATGGCAGTAGCCCTTTGGCCACCTTGCCTTTGGCTTTCTGTGACAATTTTAGCCTGCCCCATTTCCAACATGCCGACCGTAAATAAAAAAGGAAAGTCGACTGTGAGGGCCACCCCTTCCAGGACAAGCGGAAATTGGAGTATTTTGTCAGAGAAATTAAAAAAAACTCCAATAGAGTGTGGCCGTTTTCAAAGAATTTATTATCAAGAGGCACTGCCAGACGAAACATGCTGACTTCAAAAAGCTAACAGGAAACGAACCCTGTTAAAAGGTGAAGCAAATAGAAGCTGTTTTAACGGGACAACAGCGCTTTTTCACGAGACCCTGCGAGTCAAATGAAGATGCTACAAAGGCCCGTCCTGTCCGGTATCCCGCTCTTGTATACTAGATCCGGTATTGATCCCGTCTGTCCCGTCCTGTCCAGTCCAGTATACTCCTTGTGTATCCTGCATCCGGTATCGATCCGGCCTGTCCCGTCCTGTTCAGTATACTGCTCGTGTATCCTGCATCCGGTATCGATCCCGCTCGCCAGTAATGTTGACCGCTGTAAAAATACATTTGTTCAAAGAAAAAAAAAGTGTTTGTTTTCACCAGATGATGGGAGTAGCCCTTTGGCCACCTTGCCCTTGGCTTTCTGTGAAAATCTTAGCCCGCCCCATTTCCAGCATGTCAACTGTAAATAAAAAAGGAAAGTCGACTGTGAGGGCCGCCCCCTTCCAGGACAAGAGGAAATTGGAGTATTTTGTCAGCGAAATCCAAAACAACTCCAAGAAAGTGTGGCCGTTTTCAAAGACTATAATATCAAGAGGCACTGCAAGACGAAACATGCTGACTTCAAAAAGCTAACAGGAAACGAACCCTGTTAAAAGGTGAAGCAAATAGAAGTTGTTTTAACGGGACAACAGTGCTTTTTCACGAGACCCTGCGAGTCAAATGAAGATGCTACAAAGGCGATTTACGAGGTCACAACGCTGATCACCGTGCACCGCAAACGTACACAGAGGGTGAATTTATTAAAGAATGTTCCCGTCCTGTCCAGTATCCTACTCGTGTATCCTATATCCGGTAATGATCCCGCCTGTCCCGTCCTGTCCAGTATCCTCTTTGTGTATCCTGGATCCGGTATCGACCCCGTCTGTCCTGTCCAGTATACTCCTTGTGTATCCTGCATCCGGTATCAATCCGGCCTGTCCCGTCCTGTTCAGTATACTGCTCGTGTATCCTGCATCTGGTATTGATTCTGCTTGCCAGTAATGTTGACCGCTGTAAAGAACACATTTGTTCAAAGAAAAAAAAGTGTTCGTTTTCACCAGATGATGGCAGTAGCCCTTTGGCCACCTTGCCCATGGCTTTCTGTGAAAATCTTAGCCCGCCCCATTTCCAACATGTCGACTGCACATAAAAAAGGAAAGTCGACTGTGAGGGCCGGACAAGCGGAAATTGGAGTATTTTGTCAGCGAAATCCAAAGCAATTCCAAGAGAGTGTGGCTGTTTTCAAAGAATATAATATCAAGAGGCACTGCCTGTCATGGTTTTCATGGCACCCAATTGGCTGCACCCGTGTGTGTTACGGTTGCCATGGTGCCCAATTGGTCCTGTTTTCCTGTGATATCTCCCGCTTATTGTTATCCTGTTTGATTTCGGGTTCCAGTTTAGTTTCCGTCTGTTTTTGTCCTGTTTATTATTTTCTCCAGTTTTCGTTCCCGTGTAGTTTCTCCTGTTCATTTTCGATATTCTGATCCGTTATCTATCCTGTCTGTCACTTCCTGTCCGGTATCGACCCCTTCTGACCGACATAAATTTGGTCAATTGGAATCGTTCTCGTCAGTTTCTGGCTTCCGGTCTTTCCACGCCAGACCGGCTACCTAACCTGTATGACTCCCCATTTCCCATAAAATAAAGGCTTGTGTGAGAACCTCACGCGATTGGGTCCTGTATCTGTTCTGGTTCTGACACTGCCAGACGAAACATGCTGACTACAAAAAGCTAACAGGAAAGAAACACTGTGAAAAGGTGAAGCAAATAGAAGCTGTTTTAACAGGACAGCAGCGCTTTTTCACGAAACCCTGCGAGTCAAGTGAAAATGCTACAAAGGCGATATATGAGGTCGAAACGTTGATGACCGAGCACTGCAAACGTACACAGAGGGAGAATTTATTAAAGACTGTTAAAAAATGCCAGGTCATCCGTTTAATGGGCCCAAGGCATAAGCAAACTAAGCGGCTGCTTGGGGACTTGTGACCACTAGAGGTCTCTAAAGAGCGGTTAACTTAGGTGTTTAAATATGTATATACAGTATATACACACTGTATATATTTATGTATCACTCTTTCGTGGATTTTGAATAGAATTGAATTTGTCTTTATTGTCATTGATATCAATGTATTGTGCATTGTGTTTTGTTAGAGGGTGGGTGTGATTATCTGTGTGTCCGACTGGGATAGGCTGGTGTATGCTTTCATTCAAACAGTCAGGGTGTGCATGCACAGTCAACGTCTCCGAATCAAAACATACTGGGAAGATCCAGGCCCGCTAGCCTTTAGCAGCACATTGAAAATAAATTTGTCAATAAAATCGAACTCTGAGGAAAGTCAGAAGAGCGCAACAAAACTGTAATCACCAGGGGGTGCTAGAAACCCTTCGAAGCCACCACCGCAGGCACTGTATCTTTCCAACGCCATGTCCATAAGCCATGATCAACAACTCCTGGGAAACTGCTACATTCGGAATGGTTTTATTTTGATCATCATGAAGATCCGTCTCCATTCGACGAGGACGGCATATGCTAGCGCGCAGCTAACCGGACGCTCTCTAAATCGCTTTTTTTACACTGAAAGGAGAAGCCCTCCAATATTATTTTTGTTTTGTATCATGACAATAAAACCATTCATTTAATTGCAGATATGTGTTGCGTGTTATTGTTTGTACCGTATTTTCCGCACTACAAGGTGCACCTAAAAGCCTTTATTTTTTTCAAAAGCTGACCATGCGCCTTATAATACAGTGCGCCTTATATATGGATCAATATTAAGTCGCAAAGTCTTGCAACTAAGGCAAGCAGCCGCCGACTCGATTTTCCCCCGAAGGCGAAGTCGTCCGCGGTGTATGCTGGGATTTATATACCGGCGTTTCATTTCCTAACCAATGTGTCAATCATCATTTGAATCAGTCACTATTGGCTAAAGTTATTCGGAGGTAAAGGGGGCGGATCCTTTTTATCATTTACAGGCTCGCATAGGCTAAAGGAGCGAAACAAAGCCTGCAATTGGCCGAAAAAGATGAATGTGATTCACACAGTTGGGTTGCACTACGGCATAGAGAAAACATGTTTTACTATTCTGTATTTGTAAAAATTTTACTCTCTTACTATAACCCGGTGCGCCTTATAGTGCGGAAAATACGGTATTATTGAAATGTTGTTACAGTTGTGTACCTTTAATAGGTAAGGACATCATCTTAAGCTAAGTATGCGGCCCTCGTTCCCAAGTTTCACCGATTTGGGCTAACTAGACTGCTAGTGAATGACGTCCCGAATAACCGTCTTTGCTTTTGATTGCTGCCGACCACTACCCTTATAAGGTCGTCGTAAAACTGAAAAAAAAGTACAAAAAGTGCCGTTAGCAGGCTAACAATACAGAAACATTTTGTGCTAAGCTAACACAGGCTAATTATAGAGGATCCCAGTCACCCTGCTCGCAGGTACTTTGATTACCTGCCGTCAGGTCGCCGTCTTCGCTCCATTGCGGGCAAGACTTCACATCTTAAAGAAAGGTTCAACGGGAATTGATTTAGGTTATTATGTATAGTAACGGCGTTCCAACGACCTATTCTACTCTAGTCTTGTTATTTACATATTCTTTCTTTTTAAACTATTCTATATAATTACCTTGTATGATACACTACAATACCTTTTTTACTCTATTCTTTTAAATCTATTATTTTATCGTTATTGAGTGTCCGCGTGTCAAATGATTTCTTGTATATATCATGTTTATGGTTTATACTGGCTGAATAAATAAATACAATACAATTGTCACGGGACCGGACCAGAACGGAGGCAGGAGGCAGGGAGAACTCATTTGCGTTAACGATTAGTACTTTTATTTGGCAAAATAAAAGTCGTCCAACTCTCAGGGACAAAACAAAACAAAAACAGGCTTACAGGCAAACAGGAACTTAGACTAGGAATACTAACAAAACAAGCTTTTACTCAAAACGTGCAAACACAGGTTTCTTCCGACTCAAACAAAACAGGACAGAGCAAAACAGAAGAGAAAATGTAATGAACCAGCACCCGCAATACCCACAACCCACCCTTAAGAAGCAAACGTGCAAATTAGGCGATCTGCTTCAGCTGGTGCCCAGGGGGCGGGGCCAGCCGGTCGCCACGGCGACCATGCTGGCCATGACAACAATACCTGGCTTGCTTAGGTGCTGGTGCGCTTCACATGGCGGAAGAGCTCAGGAAGTCAAAAATGAATCATCTCGGGAAATAATTGGAATATACCGATGAAATATATGTAAATATTATGCAAAAAAACCTCCCATTTCCTCACATTTTGCATGTTTTGAAATTTGAGTATCCCTCCAAGAACGCACTCTTGGGTTGCCTTAGTAACAGAAGCTTGATATTTGCAAGCCATTTGTACCAATTTTAGGGTTGGGTTATTAGATACGTTGATTTTAATGGCGCCAACAGTTTTATATAATGCAACCAAACATTGGATGAAGATAACAGAAATCATGGCCTGTTTTCTGAGCTTTGTATTTTATGCACTGCTGGCTTATTTATGGTACCGGGACGTGTCCTCGCCGCCACCTCTAAATAATAGAAAAGCTTGTATTTTCTGGACAAAGCTCAACAACATCAAAATGTTGCAACATCAATAAAATGGTCTCAATTCTACTCGTAGCTGCTTGGGGATCCCGCAGCGGTACAAGAGATCATTTTCTTTCACAAATAACAAGAAATATGGCAAGCTAACGCCCAGGCCACAAAACTGTCCAGAAAAGTAGCAACCAATCAACTTTGTTTGGTTCTTTGTGACTCAATAAAATCTGGTATGACTAAAAGACAGGTCCTTGGAATAAAACCAAGCCTTCATATATCACTATTTGTCAGAACAGCTTTTTTGCAGTAATCCCTCGGTGTATCACAGTTTACTTTTCGCGGTTTCGACATTTAATTGCGTACACAGATCCTTCGTATTTTGCGTTTAATGGGGACCAGAACCTCACGCTGTCATGGTTGCCCATTGCCCTCACTTTTGGCACCAGCTGTGGCTCATTGCTTGATTGGATTCCCACCTATTTAAGCATAGTGCTGTCACTCACCCCTTGTCAGTCCGTCAACAAACCTCTGCACCCGCAAGACTTGTGTTTTGAGTCTGTCCAGTATCCTACTTGTGAATCCTGTCCGGTATCGATCCCGTCTATCTTGTCCTATTTGATATCTGACTCGAGTCCCCGGCGTCTGGTATAGATCCAGTGTGTCTCGTCCTATCTGATATCTGAGTCCGGTCTCCAGTATCAGATATCGATCCCGTCTATCTCGTCCAGTTTGATATCTGACTCCAGTCTCTAGGGTCTGGTATCGATCCCGTCTGTCTCGTCCTGACGGATATGTTGCTACAGTCTCCGGTATCCAGTATCGATTCCGCCTTTCTCATCTTGTCCGATATCCTGCGCCAGTCTCCAGTATCCGGTATCGTTCCCGTCTGTCTCTATCTGACTCCAGTCTGATTTCTGATTGACGCGACCAAACCAAACTGTGATTGACCTAGTTAAAACAGATTCAATGATAGCACGATAAATATTGACTAGAATGGATTGACGGACTCCGAATGATTTGAGTTGATGCAGGAAGTAGAGCCTTTGTCTGGCTGACTTTAGAATATCAGTAGCATTGACAGTCCATGTGAGGTCAGCTGACAAGTAAGTACCCAGAAACTTGAATGAATGAACCAGTTCCACCTCACTACCATTAATTGACAGTGGCACATGCGGGGGAGGCTTAGTACGGAAATCTATTATCATCTCCTTAGTTTTACCTACATTCAATTATATACAATACAGTCATTTTAGGAATATTCATTGGCCAACCAGTGTGGCAATCATAATTTGAATCCATCACCATTGTTTGAAGATCTTTGAAATCGAAGTAGATAATGTCAGTTTTCCCAACACAGGCATACATAAGCTACGCTAGGCTAAGCACAATGAAAACAAGCTTGCAATTGGTCGAGAGTGGTGTCAATCAAAATGTCGGAGGCCATGTTGGATATTGTTGGAATTATATACATATATTTATCCTACAGTTGACATTAATATGTTATAAGTGTTCTCAGCCCTTTTTGTTTTCAGCCGTAAGCTGTTCTTCAAGGCCATGAGTTGTTTTTGTGCAGTCTGTTTCACATTCCAGTGGGTGCACCCTGACCTGTGCATGCCATAACTCAAGTTGTTTTTCACCAAGAACCTTAATGAAAAGAAGGGAGGGATTGGAGATTTCTTCAGAGTGAGGAGGAGATTTGTAACAGCCCGGTCTCCGCCGCTCTCATTATAATGATTAATAAAATAACCAATTCTAAATGACCGATTCTCTATGTCTTCTTTTATTTCAGAGCGTTTTATTAAAAATGTTGGCGACTTAAACCTAACAGAAATCAGCACAGGAGTTTGTTTACTGTTAAAAGGAGCCAACAGACGGATTGCATCAAAAAACGTCAAACAATGCAGAAATAATTCTAGGCGGATTTTTTTGAGTCTGTCTGCATTATCGTGTGTTTTAGGGTAAATATTTTACACGGTTGGATTTACTAGACTTTCGTGAATGTTTGTGAAGAATTGTTTCTTGTTTCTTCAGCACGGCGGCGCAGTGGTTAGCGCGTGTGCGGCACAGTTCTGAGGTCATGGATTCAAATCCAGCTACCAGACTTCCTGTGCGGAGTTTGTATGTTCTCCCCGTGCTTGCATGGGTGTCCTCCCACATTCCAAAAACATGTCAGGTTAATTGGCCCGTCCAAATTGTCCCTAGGTGTGAATGAGTGAGCTGTCTGTCCCTGTGTGCCCTGCGACTGGATGGCAACCAGTTCAGGGTGTCCCCTGCCCACTGCCCAATGACTGGGATGGGCTCCAGCACCCCCGCGACCCTACTGAGGATAAGCGGTGCAGATAATGGATGGATGGATGTTTCATCAGTTGACTATCAGAGCCATTATTGGTGAGCTATGCCTCCTTAATAGCTTTCGGTTAAGCTTGTTTCAGATTGTGATGTTTCTGTGATGAGTACATTTTGGATCATGTGTTTGGTGACACTGTGAAGACACGTCTTTCTTTAGAAAATACAAAATTCTTCTCTACACCAACATGGCCATTCATAACATCGCCCCTCTCTACCTCCTTGACCTCCTTCACACGGTCACGCATTCCGCTCCCTCAGATCATCCTCCTCCCTCCATCTCACTATGCCCGCTGCCCTTCATTCGGAGCTGAGCTTTCAGCTGCTCTGACCCCCAGCTCTGGAACTCATTGCCGCTTGACCTCCAGGATTCTTCCTCCCTGTCCATCTTAAAATCCATGATTCAAAGCCCACCTCATCTGCCTCACATACCGCCCCCTTTTAACTCTATTTGCTATTCATTACTTGCTTTATTGTTGTTTGGTAGTCCTTGGGTGTCCTGAAAGTTGCTCTGAAGTAGAATCTATTATGATTGTTATTATTATTCATCAATAGTCTGACATGTTGCTTAAGGGGCAGGGTTGGGTAGGGTTACTTTAACTGGATTACTTTTAATTACTTTTGGATTACTCCAATACCAAATATTCTAATAAAAGACAAAAGAAACTAAATATGAATAAAATGATGACTCACAACACGTGGTAAGCTTTCTCTCCTGGCTTTGATCTCTTTGATCTCCGGCAAAACTAACATAAAATGCGACAGAAACCAAATGAAAATCAATCCAATCAGCTTGCCAACATCATTTTTGCCGTTCCATGTATTCCGTTACTCCCCAAGCCTGCACAAAATGTAGTCAGGCCGGACGGAAGGAAAACTGAGATCACTTGCACTCGTTTCTTGTTTTTTATTGGAAGGAAGGAATGACAAGACGTGACTCTTCGATCCGTTGTTTGACGGATGGACGAAGCTTGACAGGCGAGCGAAGGTTTGGCGGAATGGTCGCGGACAGGCGGTATCGTCGTGTTGTTGGTCGGGGGCTGGAGAAGAAGGGCGTCGTAGTGTTCGGAAATTTGGTCAGGAATCAGGGCAGGTCGAAGGCACATTCGGAAACGGGTCGGCAACGGAGATTAAGTAGAAAAACAGGAGGCAGGCAAAGAGTCGGAGGTACGGGGTTTCTGAGCAGATGGCAACACGTAGCATAGTACAATCAGACAAGTTGTCTCCGGAAGCTGAGGATTTAAATGGACAGGGTGCACCAATCAGCTGTCCTGACTGTTGCCGCCAAATCCTGAGTACAGGTGTTCCAGATCTGCGTGATTGTGACAACCCTGTTAAGGGGTTTATAGCAAGAGTATGATGCCCACATGTAGGAAGAACTCAAAATGGATCCGATATACTTCCTGCTAAATAGACTATAAAGAGTCACCTCGACCAACCGCTAATATCAAGTTTCATTCCAAAGTTCGACATTTACAACGTGACTCAAGAAGGTGTCAAGGAGTGATAAAGCAGAAGTGTTTTTATTCATTCACGTGTACTCTGGACTATCATAATTCAGATGCAAAATCCAGATCAACATTATTGCACTGTAATCCGAGAGCAGCGCGTTAGCTAGGCTGGGGGATCAACTTCCATTTGTTCATTTCACATGCTGACAAGCTCATTAGGACATTTTCAATATTGCGATCACAAAAAACAACTAAAAAAAAAAATACGACCATGATTTATACACAGGATTGTGAAATATCGGAAACGGTTATCAGTTTGACATGGTGGCTCACCAAAACTGCAACAAAAATAATCAAAAACACTGAATATTAATATGGAGACTCAATTTCAAAATCAAAGATGCAAAATCTGCGTATCCAAGAGTAGCAAAAACAAACAAAGAAGTTCTAACCAGTGTACTCGTCACGTATGGCCTTTGATTGCGCAGGTTGTAAAGCGACGAGTCATCAGAAAAAAAAAAAATGTTTTAAATCTTTTCACCGGTTTCTTATCATTGTGGATATTTGGCCACTAGTGCATATTCTTATATTTCTAAAAATGTAATTCGAAAAAAAGAAAGATCGATCTCCAGCGTCTGTTCTTAATACTTAAAACCATTACCTTTATCTTGAGTAAATTATAACCTTTATCTTCTTTGTACCTTTATCTTCTTTGTTTTCTTTTATCCTCACTGTAAAATGTGAAACTGGAGTGCCACGTCCAATTTCGTTGTCACAATATGTTCAACCCATTTTGTAAATTTTGTAACAATGACAATAAAGGTATATTCTCTTCTATTCTATTCTATTCTATTCTCATCTCATCAGCCGTACCGCTTATCCTCAGTAGGGTCGCGGGGGGGGGGCTTACATTTTCTGTTCTGTTTTGCTCTGTCCTGTTTTGTTTGAGTCGGAAGAAACCTGTGTTTGCACGTTTTGAGTAAAATCTTGTTTTGTTAGTATTCCTAGTCTAAGTTCCTGTTTGCCTGTAAGCCTGTTTTTGTTTTGTTTTGTCCCTGAGAGTTGGATGACTTTTATTTTGCTAAATAAAAGTACTAATCGTTAACGCAAATGAGTTCTCCCTTTCTGCCTCCTGCCTCCGTTCTGGTCCGGTCCCGTGACAATTGTATTGTATTTATTTATTCAGCCAGTATAAACCATAAACATGAAATATACAAGAAATAATGGGGGTGCTGGAGCCCATCCCAGCTATTTTCGGGCAGTGGGCACCCTGAACAGGTTGCCAGCCAATCGCAGGGCACACAGGGACAGACAACTCACTCGCTCATTCACACCTAGGGACAATTTGGACCGGCCAATTCACCTGAAATGCATGTTTTTGGAATGTGGGAGGAAACCGGAGTGCCCGGAGGAAACCCACGCAAGCACGGGGAGAACATACAAGCTGGATTTGAACCCACGCAGGAGGTTCCCATGACATGAACTGTGCCGCACAAGCGCTAACCACTCCGCCACCGTGCTTTCTATTTCATCCTATTCTATTCTATTCTATTCAGCCTACTCCAGGGTTCACCAACCTTTTTGAAGTTACTATATTTTGTATTGCTTCGTGTTAAGGGCTACAAGTTTGACATACATTTCAAAAATAACTTATTTCATTAATATGTTATAATTATGTCATTGCTATGTTATTACAATGTTACTGCTATGTTACTTCTAATTTACTGCTATGTCATTGTTACATGAGTACTATGCTGTTACAATGCTAATACAGAGTATGAGAGTTTTAGAAGTACTATTGAAATAGGCTCAATTAACCACTATAGTGAATGTCATTTAGGAAACAAGTTTCCTAGAAAATTGCAATAATTTATCACATGTAAGCTATTTTCAGAAGAGTTATGCGGGCTACTCAGGATTACTTGGTGGGGCTACTTGGCCACTCATGGTATTTTACTATTACGAAGATTTATTGTAAATATTTTGTCATAATTGTATCATTCTTTAGTAAACCAACCTAAGCTAAATCAAGTTATATATTATAATCTGGAAATTTGACTGTTTTACAATACTGTACATCAGGGGTCAGAAATTTTTGGACCCAAAGAGCCATAAAAAAAAAAAAAAGTATATTGGTTTTATTTAAGCCGCACCATATCATTGAAGTCAACATTCAACAAAACCACCAAATCTGCTCTCCAGGCAAAAGCTAATTCATCCGCACGTTTTATTTCACCCTGTGACATTTGATAATTTAATAAATTCTATGAAAAAATAACAATAATGCCCTATATCATTGTAAACATAGCCTACCACTTAAAAATTGTCTCCCTCCTGCAGTTATTTATGAGTGTTGAGGCCCATTTTAATGGTTTCAAAACAAGGTGCGAGCAAAGTAAAATGTCGCAAAATACTTTAAACATGGATGCCGACGTATTTAACTTCAGTGCAGACGGTTCTGGGCAAGGGGGAGAGTGAAGTGCGTGCGTGAGTATAGCTGCGCTCATTACCTATGGCTCACCCAAATTGCTTTAGGTGCTTTGCCGGGTGTTTACAGTTTGTTCTGTGTCTCAACAGTGAACATATATTGTTTTAGCTTCCATATAAAGGGTTCATTAGCGATGTACAGCTAAAACGGGATCTGTTGGTGTGGCACCTTGACTGTAAACTGTAGTTGAGCCTGTGCCCGATATATATAGCGAACCAAACCTTAATAATAGTTAGTGTTGTCTCACATGCGCTACATTAGGATTTGCATGTGAATAAAAGATTTTAGCGCCGAGCCAGGCGTACGCATGAAAAGAGCCATGCAGTATATGGCTCGCGAGCCATTGGTTTCAGGCCCCTGCTGTCATGTCCCGCACGGTTGTCATGGCGCCCAGCCTGCCCCGCCCCTTGACACCGGCTGAGACGCATTGGACTGATTGCTTTTGGAGTACTGACACCTGCTGTTTTTCATTTTGTGTTTATTTAACTTTATGGCAGTGAAAATAACTTGGATTCATCCACTGAGTTACTAGAATGACTTCAATATTTTTATGACGTGTTGCGTTAATTTGTTTAGAAAATCGGACGAAAAAACATCCACAACCCAAGAAAAGCTATTTTATAGCTAATTAATTTCCCTCCACAAGTATCTGTCAGGTTTTACTATGATTAAGGATACTAAAAAAAAGTAAATTTGTCGCAATACAGCGAGTACAAGTGCAATGTTCTTCAAGTTCTTTATCCTCCTCTCTCCTCAATTTAATTCATTTCGACGCTCTCCAAACTTCTTCGCTTTTGCAACTTTCATCATTGCTCTTGCAGGTTGTGTCCATTGAACTGGCCCGACTCCCACATGTGCACCAGGGGGGTCTTGTGTCTGGAACTGCGGGAGACCCCCACCACCTAAATGACAATGAGAATGCACAAGGTCAGTCTACAAATTGCAGGGAAACAAAAGCAGAATCATCAAGAAATTTGAGTGAAAGAAGATCGAAAACAAAAATCCAAGGGAATAAAACATGTGCTATTAGAAACGCTATGGGAGGGGTGCGGAAACTAGGGCCCACGGGCCCAGCAGGCTTTTAAATCCGGTCCTCCAGACAAAACTGGTCAATATGTCATGACAATAGTAAATAAAGTACTACTAATAAGAAAATTGTTTTTGGAAGCCGACCTAGTTCCCATAGCCCCCTTGTTTGTTTACAACAAAAATACGACAACACAGAATCTCCCAAAAAGGCATATCGACCAATCATAAGAAAGATGTCTGTGAGGGAACCAGCTATTGATTAGTGGGGAGCCGGCTCTCATTGAGCCGTTTCGTCCTTGATCGAGAGTACTGTAGTCTGTTTCTGTCACATTCACCAATTCCCCTTTTCTTTCAGCGCTTGATGAATACATTATTGGTCATCGCTGTCTACCTATAATGCAGTCTCTTTTTTGAATGGTGACATGATCCGAAACATTGTGACGTAAACAACTCGGTGGAGAGCGTAGAAGCCGCGGCGCTGAAAACTCTCACAGACCAGAAACGGACACAGGACCCAATAGCGCTCGTTTTATCAGTTTTTATTGATAAAGAGGGAGAGTAAGGCTTGCTTCTACGATCCGATAGCTGACGGACAAAAGGAGCGAGCGGTGCGGAAGTGGCACTTCCGTGTCTGGCGAGGAGATCGGAGACAGGCGGGAATAGCAAGTCGTTGGCCAGGACTAGAGATCAAAGGCAGTGTCGAGTTCGTAAGCGAGGTCGGTAGCAGGAGGCAGGCAGGTAACGGGGCGAAACAGGTCAGGTAACAGGCAGGCAGAACGGGGCGGAAACAGGTTGGCCACAAAGATTAGGCAGAAAAAAGCAGGGCAGGAACGGAGTCGGACGAAAAGGCTTACTGAGCTGAAGGCAACAGTTCGCATAACAATCTGACAGCTTCCAAGCCGGGGGTTTAAGAAGAGAGTGTCCACCAATCAGCTGTCCGAGCTGTTGGCGCCAATTAGGCCGCCGCAGCCGCGCTCAATCGGCATTTAAGACGAAAAAAGCATCAGGTTTGCTGGGGCACGCCGCCATTGGTGTTCTGCAGGCAAAGTATTGCACAGCTTTTGACCGTCCGTAACGGTAATGGCATTGTAACAGAAAAGATAAGTTGTTGGATTTCCCCATTACTGAAAAAATAACGCTGTTACGTAATGTCATGATTACTGATGCGGGGCACCTGAGGCTGTCACGTTGGCGCTAACAGCCACGAAACCTGATTGGCGGTTGGACTCTTTTTAAACTCCCGTCTTCCTGAAAGAACCCGTCAGATCGTCTGCGAACCTATGCTCCCAGCTAGGCAAGTATTTGTGACTCTCCGACTCTATCCTGCCCTGTTTTCTGTCTGATACCTGTTGCCGACCTCTTTTCTGGACCCGTTTATGTTTTTGCTCCTCCGCCCCGGCCATCAACCTGTTTTTCTCGCTGTCAACGACTACCTTCGCTCGACACGGAAGTGCCACTTCAGCGTTCCTGCTATCTGCTACCCGTGACCAACGATCATCGGATCTTGGATGCAAGTCCTGTTCTCCTTCTTAATAAAAACTGAGTAAAACGAACGCTATAGGGTCCCGTCTCCGTTCCTGGTCGATGACACGTGACGGCGTTATTTATAGCAGCGATATTTCCAACACTAGTCTCCCCGGATTTGAAACTTACCTAATGTTATTGGGGGTTGACTTGACCAAGCCCAACTGAATTATGGGCTTACCACTGCCTGTGAAACCTTGTCCTTGTCGTTTAAACGTTTATGATTGTTCGTCTCGGCCGTTTTACAAGCACATCCCGCCACCATCGGCTAATCGCCCATCATAATCTTTGAGAGACATCAGATAACAAAGCCTTTGATGGAGGACAGGGAAAAAAATTCTCAAACTGTTTATTGTCAAAATCTGATATCGACTGCTGATTTGCAATATTTCCTCTCTGTGTCATCTCTCCGGATGATTTTCCTTAGCTACCTGCCCCCAGGACAGATTACGGCACCTTAATCAGCAAAAGATAATGAAGTGGAAAAAAAAGTGAGTGGAAACAATACTTTTAAATAGATGCAAGAAGCCTGTAGGTAATGGAACTCAACACACATACACAAACACTATCCCAGACCCTTGTCTCCTTATCTACAGAGATAAGCTGCTAGCTGTGTGTTCCGAAAGCTATCAGATGTTTGGTGGCCCACATTTGGTGCCAGGGAGATACTTGTTTCCTGTTTCCATTGAAGCATGTGAGCTTTTATACAAGAAAACATTTATATTCAAGCATAATGGCAGTGTTCTCGTTTGCCCGCGTCCCTGCGTCCTAGACGCATCATTTTTGCCTGGGACGCAATGTTTTTGACACCAAATTGTCATTATTACCAGATCACTTTTTTTTTTTTTTTTTTAACAAAGATTCACCGCACTCCAAACTTTTCGTCAGGCAGATCCGCCTTCCGCCATTGTTGTTTTGGTCTCGCGCCGATCTCGGCAAACGAGATCTCGTTGCTTCGAGATGACGTCATTGTTGTGGCGGTTGTCGAGTGAAAGAGAAGTATGCCCCCGAAAAAACATTTGGTACTAGGTGCAAATCAACAAAAAATTTGTAATTTCTTCAGTGTCGGTAATAAGTCGAAACATAACACAGAAAGTGGTAACAACGGCAATAATTCCGGCACGAAGAAACGGCGGAGAAATTCTTCAGAAGACCGCGAAGGCAAGGAAAACACGTGTGTTGAAGCCAACGATTCGATGAAAGAAAATAAACAAAAGAATACTAGCAAGAAAAGGACTTCTCTGCCAAAATGGACTAAATTATACTCCTGGTTACGCTATGAGGAGGATGATAATGAATTAGACTTTGAGAAGGCATTACAACTATGGCGAAACAGCAAACCACGAAGAATATACGAACTGAAAAATCTGAAGTGATAACTGCTTTGTATCACCAATTAACTGTGATGATTAAAACTGCATGAATATATAAATATTTCAGCAATATTATTTTGTATAGTGTACAATATTGTGAACTGAAAAATCTGAAAGTGCTTTGTATTACCAATTAACTGTGATGATTAAAACAGAAAGAAAATATAGATTAATATACTTATTTCAGCAATAATATTTTGTATAATGTACGATATTGCTGTGAACTGAAAAATCTTGAAGTGATAACTGATTTGTATTACCAATAAACTGTGATGATTAAAACTGAATGAATATATAGATTTATATTATATATTTGTCCCAGATTTACAATTTCAAAAGTGATAACAATAAATTTTGGGGACCCATAGATCTACGCACAGCACATAAAAAACATCAATCATTAACTAACAAATATTGATAGACAAAATGTAATACTCATTTATTACTGTAATAATGATTCTGATATTTTTAGGCCAAAAGAGAGGGCCTTGCAGGCCCTCACGGCCCACTAGTGTTAAGACTCTAAAGCAGGAGTCTGGAACCTTTTTGACTTAAAGAGCGATAAAAGCAAAATATATTCATTTTATTTTGGGAAAGAGCTACACCATATATTATGAGACGAATTGACTAAATTACTAAACCTGCGCCCCAGACAAAAGCTTAGTCTTCAGCACATTTATTTTTGATGATTTGATAAAAATTATGAAAAGAGAATAATGCCAGAGCCCCTGTGCCAAAATCAACAAACAGCTGTTCTGTGTACATTGTTACAAAGAATGACAATACAAAGGAAATTATTATTATTATTATTACATACCACTTTAAACTTGTCTCTTTCTTGCAATTACTCAAGATCGGTTAAACTCATTTTGACCCTTTTTTTCATACATATTGGTTTCAAAACCAGATGCAAGCAGTGATTTTGTAAAAACGTCACAACATTCTGCAAACAGGGAGCCTGATGTGCTTACCTTTGGCGCAGACGGCGTAGGGCGAGAGATGGGAGGGAGTGCTTGCCCTTTTTGCATAGCTCGACCCATCCCTCCCACTCACCCAATCAAATAACTTTGAGTTCTCTTTCCGGTGTTTTGGCGTATTTACAGTTTGTTCTGTGGATTTATCATAAGGTATCTGAACACTGAACACGGATTATATAGTGAGCTTTTATATAAAGGATTCTTTAGCGTTGTACAGCCAAAACAAGTTTTTTTTGTGTGTGACACCTTGACTGGAAATTGTAGTGAAAAACGTGCCCTATATACTGTGTGAAATACTGCTTAGCTTTGGTTTGGCTTTGCGTGTATCTGAACAGGATTAATGGCTTAAGTTTTGAACGAGATGGAGAAAATTTGCATGCAATCAAATTTGTGTCTGAGCCACAAGTACTCATAGAAAGAGCCATATATGGCTCGCGAGCAATGTTCCCTGTAATTTTCCTTACGGGTCTGAGCGTTCACACAAAGTCGGTGAGCAACGCTTGAAACAACAGTGAGCAACCATAATCCCAAGTGTGGCAAGATAATTCATTATCAAACATGTCCAAAACTTGACATCAAGTTACATTTTGCTGAGTTTCCGGCAATGCAAAATGATTTTTCTCTTTTGAATGAATTGACTCATGTACTATTGCAAAGATTGTACGGCCTACAAACGTCATTTGCTCTTACAATTCTTTCACAAGATATCCATTTCTTTTTATTTCCTAATGTATTTTGTCGCATAATATTAACATTTTGGGGGGCTTATTTAGTCGGTTGTAAGATACAGAACTGTACTTAACCACATTTTTTAGTGGAAGTACAATGTTGGCAACAAGATTGACTTGATATAATTGGAAATTATTTAAATGCAACACAAACTTTTTCTTCTTTTTTCCATGTTTTTTTCTACTTTTTTTTAAATTCCATTAAAAAAAATCTCATTCTGTTTATTTTTTCTGAGCTGTTACTTTTTTCTTTTTGTTCTCTATTTACTTTTTTCCTACATTTCTTTCTATTCTTTTTTTCGGGCTCTTTCTAAATTTTTCCTTCATTTTTTTCTCTTCCTTCTGTTTCTTTTTTCTCAGCTTTTCACTACTTTTTCATTTTGGTATTTTTTTCTTTTTTGCTCTATTCCCCCCTTCCTTTTAGTCATTTGTGCATAATTTCACATAATATTTGGTCATGTTGGGATTAAAGAAGCAAAAACAACCTGAAGAGCCGTTCAGGACCCGAAAGAGCCGGTTCCTTTTAGTGAGCCGAGCCGAAGGAGCTCGACAAACTCTACTAACTTTACTCAACTTCGTTCTACTTCGACTCGATATCAAAATACAGCATTTAGGACACAACGTCAGGGGAACCCGTGTATTGTTACCTTCATGCACTGTAATTTTGACTTAAGTCGTTTCTTAATTAGTCATTTTGAGCCCTCATTTTTGTGCGTTGGCTAGATTAGAGGGAACACTGCTCGTGAGCCATAGGTTCCCGACCCCAGCTCAAAAGGACTGTGGTGAGTACTCCATTTACCACAATATCAGCCCATTATTGAACAATATAATATAATTTTAACTATTATTCTATTAGCATATGGCACAATGCATTTCGGTACCTACAGTACATTAGCCCGTCTCCTCCACTGACTGTTAGGAAGTTTGAAAGCTGGCTTTCACATAATAGCACAAGTTACTGCATAATACATTTTCTGATTGACGGCTTTGAACGTTAAAGTGCACATTTTATATTCGCCCCTGGGTTTGTGATCCCTTTTCGGAATAATTGCATCGGATTAGGGTGTATTGTTAGAACTGTATAATAAAGCCTCGAGAGGAACCCAGTGTTCCAGTTTACCTGTGAAAAGTGATGGGTCATGCTCAAAAATCTATGGGTCCCGACAGAAATTTATGGGTCCCCAAAATTTAGTGTTATCGAGGTTGAAATTGTAAATTGCCGACATATATATATATAATATAAATCTATATTTTCATTCTGTTTTAATCATCAAATTATTAATTAATTTTCTGCATCAAATTATGTTTGGTAATATACCGATTAAAGGGATAACCACAAACCTGTCTTTTTTTAATTTTCTCCTTTTATACTTCCTTTTTTTTCCTTAACTTCTTTATATAACATAATTCGTAATATCAATCATCAAAGCAAGTGAGCCGTTTGAGAGCCGGCTCTTTTTAATGACTTGAGCCAAAAAAGCCGGTTCTCTAAAAAAAGACGGACTTCCTTTCACTACACAACTCGAACTTGTTTGACTTGATTGATTTGCCGTTTGGTGATAGTAGGTGGTACCCGACATTGACAAAATTGCGTTTTTCCGTACAGATTTTCTCGTACGTCGTACACGTCTTAAAATGCATAATAAACCTACTTTGTACGGCAAAAACGTACAGGTTGACAGGTATGAATTTCTCCGCTGTTTTTTTTGTGCCGGAATTATTGCCGTTGTTATCACTTTCTGCATTATGTTTCGACGTATTACTGACACTGAAGAAATGACCAATTTTGTGTTGATTTTCACCTAATACTAACTTTTTTTTTCCGGAGGCATACTTAACCTTCGCTCGACGCCAAGCACCACAACATGGACGTCATCTCGAAGCAACGAGATCTCGTTGGCCGAGAACGGCGTGCGGACGAAAACTCGAACCACGAGACCAAAACAACAATGGCGGATCTGCCTGACGAAAAGTTTGGAGTGCGGTAAATCTTTGTTAAAAAAAAGTAATCGGGTAATAATGACAATTTTGTGGCAAAAAGGATGCGTTCCGGGGACGCACGTTGATTTGAGACTATGCGTCCCCGGAAAAAATGCTTCTAGGACGCAGGGACGCGGGCAAACCAGAACACCGGGCACCCAGTACTTACCTTTTCCTGGTTGACTGTATCACCTTGGTCCTGGACTGGGGGCCACACAGCGAACTTTCCCAATGATTGACAGGCTGAAGGCAAAAGGAATTGATTTAAAATATTGAACAACCCGAAAGGGATTTTGTATTTCGAAGCACTCTATTGGAGGGGAAAGAAATAAGGCACGATCTCATCTTTCATCTCATTAGCTGCACCGCTTATCCTCAGTAGGGTCGCGGGGGTGCTGGAGCCCATCCCAGCAATCATCGGGCAGTGGGCAGGGGACACCCTGAACTGGTTGTCAGCCAATCGCAGGGCACACGGGGACAGACAACTCACTCGGTCATTCACACCTAGGGACAATTTGGACCAGCCAATTCACTTGAAATGGAAACCGGAGTGCCCGGAGGAAACCCACGCAAGCACGGGGAGAACATACAAACTCCGTACAGGAAGTCTGGAACTGGATTTGAACCCACGCAGGAGGTTGAGGATGAGGGAAGCAAGGGCGAATGGGTTTGACTTTAAGTAAATTGGGATTTGATCAGGTATAGATTTACAGTGTTTGCATGACACTGATTGTTATTGTGTTATTTCTGTTTTTGTCATTTAACAGATATCCGAACTAACTTGCTTAAACTAATTGATACTTGTCAGAAAATACAGTCCCGTGAAAAAGTATTTGCCCCTTTCCTGATTTCAGTTTTTCGCACATATGTGTAACGGGTGTAAGAATAACTTTTGTTTTGTTGAAATTCCTGCTGAAATATGTTGTATAGTTTTTGTGTAAGTGTCCTGCAATGATGAGTCCAACAGTGCCACCTGCTGGTATGGGGTAAGGTTTGGTTTGGCTTTTGATCTTGTGAGATGAGATGAGATGAGGATACTGCTGGAAGTGTGAATTTCCCTACGGGGATGAATAAAGTATCTATCTATCTATCGAGACATCTAGAAATCTATCTATCTAGACATCTATCTATCTATCGAGACATCTAGAAATCTATCTATCTAGACATCTAGACATCTATCTATCTATCTAGACATCTATCTATCTATCTATGTATACATCTACCTATCTATCCATCTAGACATCTAGACATCCATCTATCTATCCATCTACACATCTTTCTATCTAGATATCTATCTATCTAGACATCTAGACATCTATCTATCTAGACATCTATCTATATACCTATCTATCTATCTATACATCCATCTATCTATCTATCTATCGAGACATCTATATCTATGTATACATCCATCTATCTATCTATGTATACATCCATCTATCTATCTATCTATCTATCTATCTAGACATCTATCTATCTATCTAGACATCTACCTATCTAGACATCTATCTATCTATTTATCTATCTAGACATCTATCTATTTATCTATCCATCTATCTATCTATTTATCTATTTATCTATCTATCTAGACATCTATCTATCTATCTATCTATCTAGACATCTACCTATCTAGACATCTATCTATCTATCTAGACATCTATCTATCTATTTATCTATCTAGACATCTATCTATCTATCTAGACATCCATCTATCTTTCTATCTAGACATCTATCTAGACATCTATCTATCTAGACATCTATCTATCTATCTATCTATCTATCTATCTAGACATCTATCTAGACATCTATCTATCTATCTATCTATCTATCTATCTATCTATCTATCTATCTATCTATCTAGACATCTATCTATCTAGACATCTATCTATCTAGACATCTATCTAGACATCTATCTAGACATCTATCTAGACTTCTATCTAGACATCTATCTATCTAGACATCTAGACATCTAGACATATATCCATCTATCTATCTAGACATCTATCTATCTAGACATCTATCCATCTATCTAGACATCTATTTATCTAAACATCTATCCATCTATCTAAAATAGGAAGAGGGCAAATACCTTTTGACGGCACATTATTTCCATGACGTGAAATTCAGTAGGATTCGATGCAACAAAGAGGTTCAATTCAAAAAAAGAGTTTCCAGTCCATTATCGTTACACTCCTTTCACACAATCTATCATTAGTGTAAAATAATGACAAGCTCACAATAAATTCTCCATCGTCATCGTAGACACACCCAATTCACTCTGTACTGGATTTATTGTCTTTTCAATAATGTTTCCAAATCCGCACAAAGGCAGGGGGGAAACACTCCCCGATAACAAACATACGTTAAGGAATTGTATTAAAACCAAAGCTGAGCTAAGTCCCATTTTACATTGGTAACAAAGGTTATAGATTGAGTGGTTTGGATCCGATTTGGTGTTTTGGGTTTAACGGCATAAACAAATTAACGGTAATATAATATTAAAACTTTTTCCCTCAGCAGCATACTTTGCCAAGTCTGACAGACGTTGTCTGAGGACGCCTTTCACCCTGGCCACAACCAATGTTCCCTGTAATTTTCCTTACGGGTCTGAGCGTTCACACAAAGTCGGTGAGCAACACTTGAAACAACTGTGAGCAACCATAATCCCAAGTGTGCCAAGATAATTAATCATCAAACATGTCCAAAACTTGACATCAAGTTACATTTTGCTGAGTTTCCGGCAATGCAAAATGATTTTTCTCTTTTGAATGAATTGACTCATGTACTATTGCAAAGGTTGTATGGCCTACGTCGTCTTAGAATTATTTCACAAGATATCCATTTCTTTTTATTTCCTGATATATTTTGTCGCATAATATTAACATTTTTTGGGGGGCTTATCTAGTCGGTTATAAGATACAGAACTGTACTTAATCACATTTTTGAGTGGAAGTACAATGTTGGCAACAAGATTGACTTGATATCATTGGAAATTATTTGAATGCAACACAAACGTTTTCTTCTTTTTTCCGTGTTTTTTTTCAACTTTTTTTTAAATTCCTTTAAAAAAAAATCTTACTGTGTTTATTTTTTCTAAACTGTTACTTTTTTCTTTTTGTTCTCTATTTACTGTTTTCTACATTTATTTCTTTTCTTTTTTTCTGGCTTTTTTCTAACTTTTTCCTTCTTTTTTTTCTCTTCCTTTTGTTTATTTTTTCCGAGCTGTTACTTTTTTCTTTTTGTTCTCTGTTTACTTTTGTCCTACATTTCTTTCTTTTCTTTTTTTCTGGCTTTTTAAAAAAATTTTCCCTTCTTTTTTCTTTTCCTTTTGTTTCTTTTTATCTCAACTTTTCACTACTTTTTCATTTTGGTATTTTTTTCTTTTTTGTTCTATTCCCTCCTTCCTTTAAGTCATTTCGTGCATAATTTTACATAATATTTGGTCATGTTGGGATTAAAAAAGCAAAAACAACCTGAAGAGCCGTTTAGGACCCGAAAGAGACGGTTCCTTTTAGTGAGCCGAGCCGAAGAAGCCGGTTCCCCGACAAACTCTACTAACTTTACTCAACTTCGTTCTCCTTCGACTCGACTTCAAAATACCTCTTTTAGTACACAACGTCAGGGGAACCTGTGTATTTTTACCTTCATGCACTGTAACTTTGACTTGAGTCACTTCTTAATTAGTAATTTTGAGTCCTCATTTTTGTGCGCTGGCTAGTTTTTTTTTGTGCGCTGAGCATGTGCGAGCAGTTCGCAATTGCGCACGCGCGCAGCTTAGAGGGAACACTGGCCACAACCCTTTTAACCTGCTGCTGCAGATTCTAAAGGTCCCTTATATCAAATATTAACTGGCTCAGAAACCGTTTCTTCTCTAGAGCCAACACCCCCCTAAATAAGCGCGCAAAACTGTGAAAAAAATATTGGATATGCACAGGAAAAATCTGAGAAAAACGTATTCATTTTCTTTTTTTTTTTCTCCACAATTTTGGTACTAAATGTCATTTCACGTTTTCAATGGACTTTTTTTATGACGCACTTACAATTTAGGGCGGTCTACAAGCATTACCTAGTAAATGTTATTTTCTTTTTTTTTATCATGTTTGTCTGGAGTGCCACGTCCAATCTTGTTGTGAACAATGTACACTATGTCAATGACAAAGACAGTTCTGTTCTATTTAGGTCCGGTAGTTCATGCACTGCACAACCGGGCAAGCTTTTTTGATTGTGGCGGACTGACCTGCGGTGTCTTTGCTGCCTCCATCGGAATACTCCAGACGAGACCCTTGAAGGCTTCTTTTATCCGTACTCTCTAGCCTCTTGCCAACTTCTTCTACCTCCCTTCCATAGAGGTTCAGCCTCTGATTGCGCAGTTCTTTCTCCCTCTTTTGAGTCTCCCGGATGTCCTTTTCCACTTTAATACCATTTGTGAGAGAGCGGAGCTTAAAGAAGGGGTTTTCCTTAGACAACATCTCCTCTGCCTCCGACTCTAAAGTGAGTGAGCAGGACGGAGGAATGTAAGAAACTTCTCGGTCAATTTTGGGCATGGTATCTACGTCCGCATTGGTGCGGTGGTGCGTAGATAACGGGGCCCTGTGGTGGTTCTCCATAATTATGACCTGGTAGGGCATTCCTTCAGATAAGCCTGGCCCTCTGGAAGTTGAACCCACCCCAGCGCCTTTCAGTTCTTCGCTCTGTCCCCCCTCAGAGCTTCTTAAAGTTGACATCTGTGACGAGATCTCATCTTTGCTGTCAGAACTAATACTGGAACCGCTACCGCTCCCGCTGCTGCTACTTGAAGACGACTCCCTGCGCTTTTGAAAAGCTTCGAATATACGTTTCTTCTCTTTCATCTGCCGTACAGTACCCTTATGGTAGAAACCCGGTACCTTCCCCAGCTTGACTAAATCTTGCTCCCGACCCAATTCTTCGTGGATCTCGTGCTGCATGATTTTTCCCGCCAGTTCCCGGTCCATGTCTTGGAATTTGTCCGACTTGACCGCGATGGACTGGTTAAGGATGGTCTTCAGCAGGGGGATCTCGACATACTCCGCAGATGAATTCGGAAGACCGCGAGCTCTTCTCAAACTGTGTTCCCGCTCAATAGCCCGTTTGATCTCTCGCTCGATGGGGGTCTCTTTGGACAGAGCTTCTTGGGTGGCAGCAGCGATGTTCTCAGCGCTTCGCGGGGAAAAGTCGGATGATAATCCGCTGTCGTCATCGCTTGAGTCGCTCTCCATTTTGGCGAGTTTAGTACACTCAACCCCGTCTTTGTTTTCTTCCTGTATTTCAGTCGATTGCTGATATCTGACCGATTCTTCACCTTGCTCTGGTCCGACGTTCTCTTTCCCTCCGGGTCTACTGTGACACTGCTCTCCTGTTACGCTTTCTCCTTCCCCGTCTCCCTGCCTTTTCTTTACTGTGACAACACAGACAGAACCTTTAGAAGCTGCCCCACCCTGATTGGGTAGCTCCATGGCAACGTCAGACAAAGGTGCAGAGTTCGGCATAAGCACCTGTTGAGCGACTTCCTGGTTCACTCCCTTGGGGGTGAGCTCTTGGCTTTGGGTAAATAGCTCCTCCTGCTGGTTATCTAAGCATACATCATCCACTGACTCGTTTGTTTTCTTTTCTTCATTGCTAAAAGGAGGCAAACAAATATTAAGGGGAACTGCAACTGGTGTTGGAGAACCCTCCTCACAATTTCTTAAGTCCTGATGACAATCAGGGGAGATGTTTAGTTTGATATCTTCATCGTGGATCTGTGCAACCTCCACTTTCAAACTGGAGAAACTTTCTTGGGTATTACTCTCTCCAATCGACATCTTGAGTTCCTTGCAAGAGTCGAGATTCTGGGGATCTTGTACCCATTCTGTCACTGTCTCCTTGGTCTGGCCCTGATCCATGCATCCCCGGGAGACTTCAGCACTGTGCTCTGTTTCCACTTTAAAGGCCTTTTGGTTGATTATGGCACAATCAGGGCTGGCGTCCACAGCAAAGCGCGCCGGGAACTCTTGCTCGTTGAGAGAATCAGCGGGACCTCTTTGGTGACGAAGGGACACTGTTTCCATGGTGATAGCAGTGGGGATCTTTTAATCTTCAGTCATTAAGCACTGAGGGACATTTAGCAGGGAGACAGTTGTTGTACAGCAACATCACAAAGGCAAACAGTGATACCGCAGTACTCGAATGACTATTCGAAGAAATCGGTATTTGACCACAGAAGTTGAGTTATTTCTGCTTACGTATTTGAACGGAAAATCTGAACAAACCCAAAAACTTCCTAACACAGCCCAACATAACGGAGTGACAGGCCATCCTGGTTAATCTTGCCGGGTCAGCTAACATAATTTTGAGAGAGAGCATCAGTCCCGCAACACAAATTTATTGTGATTTAGTGCTGATTTTGCCGATAATAATGGATCCCAAGAAAGTTAGTGATAAGGTAATGGAAAAGAGGAAAACTGAGAAAAATGATCGCGGGAATGAGTTTCTGCCATCAAACCACTGGTCAAAGGTACAGTTAATGCTGTAAAATATTTTTACATTTGTACCTTTATTATATTGATTCTTTATCATTTAGGCATTTAAATTACCGTATTTTTCGCACTATAAGGCGCACCGGGTTATAGGGCGCACCCCCAAAAAATAGTTTTTGGTCCTATATCTTCCATACATAAGGCGCACATTCATCTTTTTTGGCCAATTGCAGGCTTTGTTTTGCCCCTTTAGCCTATGCGAGCCTGTAAATGATAAAAAGGATCCGCCCCCTTTACCTCCGAATACGTTTAGCCAATAGTGATCGATTCAAATGATGATTGACACATTGGCTGGGAAATGAAACGCCGGCATATGTATCCCAGCATACACCGCGGACGACTTCGCCTTTGGGGGAAAATCTAGTCGGTGGCTGCTTGCCTTTGTTGCGAGACCGTGCAACTTAATATTGATCCATATATAAGGCGCACTGTATTATAAGACGCATGGTCAGCTTTTGAAAAAAACAAAGGCTTTTAGGTGCGCCTTATTGTGCGGAAAATACTAATATATATTATCATTGTTTGAATACACTTTTAATTACACATAGTATTTTGAGTAATTTGAAATGCGTTGGAGAGTATAAAAATAAATATCATTACTTTGAGTGGTAAAAACTGTTTTGGTGCGCAAACAACTCATTGTTCGAATACCAGGGTTGGGTAGGGTTACTTTAACTGGATTACTTTCAATTACTTTTGGATGACTCCAATACCATATATGCTAATAAAATACAAAAGAAACTAAATATGAATAAAATGATGACTCACAACACGTGGTAAGCTTTCTCTCCTGGCTTTGATCTCTTTGATCTCCGGCAAAACGAACATAAAATGCGACAGAAACAAAATGAAAATAAATCCAAACAGCTTGCCAACATCATTTTTGCCGTTACATGTGTTCCGTTACTCCACAAGCCTGCACAAAATCTAGTAATTTTATTCATATTTAGTTTCTTTTGTCTTTTATTAGCATATTTGGTATTGGAGTAATCCAAAAGTAATTGAAAGTAATCAATTTAAAGTAACCCTACCAAATCCTGTTGAATACCAATCTCGAACAGATTACGGTTGAGTACCGAGAGATCACTGTATTTGGTAATGGCTTTCAATAATAATATATGTAACGGGTGTAATAATAACTTTTGTTTTATTGAAATTCCTGCTGAAATATGTGTATAGTTTTTGGTAAGTGTCCTGCAATGATGAGTCCAACAGTGCCACCTGCTGGTATGGGGGTGGGGTTCTGTTTTGGCTTCTGACATGTGACCGGGAGGCGGGGTTTGTTGGCAGTCTACAGAGAGAGCTGCTAATGAGATTAAAGAGATCAAAGCCAGCAGAAAAGCTAATGTTGTGACTCATTTCATCTGCAGTAACTGTAATAAAAACCTCATCATCCAGTCCAGCGTGAATATGGATCTTTGGTGGGACAAGTACACCGCGGTTACATATACATACACTAGTAACTGTTTTTTTTTTAGTTTATCTACTAGCTGAATTATGTGCCAAACGAAATGCATATAGACTTAAAAAAGGTTCTTTTAAAATTTCATTTTGCTTTGAATATTGAAATAGAATTGACAATGGTACAATTATTGCAGTTACTGTACTCAGAGTGCCCAGCACTTCCTTTAATAGCGACTGCAGACATTAACTTGTTCCTTAAGAATACCTGAGCACCCCATGGACTGATTGTGATGGTTCCTTGTGATTTTCTAGGAAATGTGAGTGTTATCTGGCATGCTTTCTAGTGATTACTGAGTAATAACACCATAATAACACAGTAAAAACATAATAACTTGATAACTGGCGGCCCTACGCACAAACCGGTAACACAAAAGTAGCTCTTAGCTTCAAAAAGGTTGATGGCCCCTGCTGTACTATGAACATGATGCTTACTTTGTGTACTGAGAGGCCCTCGAATGAGCCAATGTACTTTTTGCCAATCACCTGAATCCCTTATCCTTAATGACTGTCACCTTATTTAGACTTTAATTGTGTTCATTGTGTTATCGTTAGTCTGCATTAGTGCTCTTGTGGACCTTGGGCAGCTCATAAACCCATTTCATTTTTAATCAGCTTAGTACTTGGCAGTAAAACACATACGTGCACTTCCTTTGCACGCACAAGTATACATGCTTTGTTGTTTAGAGTAATTGATTATGTTCATGAAATATTTCGTTAATATCACATTGCAACAGTAAAAAAAAAATCCATTGATATCATACATTAATGTCACGAGCTCGGACCAGAATCGGAGGCAGGAAGGATGAACTCAATCGCGTAACGGACCAGTTACTTTTATTTAGCAAAATAAAAGTTGTCCAACACTCAGGGACAAAACAAAACAAAAACAGGCTTACAGGCAAACAGGAACTCAGACTAGGAATACTCACAAAACAGGCTTTTACTCAGAACGGGCAAACACAGGTTTCATCAGGTCAAACAGAACAGATTAATGCGAAACAGAAAACGCAATGAACCAGCAACCGGTAATACCCACAACCCGCCCTTAAGAAGCACACACGCAAATTAGACGATCCGCTACAGCCGGTGCCCAGGGGGCGGGGCCACCCGGTCGCCACGGCGACCATGCTGGACATGACACATTAATGCAAAAAGGGTGTTTCGATACATCTTTTTCACTTTTTCAATTATGATATTGCAAACTTAAGCACTAGTTCTTGTGTTAATTCTGGTTAAGATTCTCACCCCAAGTACTGTAAATTTCAAACTATAGGCCGCTACTTTTTTCTCAAACTTTCAACCCTGCGGCTTATTCAGCGATGCGACCAATTTATGTAATTTTTCTAATGGCCGCCAGTGGCACTCGAGTACAAAAAGTAAGATTTAGACCGGTGGAATATATGCGCCGAGGAAGACTGCAACTTCTTGGCTTGTGCATTAATTAAATTAGCGTAAACATACCCTCATCACGCAAAATGTAAAAAGAAAGGCACATCAAAAAATCCACCATCACTAATGGTATTAAAAATCATTATTGTTGTATAAAGAAGTTAAGAAAAAAGGAAGTATAAAATGAGAAAATTAAAAAAGACAGATTTGTGGTTATCCCTTTATTTAGTATATTACCAAAGATAATTTAATGCAGAAAATGAATTAATAATTTGAATAAGAAAATGTAATATTCTACTTAATTATATTTGCATGTATTTTTTTCTTCTACAGTGAACGTCCAAGCAACTTCATTTTTGAAGTTTTTTCTATAATATTCCTCATTCATGTCGAGCAAGACAGTTAGTATTAGGTGAAAATCGACACAAAATTGGTCATTTCTTCAGTGTCAGTAATAAGTCGAAACATAATGCAGAAAGTGATAACAACGGCAATAATTCCGGCATGAAAAAACGGCGGAGAAATTCTTCGGAAGATCGCGGAGGCAAGGAAAACACGTGTGTTGAAGCCAACGATTCGACGAAAGATAATAAACAAAAGAATACTCCTAGCAAGAAAAGGACTTTTCTGACAAAATGGTCTAAATCAGGGGTGTCAAACTCATTTGAACTCAGGGGCCACACGATAGAACAAACATTCTGTCGGGGGCCGGACTAGTAGATCAAAGAGAAAGAAAAGAGCAATAAAGAAATAAGAGAAAGAGGGAGGGAAAAGGAGAGAGGGCAGAACAAAGAAAGAAAAAGAGAGAGAGGGAGAAACAAAAGACATAAAAAGTCGTGAGAGAGGGGAAAAAGAAAGGGAGAGGAAGAAAGAAATACAAAGAGAAATAGAAAGACAGAAGGAGAAAAAAGACAAAAGAAAGTGCGAAGGGTAGGAAGAGAGAAAGAGAAAAGAGAGAAAAGGAAAAGGGAAATTTGAGCAAAAGAAGTTAAAAAGACACAGAGAGAGAAAGAAACAAAGAGCAACAAAGGAAGAGAAAAAGAGACACAGAGAGTGAGACAGATACGGAGAGTGGGAGAAAGGGATGGAAAAGAGAGAGAGAAAGAAAGAAAAAGAAATACAACTACAGTGACTTTGTTCGAGGAACCTGGCTTTGGCAACATCAAGTTGACGTTTCAACCTGCAGCTTGTTTTTCTCTTGCGCTTCTCTGAGTGTTGTCTCGCGGGCCGGATTCAATCCCTTAGCGGGCCTGATCTGGCCCGCAGGCCGCCTCTTTGACACCTGTGGTCTAAATTATATTCCTAGTGACGCTATGAGGATGATGATAATGGATTGGACCTTGAGAAGGCATTATAACTGTAGCGGGACAGCAAACCACGAAGAATATATGAACTGAAAAATCTGAAGATATAACTGCTTTGTATTACCAATTAACTGTGATCATTAAAACTGCATGAAAATGTAGATTAATATTTCAGCAATATTATTTTGTATAATGTACAATATTGTTGTGAACTGCGAAATATTGAAGTGTTAACTGATTTGTATTTCCAATAAACTGTGATGATTAAAACTGAAAATAATATATAAATTTATATGATATATTTGTCACCGATTTACAATTTCAACCTCGATAACACTCAACTTTGGGGACCCATAGATCTCTGTTGGGGCCCATAGATTTCACAGCTAAATTGAACACTGATCATTATAAACTACATTAATTACATAACAGGCTTGTGTTTGCCTTATTATCCAAATGAGTTGTTTATTTTGTTATCCAAAGAAGAGCAAAATCTTAGCATCCTTAAAACTTTATTTAATGTGAAGTAGGACATACTCAATTTTGGGCATTTTGACAGGAAAAAAAACCCAAAGTAAAAAGATTTAATGAATCGCTACAAATTTAGAGCTGATGTTAGCGGTTAAATATATAATCCAATCATTATTATCCCCCGCTATCTCACTTACCTGTAGACGGTCACCAAAGTTGTCACCAAATGTTACTCGAGTACTCTAACGTGTACAGATTCCCATCATCCTCAGCATCCACATCTGCAGTGTTCAATGCTGACCAGCAATCCCCTTCTAATGCGTAAAGCGCAATAACAACATGCACACGGGCACAAGAGGCTTACTTTATTGCCGTTCTGGATTAAGAAATGCTAATCCTTTTTTTTTCGGAGCGACACGTGTTGGTTTCAATCAGCTCGCACGTTTTCATTCAACCATTCTCCCGTTATGGTTCCATCAACGTTGTGGTTTCTCTATATCAGGGGTGTCAAACTAATTTAAGCTCGGGGGCCACACGATAGAGCAAACATTCTCTCGGGGGCCGGTTTAGTGGATTAGAGAGAAAGAAAAAAAAGAGAGAAAGAAATAAGAGAAAGATAGGGAGAGAAAGGTAAAGAGGGTGGGACAATAAAGAGAAAGAGAGACAGAGAGAGAGAGAGAGCGTGAGAAACATGAGATAAAACAGAAATAGTGAGAGAGGGGGAAAGAAAGAAAGAATGATATCCAAAGAGAAATAGAACGAGAGAAAAAGAGGAGAGAAGAGAGAAGAAGAGAAAGCGAGAAAGAGGAAAGACAGAGGGGAAAAGCAATAGAGAGAGAGAAAGAGAGTAAAAGAAAACATGAAGAGAGAGTAAAAGAAGGTAAAAAGACAGAGAGAAAGAGACAAAAAGGAACAAAGAAAGAGAAAAAGAGACAGAGAGAGTGAAAGAGAGAGAGAAAGAGGGAGTGAGAGAAAAATGGGGGAAGAGAGAGAGAGAAAGATAGATTAGAGAGAGAGAGAAATACAAGTACAGCGTTTGTGAGAGGCACCTGGATTTGGTAACATCAAGTGGACCTATTTCAACCTACAGCTCTCTTTCTCTTGCGCTTCTCTGAGCGTTGTCTCGCGGGCCGGATCCAATCCCTTAGCGGGCCTGATCCGGCCCGCGGGCCGCCTGTTTGACACCTGTGCTCTATATGTTATGCCTCATTTGTCTTTCATGTTTCGTTACGTTAGAGTTAATGTTCCAACGTATCCTGTGTTGTTTTCTTTCATGTTTTTGTTCACACAGAGTGACTCCGTTAAAAATGTAGGGTCATATTTGACTGTAAAGTTGGCCGTTTTGGATACGTACCGTATTTTTCCGCACTATAAGGCGCACCTAAAAGCCTTTATTTTTTTCAAAAGATGACCATGCGCCTTGTAATACAGTGCGCCTTATTTATGGATCAACATTAAGTCGCAAAGTCTTGCAACTAACTTGCAGCCGCCGACGACTAGATTTTCCCCCGAACGCCAAGTAGTCCACGGTGTATGCTGGCATTTATTTACTGGCGTTTCATTGGCTAACCAATGTGTCAATCATCATTTGAATCGATCACTATTGGCTAAAGTTATTCGGAGGTCATGGGGCGGATCCTTTTTATCATTTAAGGGCTGGCATTGGCTTGAACGGCAAAACAAAGCCTGCAATTGGCCGTAAAAGATGAATGTGTATAGCACATAGGTTGACGGCATACAGAAAGGATTTTTTACTATACTGTATTTGTAAATATTTTACTCTCCTGGATTTACTACACTCACGGATATAAGAGGACATTGGCTGCACATTAATATGAACACAACGACTTCGGTGAGCTACTCCGGCTATATATTATCCCTGTATCTGGTTTCAGACTGAACTCGATGTTTCTGTGATAAGCGGTGCAGATAATGGATGGAATGGAGTGTCTATTTTTAAATTCAACTCAATTCCAAGTGTTTATTGTCATATGCACAGTAAAGTTGCGAGCGAAAAAGAAAATAGAAACTAAGGAATGGTTGGCATTTCTTGAATCCCAAGACTTTAACCTTTCGAATGATGGAACGATGCATTTGAGTGACATCGTACGGACACCGCATCCGCACGTGTTCTCGACACGTATTTGCGTCTTTGCAAGCTTTGGGAATGTTAAGGGGGTAATGAGTTGGACTGAACTATCTGACTGTTTTGTCGACGTTCCCATTGTAGCGCCTTATAATCCGGTGCGCCTTATGTATGTCAAAAATAGGACCAAAAACTATTTTTTTGCAGTGCGCCCTATAACCCGGTGCGCCTTATAGTGCGGAAAATTCGGTGCATTTCTCAGAATTCAATGCAATGAAAATAACTTGTTTTTATATTCCTAAATATAAAAACAATCTTTCTCACACACACACACATAAAGTCACGTTTAAAACATCAGTCTAATTACTTCTTTTATACGTTTATCAATCTTATATTCTTTTATTGTGAAGTTGCGCTCATGTGTGTTCCTTTTCCTGTTTCCTGTGTCAATAAAAACCCTCCTGATCGGACGTAGCCAGTTCTGTGGAGGTTTGTTGGGCTCTTGCTCTCCCCACATGGCTTCTCCGCAGGGAGTTTTAAAAACTTAATATCTGCTTTTACTTGAGTACTTTTGCCAACCTGGAGTTTATATAATGTTTAACTTTAACATTGACCCCGATCAGTCCTTTCAAACACATGTGAAGAAAATGACTAGAACTAGACTAAAATTAAGCGGGTAAAATTACTCTTGGGCCACATACTAATTTTATGACAGAGGCCGCGGGCCAGTAAAAATTTGATCACGGCCATGACAGGCCCCCGGCCCGAACTTTGTCCTAGAGTTAAGTTTACAAGGGTTCATCTCATCTCATCTCATTCGCCGTACCGCTTATCCTCATTAGGGTGGCGGGGGGGCTGGAGCCCATCCCAGCCATCTCCAGGCAGTGGGCAGGGGACACCCTAAACTGGTTGCCAGCCAATCGCAGGACACACGGGGACAGACAACTCACTCGCTCATTCCGACCTAGGGACAATTTGGACCAACCAATTCACCTGAAATGCATGTTTTTGGAACGTGGGAGGAAACCGGAGTGCCCGGAGGAAACCCACGCAAGCACGGGGAGAACATACAAACTCCGCACAGGAAGTCTGGAGCTGGATTTGAACCCACGACAGGTTCCCATGACATGAACTGTGCCGCACAAGCGCTAACCACTGCGCCGCCGTGCTGCCCCCAGGGTTCATCTCTTATAAGGTAAATCTCAAAGAATATTACCAACACCCGAGTAAAGGGTTTGTTCGGGTGATTCAAATCCTTGAAAATATTTGAATTTTGTGTTTTGAAAAGTGCTTGAATCTTGGGTGACGTGCTTGTAAATGCTTGAAATTGTTGCCATGTTTTTGGGCAGTCTGACTCGATATACCACGTACTAACAGGGTTGGGTAGGGTTACTTTGACTGGATTACTTTCAATTACTTTTGGATCACTCCAATACCAAATATGCTAATAAAAGACAAAAGAAACTAAATATGAATGAAATGATGACTCACAACACGTAGTAAGCTTTCTCTCCTGGCTTTGATCTCTTTGATCTCCGGCAAAACGAACATAAAATGCAGGGTTGGGTAGGGTTACTTTAACTTGATTACTTTCAATTACTTTTGGATTACTCCAATACCAAATATGCTAATAAAAGACAAAAGAAACTAAATATGAATAAAATGATGACTCACAACACGTGGTAAACTTTCTCTCCTGGCTTTGATCTCTTTGATCTCCGGCAAAACGAACATAAAATGCAGGGTTGGGTAGGGTTAGTTTAACTGGATTACTTTCAATGACTTTTGGATTACTCCAATACCAAATATGCCAATAAAAGACAAAAGAAACTAAATATGAATGAAATGACTCAATTTTGTGCAGGCTTGGGGAGTAACGGAATACATGGAACGGCAAAAATGATGTTGGCAAGCTGTTTGGATTTATTTTCATTTTGTTTCTGTGGCATTTTATGTTAGTTTTGCCGGAGATCAAAGAGATCAAAGCCAGGAGAGAAAGCTTACCACGTGTTGTGAGTCATCATTTTATTCATATTTAGTTTCTTTTGTCTTTTATTCGCATATTTGGCATTGGAGTAATCCAAAAGTAATCGAAAGTAATCAAGTTAAAGTAACCCTACCCAACCCTAGCTTAAACCCCCAGCTGCCTCTCGGTGACTGTCAGATCGTTGCGAACTGTTGCCTTATGCTGAGTTAGTGTTCTTGTCCAACCCTGTTTTTGCCAAAGCCTTTTCCTGCCTGATCTTTGTTATTGACCTGTTTCTGGACCTGATTACGCCCGTTCTGCCCGCCTCCTGTACCTGACCCGTTTTTCCCCGTTACCTGCCTGCCTCCTGCCTACGACCCCGCTTACGAACACGACTTCGCCTTTGATCTCCAGCCCCGGCCAACGACTTGCTATCCCCGCCGTTCTCCGATCCTCCTCGCTCGACACGGAAGTGCCACTTCTGCGTTCCTGCTACCCGTGGTGGCGGATCGTGGAAGCAAGCCTTTCTCTCCCTTTTTTATCAATAAAAACTGAAAAAAATCGAGCGCTTTTGGGTTCCGTCTCCGTTCCTGGTGTCCCCTGCCCACTGCCCGAAGATAGCTGGAAGTGGCTCCAGCACCCCCGCGACCCTATTGAGGATAAGCGGTGCAGATAATGGATGGATGGATGTTATATGATGAACCAAAGGACACACATAGGTATTTTTAGAATCCACTATTCTACTAATTTATTATCCCAAGACGAGCGCTCTAACTCCTGAGCTAAGTACAAAAGTTGAGTTTTATAAATTTGTAGAATAATCAATATTCTTTCTATAGAAAGCATGAATTCATTTTGTGTATATTTTTACTATTCGGAATAGTCTTTTCTCTTTTGGGGCGGCAGTGGCTCAGGGGGCTAAAGCGCTCGTCTTGGGATCAAGGGATCCCAGTTCGAATCCCGGCTCGTCCGTGTTACATGTCGAAGTGTCCTTGGGTAAGACACTGAACCCCTAATACCCCCAATAAGCAGGTTAGCGCCTTACATGGCTGCAAGGCCGCTATTGGGAAATGTGGAGCACATTGTAAAGCGCTTTGGGAAGTCATTGACTTGAAAAGCGCTATATAAATGCAGGTCATTTCATTTCATTTCGTTTCTCTTATTTTTTCTTTTGTTCATTCTCCCATTTTTTCTCTTTTTTCCTACATCCACTTTTCTTTGGGTGGGTAGAGGGTGGCAGTGTGTGGTCACTGCCCCCCTCTTGTCAAGCCCCTTGCTTTAATGAGTTTTTTTTTTAAAGTGAAGAATATTCTCCCTTGAGATGGTTCAGTCCATTTTATTTCCAGCACAACTCTCACCCCTGTCCTGCTCCTCTTCCAGACTTAAGTATTGTATAAAATGCATTTGTCTTAGAACTTCCATGCTGCTCTTTCTGTACACGTACTTGTATGTACTCCATCAGAAAAACACGAGTAAAAACTTGGCATGGCGAAGTAATCTTTTTACTAACCCAAGATGTCATTTGTTCACACATGGGTAGTGATGATCTTGAAAAGTGTTGAATTTCAAAGGGTCATATTTGACCACTAGATGGCATTGTAATGCCTCATGCGAACAAAAACCTATAAATAATAATATAATAATAATAATAATTTCCTTGTATTGTCATTCTGTGTAACAATGTACACAGAACGAAATGTCGATTGCACCTGACCCGTTGTAGCGAGCCGATGCAGCCGCAGCCAACAGAGGGCGCCGCCGACCACTTTTTAAGTCTTAGGAATGACTCGGCCGGGGCGCGAACCACCGACCTCCCAGTCTCAAAGCGGGCGCCTTACCATCTAGGCTACTGAGCTGGTATATAATGAGTAGGTTATATTTAACATGCATCAGTGCTGTGCATGTTTTTTGGGGGTGGTAATATTTGTGCCCCCCATGTATTTGATATGCCCCCCTGAGACTGATGTCTAGTGATGCCACTGCTCCTAGACAAAAAAAACCAAAAATGGCGAATTGGATGAGCAAACATTTTTATTCAGTTAACAAAAAATCCGGACCGTAGACGGTGACTTCCTCAGCCAGCTTCCTATCGCAAAGCGCCTTGGTGGGATCCATCCAGACGGGTTCCCTCAAACCCAGACACTTAGCCTGAGCCAGAAATTCTTCCTTCTCGTTCCGCCCCAACTCTCGCCTCTTGCTCACCAGATACAGATCCGTGCTCTCCAGACCGTCCACTTTGAAGGTGAACACCAAACAGTCCGGACACGAAGTGCCGTAAAAACTGCCCGCCATGCCGACCCCCATGGCCCGCATGCTCATGACGTTCCCGTTCAAGGTGACGTTGAGTCGGTAATACTTGCACTCGTCCCCGAATCGATTCGCTTGGACGCAGGTGAAGTCGTAGGCGTGGAACGTGATGCTGTCCCTCTCCCGGAGGAGGTTTTCGTCGGCCTCGTTGGTCATGCTGGCGGCCAGCACCGACCAGCTGCCTGCCGCTTGGCCGGGGGTCATGCCGACCGAAGGCCGGACCAGGTCTTGGCAGGTCGGGGGGGTGCAGAGGCCGCCGGGCAGCAGGCAAAGCAGAGCCACGGAACATACCGCCAGAAACATCCTGGGATTTTTCACAACGCTGCGCAGGGGAGAAGACGCCGGAACGCTTATATAGGCTGCTTTCTGCAAGCCGTGGTTGAATGATTCACAGAAATCCAATAGGCGCTGGTCAGACTTTTCGGGTCCAGAGACCAGTTCTTGCTAAATCAAATAGCTTATGTAAAGAAGTCATTTTTCTAAAAGCACTAACCCTGAGATATGGGTTAATTGACTCAAGCAGATTTTTTTGCATTGCTATGCTGGTTGTCACAAACCAGGACAGGAAACATGGGATGAGAACCCAATCGCGTAAAGGGACTTTTAATTACAATCAGACTTTGACATTTTGACATATTTACTTGAAAATGTGGCCAAATTCTAAATGCATGCAGGTTAAAAAAAGGCACAAAGTGACCCACGAAACAACGTGCACCAATGCTACTAGAGCACAGATGTCAAAGAGGCGGCCCGCGGGCCAGATTAGGCCCGCTGAGGCATTGAATCCGGCCCGCGAGACAACACTCAGAGAAGCGCAGGAGAAAAACATGCTGCAGGTTGAAATATGTCCACTTGATGTTGCCAAAGCCAGGTGCCTCCAACAAAGACACTGTACTTGTACTTGTATTTATTTCTTTCTCTCTTTTCCACCGCTTTTCTCCCACTCTCTCTTTCTCTTTTCCACCCTTTTCTCCCACTCTGTCCCTCTCGCTCTCTCTCTCTTTTCCACCCCTTTTCTCCCACTCTGTCTCTGTCTCTTTCACTCTCTGTCTCTCTCTTTTCCACCTTTTTTCTCCCACTCTCTCTATTTCTCTTTTCCACCCTTTTCTCCCACTCTGTCTTTTTCTCTCTCTCTCGCTTTTTCCACCCTTTTCTCCCACTCTGTCTCTCTCTCTCTCTCTTTTCCACCCCTTTTCTCCCACCCTGTCTCTGTCTCTTTCATTCTCTGTGTCTCTCCTTTCTACCCTTTTTCTCCCACTCTCTCTCTTTTCCACCCTTTTTCTCCCTCTCTCTCTCTTTTCCACCCTTTTTCTCCCACTCTGTCTTTCTCTGCCTCCCACTCTCTCCCTCTCTTTTCCACCCCCTTTCTCCCACTCTGTGACTGTCTCTTTCACTCTCTGTGTCTTTTAACCTCTTTTGCTCTAACTTCCTTTTTTCCTTTCTCTTTTTTCTCTTTCCTTTTTCCTACCCTTTGCGCTTTCTTTTCTCTCCTTCTGTCTTTCTATTTCTCTTTGGATTTCTCTCTTCCTCAAGCTTTCTTTTCCCCCTCTCTCACAACTTTTTATCTTTTGTTTCTCCCTCTCTCTCCCTCTCTCTCTTTTTCTTTCTTTGTCCCACCCTCTCTCTTTTTCCCTCCCTCTTTCTCTTATTTCTTTCTCTTTAATCTACTAGTCCGGCCCCCGACAGAATGTTTGTTCTATCGTGTGGCCCCCGAGTTCAAATGAGTTTGACACCCCTGTACTAGAGGAAAAATTTGTGGGGTAGACACTGCGATAAGTTTATTCAGCTTGCTTTTAAAAAAGATTGTTTTGAATTTACAATTGGACCCCTGCAAAGGAGAATTTGTTGGATCCTTGGGTTGTTTATGATTTTGACTATTATGCACTGTTTGTCTTTGACACTATTGGCCAATCATGATGTTCTTCTTTGAACACACTTATATTCTAAAGCTAATGAATAACCTATATTTAATGTTGACAATGTCTGTGTAACTGGATTACTTTCATTATATTATACTTCAATTATTTTATTTTTATTTTTTATAGTTTGTTATTGGAACATCCATTGAAGCCTGCCCATCCAGGAAGGGGGATTACCTCATAAGCAGTCCCTTCTCAAGGTGTCTTCATTTTCCTCACACTGAGGTTTTTGAGTTTTTCCTTGCCCTCATGTAGGTTTTAGATCAGGGGATAGTGTAATAATAGTCTGTGCAGCTCTTTGAGACTCCTTGTGATTAAGGGCTATACATATAAATATGACTTGACTTGACCTCCTGTGTTTTTCAGTGTTAATGTATATAAAAAAAATGGAAAGTTTAATCTTTTTTCTCTCTTAATTTTTCTTTTGTTATAGTATTTTTTTCCAATTTTTGTTTTTTTATTTGTTTTCTGTGCATAATTTTACATAGTTATTGGTAATGTGTGGATTATAGCAACAAAAACAAGAGCTGTTTGGGACCTGAAAGAGCCGGTTCTATCCAATTGATTAAAATACCACTCAGAAAATGTCAAATTCTTTCACATACAACGACTTCTTTTAAAAGTAACAGAAATAGTTAACTTCCCTGGTAATGAGTTACTTTTACAAGAGTATTTCAGTTACTTTTTGGAAAAAGTAGTAACTATAACCAGGGTTGGGTAGGGTTACTTTAACTGGATTGCATTCAATTACTTTTGGATTACTCCAATACCAAATATGCTAATAAAAGACAAAAGAAACTAAATATGAATAAAATGATGACTCACAACACGTGGTAAGCTTTCTCTCCTGGCTTTGATCTCTGGCAAAACTAACATAAAATGCAGGGTTGGGTAGGGTTAGTTTAACTGGATTACTTTCAATTACTTTTGGATTACTCCAATACCAAATATGCTAATAAAAGACAAAAGAAACTAAATATGAATAAAATGATGACTCACAACACGTGGTAAGCTTTCTCTCCTGGCTTTGATCTCTTTGATCTCCGGCAAAACTAACATAAAATGTAGGGTTAGTTTAACTGGATTACTTTCAATTACTTTTGGATTACTCCAATACCAAATATGAAAATAAAAGACAAAAGAAACTAAATATGAATAAAATGATGACTCACAACACGCGGTAAGCTTTCTCTCCTGGCTTTGATCTCTTTGATCTCCGGCAAAACGAACATAAAATGCGACAGAAACAAAATGAAAATAAATCCAAACAGCTTGCCGACATCATTTTTGCCGTTCCATGTATTTCGTTACTCCCCAAGCTTGCACAAAATTCAGTCATTTTATTCATATTTAGTTTCTTTTGTCTTTTATTAGCATATTTGGTATTGGGGTAATCCAAAAGTAATTGAAAGTAATCAAGTTAAAGTAACTCTAACCAACTCTGACTATAACTAATGAACTAAAAAAAGCAAATGACTAAGCTCAATCAAACCTTTAAGTGCAAGAACCTGAAAAGTCGAGAAACCTCCTGATTAACACGCAATCAATCCAGGTTTGTCGTCGTGGTTACCGGTGTCACGCACAGCTGGATTCATCAATTGGTCCAATCATAAAAGAGAGCAAACAAAGAAGAAGTAATGAAATCAGCCAGGAATTTTTAGACCATCGAGGTTAAGGCACCAGAGTTTCTTTCACACGTGGTAAGGCCCGACTCTTCGTTTTTCTCTGTTCAATGTGAGCGAATGCTCTGTTTGCTGTCATTGTTTGGTTTGTGTGAATCATTCTGTGAGCGATTCTAATCGAACTGCGTGAACCGTAGAACCGGGTCTCTATAAAAGGAGAACTGGGCATTAACTCCACGCACACCTCTCGTTTAGAAGAAGCCTTTCAACATGATTCTCCTGGGGTTCTCCGTCCTCGTGGCCTACTTGCTGTCCGTCGCCAATGGCGTCGCCCCCGAGTGCGAAAAACTGATCCAGCCTCTGCCGGACCTTCCTCTCCAGCGACTGGAGGGAACGTGGGCCTTGATCGGCGGCAGTCTGAAACGCTCTAAGGACGAGGACGTCCTCAAGACCAGAGACAGCGTGGCGTTCGTGGCAACCAACACGACTTACGTCCAGCGCAACCGCGTCGCAGACCAGTGTCGTTCCTACACTCTCAACGCTACCAGGGAAGCTAACGTGATGACCTTGAGAGGGCCCAACTACCTGTTTAAGGCCACTTTCCACAAAACGTCCTGCTCCAGCTGCTTGTTGTTCCGCTTCGACGTGGAGACGGCCAGCCACAACACTACCGATCTCTACCTGGTGAGCACCCAGAGGGAGCTGGGATCTGGTGAGAAGGAGGAGTTCGCCGCTCAGGCTAAGTGCTTGGGGTTAAGGGCACCCGTCTGGATGGATCCTACCAAAGAGCTTTGTCCGCCTTGAGGCAACTGAATGTTTTTGTAATACAATAAATACATTCTTACACTGCTTTTGTTTTTTCATTTATTTCAGGCAGTAACATTTCATGTGAACACACATATACTGTATAACCGGTGTTCATTTTACTTCTGAAAAGTGATGGGTCCCCAAAATGGTGTTATCAAGGTAGAAATTGAAAATGGGCGACAAATATATTATATAAATCCATATATTTAGTTTTAATCATCAGTTTATTGGTAATACAAATCAGTTATCACTTCAAATTATTTCAGTTCCGGAAAATATTGTAAATTATACAAAATATTGCTGAAATATTAATCTGTATTTTCATTCAATTTGAATCATCACACTTAATTGGTAATACAAAGCAGTTATCGCTTCATTTCACAATATTGTATACTATACAAAATAATATTGCTGAAATACACCAGGAAGTGTGAACACCCAATGTTCCGAACATTGGGCCTGGTCAGGGCTCGGACGCGAGACCACCCTGGTTTACCAAAGTTGTGAATAAGTCATTTGGTGCACGCTCTTCTGTGACGGCACTGACTTTAAACGCAAACAACCCCCCCCCCACCTTAAGAGGACCAAATAAATTGAATTCTGAACAACCATCCAAATTATTGGCAAAAATAAATGCAAAGCCAAAGCACCAAAGCGCAGCGTTGGCGTCATTTTTAAGAAAACTAGTTGTGAAACGATAATTTCAAGCATTTACAAACAGTTCACCCCAAATTCAAGGACTTTTTAATTCTCAAACATTCACATTCAAGCATTTGAGGATTTCAAGCACCTGTACAAATCGTGCTCATCAATACAACCTTCCAATTTAATATTAATATTGTTAAATCATTTGTTAGCGCTCGCCTAAGTTATTTAAATATTTCATTTTACCCGTCTTTTGTTTAACGGCAAAATGTATTTCTTATGGTAATAAGTGTTTCTTGTAAGGGTCTGTAGGTAAAAAGTGAACCATTAAAAGTATTTACAGTTTAAGCATTTCAGTTTCACCGAGTTCTAACAAATTTTGCAAACAATAAAATTTGCAGGGGCAGCACGGCGGTGCAGTGGTTAGCACGTGTGCAGCACAGTTCTGAGGTCATGAGGTCAAACTACCTGTGTGGAGTTTGCATGTTCTCCCCATGCATGTTAATTGGCCGGTCCAAATTGTCCCTAGGTGTCCATGTGTGCCCTGCGACTGGCTGGCAACCAGTTCAGGGTGTCCCCTGCCCACTACCTGAAGATAGCTGGGATGGGCTCCAGCACCCCTGCGACCCTACTGAGGACAGCTCAGTAGCCTAGATGGTAGTGTGCCCGCTTTGAGACTGGGAGGTCGCTGGTTCGCGCCTCGGGCGAGTCATACCTAATTGGTAAAATGGCGGCGCCCTCTGTTGGCTGCGGCTGCATCGGCTCGCTACAACGGGTCAGGTGTATCGACATTTCGTTCTGTGTACATTGTTACAAAGAATGACGATACAAAGGAAATTATTAAATTATTATTATTATAAGCGGTGCAGATAATGGATGGATAAATGGATGAAATTTGCCTTTTCGAGCCCATTTAGGGCACATAAAACATCGTGAGGAAAACCTTCGGTATGAACTCGCACCATTTGTGCAACGTCTTCTCACAAGAGAAAGAACTCACGTGTTAGCAATTGGGTCAATATAGGAAAAAGTCCAAAGAAGAAAACGCTGTGCAGAAATCCACAGAACAAAATGTACTCAATGACACAAAGGTCAGTTTAATATCGAATGCAGTCAATTCCAAAAACAGTACAAGCGAATCCCAACGTGGTTTCTGTAGCAGATATAAATATGTGACGAATGTACAGAGATGCTGTAAATACAAAAGTTTGACATCAGTACAAATATCTTGTGATTTTTACACAGGAATGCCAGAATGAATACATGTAGGTTGACAATAACTACTGATAGATGCAATTGCTGCAGTTTTCAGAATGGGGAGGAATAAATAAATGTCAGTTTGTCAGATAACACAACCCAAATATACAGTCCCTGAACCTCACCCCCCCACCAAAATGCTATCAAGCAATTCCCAATTGTCTTTAATAACTCAGCTTTAAAAGATCCAAATATCCCCTTGTAAACCACTCAAATCCTTTCAAACATGCTTGTATCTACATTTAAAACAAAATTCTATATTACAAAGCATTCGTTCGTTTCACTGCAATTAAATGCTTCGAGTCGAGTTTAATTTTATGACGAAATTGCCATGGCGTGTTAATACAACAAAAAATACAGAAAATGAAATAGCAAACCTTTTTCCTCCCACTTAAAATGAGGCTGCTTCACAAATCTACCCCGAAATTATATAATGGAAAGACTTTAATGGGAAACACTTTGTGAGAAATGACGAGTATTGTCAAAGTTCCAGTGTCTTCACATTTGAATTCGACTTAAGTTATTTCAAATTGCGGCCTGAAGAGAACCGAATGACTCATTTGACCGGTAATCTTGAGATATTAAGTACTTTATGCAACAGAAACAGTGAATTAAAAGACCTTTAATGGATCACGGACAAAATCAAAGTCAGCAAAGTCTGTAAAAAAATGAAGTGCACCCTTTAGAGTCTACTTAAGATGAGCAGAATCAAACCGAATCAAGGAAGTCCAACCTACTTGATGAGCCGCAGTACCGGCCGCGGCCTGCCGGGGGCGTATTACTTGAAGAAGGGTTTCTTTTCTGCATTTACATGAGCGAGCAGCAAGTGCACGTTTTCTTCTTAGGCGCTTGGGCAATTTCAACTCGCTCCTCCGTGGACACAGATTGGTTATCTGTAGTGACGTCGTCCTGGACTTCAGGGGCTTTGGTCTCGCTCAGTAAGGGCTCCTGTTCTCCTGGCCTGGCTTCAGTCCTGTGGTTCTCTGCGAGATCGCTCAGGGGAACATCCTGGAATGGTTTGGCAGGAGCGTCGCCTTGGTCTTTGGGGGACATGTGTGCCGTTTCCAGTTTTGCTGCTTCTGTTTTTTCTGCTTCTGGTATCGCCGCTTCTTCTTGGGTTTCTTCGCGAGGAGGACAGGAGGGTTGCGTTTGGGAGTAGATCGGCACAGGAGCTACCTGAGCTCCCTCTAGAGGATCGGGTGACGACTGCAGAACCACTGAGGCTGGTGCTTCTACTTTGATGTCCTCGTCATTTGTCCCTACCACTTGAGCACTCCCTCTACGGGTTTCATCCTCTGCCATTTCTTCAGGAACTTCTTGCACTTCCTCCACAGTCACTCCTCCCTTCTTCAGATCCTCTTCGGGCAAAATTTCCTCCTCATCGCCCGAGATAAGGACGAGCTCGGCTCTCGTTACCACCATCATGTCATCGTCATCGGCGTAGGTGATAATCGGACCATCTTGGTTGTGGTTCTCGACAAAAATGCTTCTGATCACTCCGTTTGCAGTGACGGACTTCTCCGAGGTGTCTACGCAGTTTTCTCTGAGCCCCAGTTTAAAGTCCCCTTCGCCGTTCAGGAGAGGAGACGCGTCCTCGTGGACCGTCTTTGTGGCGTAGTCCTCAACTGTCCCTGAAGACATGTCTTTGATTAATTTCCATCTCAATGAAGCATTTGAAGAGTTTGATTAGCAAAACGTGTGTTAGGTTTCAAGCACCGACAATTTCCTATTAGAATTTAAGTGTTAGTATGTCATGTTTATTTTTGTAGCCATCAATCCCAAAAACTCATGGGAGGTACAGAATACTATTACTTCGTTGCATATCGAATCTCAGGTGGCAAAGAATTCCCCAGCACTTCCCCGAATGGAGAGCGCTCTTGAACCTGTGGATTTCTTCTTGGCTCTTTAACTCAAACTTTGTGGATGGGTGCAACGGGAATTAAAACAACGTCAGAGCGGTGAGAGCACCTCTGGACCATCAGTGGTACAGTTGACATGAGAAAAGGCAGTCGAGTTTGTCTCGTTATCACACTATTTTTAGTCATGGTACCAGATATATATGTCTATTTCGTTGTGTGTTTCACATGTTACAATGACACTAAATGTTATTCTCAGTTTTCTGAATGACAAATTTAACATGTGAAATGCACAACGAAATGAACTTTTATCACTGGTACTATGACTAAAGATAGGTTGGTAATGAGAGAATAGCCAATGCCTTTTTGTATGTAATGTACAATTTCTAGTTGTCTAGTGGATAAAATTCGGCTCTCTTGCCGCCGCGACCTGGGTTGGAAGTCTTCACAACCAATTTTTTTGTGATAATATGCAAATATCTTGTATATGATGCGCACCCAAACACTTAGAGGTAAAAACAAATATGTACAGTACATCGAGGGTCACAAAGTTCTTACTTTGGGGCTGCCGGAGCTAGAGTCAGGTTGAGGTGGGGGTAAATCAGGTTTTCCACAAAAAAATTGATAAAAACTTTCCAATGCTTTCAAATATCTATTTTTCAAAATCCCTACACAAAATGAGTGCAGTTACTTTTGGTGCATAGTTCGTCAAAAAAAGAGCCGCCTGTAGATTTTAACAGTGTCTTGCTCAATCTTTCCTTCCCATTCAGTCAATTGGTGCCATTCCAATTGTGTTTTCAGAGGATCTCATCTCGTTTCATTGTCATTTTGTGTGTTTTCTTGCCTTATTTGGAAAAGTGCAAAACGGCAAGTCAAAGGAGAAAAATTATTGCGAAATATAAAAATGGTGTCTCCGTGAAGTTTTACCTATAAATTGTTAAAAAAACGTTATATGATTTCCATTTAACCTGTATATTCATCTTTAATAACTACCTAATTAAATAATTATTGGTATTTAGATTCACGTTTTATTATTTGGGGTATTTCTTTTAGTAAGTGTCTAGTTTAAAGCAGTTTTAGGGCGTCGGTTAATATTCGATGTAGGCTTCTATGCGAGTACATACAGAAATTGAAGTCATTTTTTGTTTTGCTAGACATTGTTTTTTTGAAAAAAAATAAAAATAATTTAATATATATATATATATATATATATATATATATATATATATATATATTACATATTTCCTATGATAGTGGCTTTATTCTGCACAATATTTTCATTGGATACATTTTAAAAGTGGATTTTTGTTCTCGTTTTGGGTGGCAGCTCGTCTTTAGGGTGAGATGGTGGATCCTCAAAAGTCAGACCAGTTGAGGGCCACTGTTCTAGTGAACTGATATTCCATGAAAAAATATAGAGAAAAAAAATACAGTTGAATTGTAGGAACAGTAATGATAAAATATATTGGGTCTTGTAAAATAACTCAAAGGTCTCCAATCACTTATCTCTTAGAAAATGATTGGCAGTTAATGAGTTAAAATGTGAAAGTAGGATTTTAGTGGTATCTCATTTTTCGAGCAAAAAAACACATTTTAAAACATTATTATAAGAATTTGCCAAAAGAGTATTCAAGTTCAAAACTGTACAGTTCCGGAAAAAGTATTTACCCCTTAATGACTGTGTATTTATCCCTCACGGGGGTTTCAGTTTATTAAACCAATTTTAATATCACAAAGGCACAATCCCAGGAAATACAAAATGTTAGAATTTATATTCCATTCTTTAAAGCACCCAAAAAACTTATCTGGCCCTATAGCAGATTGGGCCAGTTTGGGCAGCGAAATCAAACATTTAAGATGATCGACAATGAGTCTTTCACAACATTCTGGAGGAATTTTGGCCCACTCTTCTTGGCAAAATTGTTTAAAATCTCCCATATTGGGAGGGTGTTTTAGCATGAACTGCCTCTTTAAGGTCACACCACCGCCTCTTAATTGGATTCAAATCCTGACTTTGATTTGGCAATTCCAGAACCTTCATTTTGTTTTTTGGAGCCATTCAGAGGTGGACTTGTTGGTGTGTTTCAGATCGTTGTACTGCTGCATAATCCAAGAGCACCGGAGTCTGAGGAAACTGACTGATCAGGGTCATTTGGTAAACACCCAAATTCATTATCCATGCTTCACTGTTGACATCATGTTTGTTTTGTCAAACGCTGTGCCATTATTACGCCAGATGTAAAAAGTTCAATTTTTGACTCATTAGTCCACGGAATATTTCTGAAGTCTTGAGGATAATCAAGATGCCCTCTTGCAAATGAAAGACGACTCTGTGTTATTTTGTGACAACAGTGGTTTTTGCCTGGGAACTCTCCCATGGATGCCATTTTTGCCCAGTGTCTTACTTGTAGTGGAGTCATGAACACAGACATTAACTGGGCTGCTTTGCTGCCTTCAGGGCCAGGACAACTCGCTCTGCTTGACTGAATCATGAATTCTAGTGTTTACCAGATGAAGATCTTTGGGCCATCAAACTCAAGCGCTCTTGGATCATGCAGCAGGGCAACGATCCAAAACACACCGGGAAGTTCACCTCTGAATGGTTAAAAAAAATAAACTGAGTGGCCAAGTCAAAGTCTGGATTTTAATCCAGTTGAGATGAAATGGTGTGACATTAAATGGGCTGTTCATGCTAGAACCTTCCAATATTTTAGATTTGAAACAATTTTGCAAAGAAGAGTGGGCCAAAATATCATGTCATCATGTTATCGCTGCCAAAGGTGGCCCAGATCGCTATTAGGTTCCGGCGGAAATTCCTTATTTACATAAGGCCAGCTCGGTGGCCTTGGGGGTATGGCGCCCGCCCTTAGACTGGGAGGTTGTGGTTCAAGCCTCGGCCGAGTCATACCTAAGACTTAAACATTGGTACCCGTTGCCTCCCTGCTTGGCGTTCAGCATTAGGGGTTGGAATTGGGGGGTTTGCTCACCTAATGACTCCCAACACCTCAGTTGGGTTGAGCGAGGGGGCTGGGAATCCCTTCCTCTGAATCAATCGCCCAAAAAGAGTCAGAAATGACTCTAGCCACCTCCCACTAGGGGGATATGGCTGTGGTGTATATATACACATAAGGCCAAAAAGATTTTGGATTTCTTGGTCCCTAAAGAATGGAATCACCATTTTAAGACTGCATTTGGTGTTACCCTAGGTTGTCTCTCTGTGATATTAAAATTGGTTTGATGATCTGAAACCTTTGTGGAATGAATAAACACAGAAATTTCACGGCAATGTATTTGAAAATATGTACATATTGTAACGTTTGTATACACATTGCATAAGTACATAAACATAAACCTTGAGTTCCAACAAAACACTTTTTGACTTTTGCTCACGGCTTTGAATACTTTGATCCAATTATAGAAATTTAAGACCATTTTGAGGTGAGGGTGTGATGTGTGTTTCGTAACCGCTCTTGCTTACCCATATCTCCAGCATCCATGTCCAGTTTGTCCCCAGCTTCCTGTTGAGTACAAGGCAAATACTGTGGATTTCACTGGAACCTGATCAAATTCACACAACAAACCACTAAAACAGAATCAGCCCTTTGTTGTTTTTTTTTCTTTTATGACTTCATAAGGCATCAACATCATAAAGTTTACAGGTCATCCAAGAGGAAGTATTGCGTGCATAAAAACAACCGGCCTAGGGACGTTTGTAGCATGTTTGAGCAAAAAACAATAAAAAAAAACACCAAGTGTCAGACATGCTTGTCAATTACACTCAGCCTGCCCACGCACAGATTTTCTGGCAGGATTTGTCGCTATCAAATTGATGTCAATTTCACACATTATTGACACCTGCATCGCGGGCTGCATAGATAATAAGCAGAACATTAAATTTGATTTGTCGTTAAAAGGGACTAAGGGTCGGGAAACTTTTTCACCCAAAGAGCCATAATAGCAAAATATTTAGATTATTTTTTGAGAGAGCCATACCATAAAATTCAAGGCCAAACACGGTCTCCAGAGCGAATCTAATTTTCAGCACATTTTATTTCACTGTGTGACGTTTAATGATTAGATAACATTTGTGGAAAAGTAATAATGCCAGAGCCTGTGTCCCATATCAATAAATAATGTATACCACTTTAAACTTGTTTCCCTGCCGCATTTACTTAAGACCGATGAGGCTCATTTTAACATTCGTTTTTTTCCATAAATAATGGTTTCAAAACAAGGTGCAAGCAGAGTTCTTTTGGAAAAATGTTACAAAATACTGCAAACGAGGATACCGACGTAATTCCCTTCGGTGTAGACAGCGCTGGGCAGAGAGAAAAGAGTACGAACACGATGTGAATTGTTCTGCTCACCCACTCACAGACTTTCTGGACTAGTTTACAGGCTGGGGGCGTCGCTGCTGTCATGCACTTTCCGGACAAATTTTCAACATGTTACCTAGTGTCTACTATGAGTGTGTACTGTAATGCTAAATGTAATTCACCCTGGTCATCCTGAAAGGGGGATACCACTTGTGAGGTCCCTTCTCAAGGTTTCTCTTTTTCCTCACGCTGAGGTTTTGAGTTGTTCCTTGCTCGCATGTTGGTTTAAGATCAGGTCATTGTGTCATTGTAATCCTGTGCAGTCCTTTGAGACATTTTTGTGATTAAGGGCTATATTAATACATTTGACTTGACTTGACAATGCTCTGTGTGCTTGGCTGGTGTTTTAGGTCTTTAACGTTTGTTGTGTGGGTTTTCATCTCAACAGATAACATGATTGTTCTTAGCGGTGTATAGTCAAAATAGGGTCTGCTGGTGTGACACCTTAAAACTGTGCCCTTTCTATAGTAGCCAGAATCGCTATCATTACTTTTATGTTGGTTATGCACGCATCAAATTTCTGCACTTGTCAGAGTTGGAACGCGAAAGAGGAAACCTCCATCCATCCATCCATCCATCCATCCATTGTCTTCCGCTTATCCGAGGTCGGGTCGCGGGGGCAGCAGCGTTAAAAGGGAAGCCCAGACGTCCCTATCCCCAGCCACCTCCTCCAGCTCATCCGACGGGACCCCAGGCGTTCCCAAGCCAGCCGAAAGACATAGTCTCTCCAACGTGTCCTGGGCCGCCCCCGGGGCCTCCTGCCGGTGGGACATACCCGGAACACTTCCCGAGGGAGGCGTCCAGGAGGCATCCTTATTAGATGCCCGAGCCACCTCAACTGGCTCCTCTCAACGCGGAGGAGCAGTGGCTCTACACCGAGTCCCTCCCGGATGACTGAGCTTCTCACCTTATCTCTAAGGGAGAACCCAGCTACCCTGCGGAGGAAACTCATTTCGGCCGCTTGTATCCGGGATCGAGTTCTTTCGGTCATGACCCAAAGTTCATGACCATAGGTGAGGGTAGGAACGTAGATCGACCGGTAGATCGAGAGCTTTGCCTTTCGGCTCAGCTCCCTCTTCGCCACGACAGACCGGTACAGGGTCCGAATGACGGCAGACGCTGCACCGACCCGTCTGTCGATCTCCCGTAAAGAGGAAACCTATGTACCAGAATTTTATCTCTAAGCTATATGGATTCATGAAAGAGCCATAGGTTCCCGACCCCTGGACTGAGATTTAATAAATAAGAAAAGTGTGAGCTTTACCAATAACAAAGGGTTTTTAATAGGAATTGAAATGCTTAAACTGGTGTTGTGGAATGCTCTTCCCCCTGATATCCGATCTGCAACCTCGGTGGAAATGTTTAAATCTAGGCTTAAAACTCACTTCTACTCTATAGCATACGAGTAACCTAATCTTCTTATATGTAATAACTTGTGAAGCCCTTAGAGACTAATTGTGATTAAGGGCTATACAAATAAAAATGACTTGACTTGACTTGACTTAAACTATTGAGTTAACTGCTTGCTCCCTAATTTTACAATATACGCAGATAGACAAAGTGTATAGGATTTCCTGGAAGGTTCTGGATGAACTTATGTACTTGATCCCGGAATAAAGCTCCAGAGAGTATTTTGAAGGTATCCCTTGCTGTATTGCATTTTATTAAGAGCAGTTTCGCCACTTCGGAGATTTTCAACACCATTGTGTTCTGCATTCTGATTGGCTAAACGGTTGCCCCACCCCTTTTTCTCTTGTCTGCCTGCGCGTCAATGACGTTCGAGTCTGAGTCACAAACGTTAGACAGCTTGCTGAACCTACATTCTGTATGAGCAAATATTTTTCAACTTTTAAGTTTCTCTAAAAGCCAGCAAGTCAACAAAACGCTCTGGACCCACGAAAGCATCAAAAGGCAGAGGAAGATGCTTTCTATTGCCAACAAAACTGGACTTCTCAACCCGTTAAACCAGGGGTGTCAAACTCATTTTAACTCGGGGGCCACACGATAGAACAAACATTCTGTCGGAAGCCGGACTAGTAGATTAAAGAGAAAGAAAAAGAGAGATAAAGAAATAAGAGAAAAAGGGAGGGAAAAGGAGAGAGGGCAGGAGAAAGAAAGAAAAAGAGAGGGAGGGAGCGAGCGTGAGAAACAAAAAGTCGTGAGAGAGGGGAAAAAGAAAGGGAGAGGAATAAAGAAATCCAAAGAGAAATAGAAGGACAGAAGGAGAGAAAAGAGAAAAAGTGCGAAGGGTAGGGAGAAAAAGAGAATAGAGAGAAAAGGGATAAAGGAAGTTAGAGTAAAAGAAGTTAAAAGACACCGAGAGAGAAAGAAACAAAGAGCAACAAAGGAAGAGAAAAAGAGACACGAGTGAGAGAGACAGAGACAGAGAGTGGTAGAAAAAGGGTGGAAAAGAAAGATAGAGAGAGAAATACAAGTACAGTGTCTTTGTGAGAGGCACCTGGCTTTGGCAACATTAAGTTGACACATTTCAACCTGCAGCTTGTTTCTCTCTTGCGCTTCTCTGAATGTTGTCTAGCGGGCCGGATTCAATCCCTTAGCGGGCCTGACCTGGCCCGCGAGCCGCCTGTTTGACACATATCTCTGGAGCAACATGCGGCTCTTTAACGCTCCCTAGTGGCTTTCTTCTGCTTTTTCAAAAATGTTTGATAGATGGAAATATACAGTTTTTGTTCTACAAAACAGGACACATTATTAACATTATTTTAATGAACATAGATACAGTATGTATTTTTTTCTTTTTCTTATTTTTTCTCTTCAAAATTTTTGGGATGCTGACAGGAAGGTGAATGCGAATACAGTAACATACTACCGTAAAACCTTGTATATAATGCACAACCAAACTTTGTTTTTTTTTTTTTTAGGTAAAAAAAAAGTGTGTTGTCAAACGCACGACCTCAAATGCCTGATTCACTCTGATTCACTGCAAAAATCGCCCTTCCGCGAAACATTTTCTTATTTGATCTACACAAGTCACCTTTCTTGACTTAAACGGTGAATTTTGCTAAAAGGTGGGAGGTCTTCATGCCTGAATAAAAATGCCGGTAGTAATCTCAGCATGAAGGTAGTCACTGCCAGTGTTCCCTCTAAGCTGCGCGCGTGCGCAGTTGCGCACTGCTCGCACATTCTCAGCGCACAAGAAAATCTAACCAGCGCACAAAAATGAGGGCTCAAAATTACTAATCAAGAAGCCAATTAAGTCAAAGTTACAGTGCATGAAGGTAAAAAATACACGAGTTCCCCTGATGTTGTGTCCTAAATGCGGTATTTTGAAGTCAATGTCGAACGAAGTTGAAAAGTAAAGTCAGTAGAGTTTGTCGAGAACCGGCTTCTTCGGCTCGGCTCACTAAAAGGAACCGGCTCTTTCGGGTCCTAAACGGCTCTTCGGGTTATTTTTGCTTCTTTCATCCCAACATGACCAAATATTATGTAAAATGATGCACAAAATGACTAAAAGGAATGGGGGAATAGAACAAAAAAGAAAAAAATACCAAAATGAAAAAGTAGTGAAAAGCTGAGAAAAAAAGAAACGAAAGGAAGAGAAAAAAAGAAGGAAAAATTTAGAAAAAAGCCAGAAAAAAAGAAAAGAAAGAAATGTATGAAAAAAGTAAATAGAGAACAAAAAGAAAAAAGAAACAAGATTTTTTTTAAAGGAATTTTTTAAAAAGTAAAAAAAAAAACACGGAAAAAAGAAGAAAAAGTTTGTGTTGCATTCAAATAATTTCCAATGATATCAAGTCAATCTTGTTGCCAACATTGTACTTCCACTAAAAAATGTGATTAAGTACAGTTCTGTATCTTACAACCGACTAAATAAGCCCCCCAAAATGTTAATATTATGCGACAAAATATGCCAGGAAATAAAAAGAAATGGATATCTTGTGAAAGAGTTGTAAGAACAAACAACGTTTGTAGGCCGTACAACCTTTGCAATAGTACATGAGTCAATTCATTCAAAAGAGAAAAATCATTTTGCAACGCCGGAAACTCAGCAAAATGTAACTTGATGTCAAATTTTGGACATGTTTGATAATTATTTATCTTGCCGCACTTGGGATTATGGTTGCTCACTGTTGTTTCAAGCGTTGCTCACCGACTTGGTGTGAACGCTCAGACCCGTAAGGAAAATTACAGGGAACATTGGTCACTGCTCATCACAGACCACCAAGAAGGGAAATAAGATTGTTTCATATTAGAACAGATCTACTGATCACAGATCCTCTCTAAATTCAAGAAACCAGGACATATAGGAATTGGCAGTCTGCTTGATAACACCTCCACTCCAAGTCCCATTCAGAGACATCTTCTCGAAATTCCTGCCTAAATGCAGTGATTAGTGCAAAAGTAGCATGTAGGCAGAAGATGAATTATTCAAGCGACAACGTCACGGACACAAATGTGAGAAAAGCTTCCTAATGGAAGATGATAGCGAAAGCTTGTTTGACACAAATTCTAACAGGTTTTTGTTCCCAATGTAGGCGTGTTGTGCGCACGTGTCTCACTGTTTGGTCCTTTGTGATCTGTTCTTTCGCATCCTCCCCTGCAAAGCCCACATTCTCCGCTTGCAACCTAAAAACAAAAGACACACATTTTACGTACACTGCTAACCGCATCATGCTGTCATTTTAGCATAAAAATAGCATCTTCAAATCTTCTTAATGGCACACCGGCTTGTGTGAGAAGAATATCATTACCATGGCAACCCAGAATATTTAAATCAGTGGTTTTCAAATAGTTGGGTGGGCTCCAGGGATTTTTTTAAAAACTTTCCCAGAGTAAAGTGCAATAGCACCTCCACGACACCAGGGGATAGTGGTGTTCTCAGTGGCAGAGGGTTTTGTTTACATTTAGCTTCCACACAGAGTACAGACGCTGCCTGACCTATGAACGAGTTAGGTTCCGGACGAGCGTTCGTAATTTGAATTTAGTGTGTTGCTTCAGTGCTATAATTTATAGGTTTATATAAGTAGGTTTAAGGCTTGTATAAGTAACCTGTATTGTTTTGTACAGAAAATAAAATAAACATTTCATAAAATAATATGCTCTATAAAGATAAATAAAGTGAGGCTTAACTTCAAGAGGTCGAAAAAAGCGTTCTGACCATTTTCTCAACCGCATCAAGCTTTCTTATTCCACTTTCATTTCAAAAGAAACAGCGCGCCTCTTCCTTACACTTTACAGCAACCATATTGAATGGATGCAGGAGATATTAAACAATAAAAATGTAACAGTTCTTAGCGCTCTAGCGATACAGTATACGTTATGATTACACACAAACCAGGAAGTAGAAGCCTTCTTCTTCGGTGTGAATGCTCACACAGCGCCACACGCCAGTAGCGGCAGAAAAAAGCACTACAACACTGTCCTCTACTTGCAAAAAGGTGCACACGATACAAAATTTAACTTACAGCAATGTCCGGATATTTTTGGACATCCTGAAAAAAATTATCGTATCTGCAGGAATCCGTAAGTCGAACGTGCGTAAGCCGGGAGGTGTCTGTCTACGTATTGAGTAAAAGCTTAGACACAGAGTGTAGTGGGACCTCAACTAACCCCATGAAAAAATATTTACCACTGATGCGGAGACAGGAGAAGAAAGATGGGGTAAAGAGACGAACAAAAGTTTCCTGCCATAGCGTTTCACTGCGACCTTGGAGGGAGACGAGCAAAGACCGGTGTAGTTGCTATGTTAAAAACGTTGGCAGCGAACAGCACGAACCCAAATAAATTAAGCTGCCCCCAAAGACATTCACGCTGATACTGACGTTTTTCTTCAGTAAAAATGTGCCGCAACGGGTAGATTTGATATGAACGAAAGTGACATGTTACCATCAACATCGAGCTATCTTTGCTTTGTGATCACTTAAAACAAAACGTTCGATCTTGGGGGGGGCGCAAGAGGATTTCTTCTTCTGATTGGGGGTGTGACAGAAAATAATTGATAACAATCCGCTACCGATACTTTTTGCTGTGAAATGTCATGCCCATTGAATTCTTAAACCCTCCCTTTAGGGACGGTTTACCTCTACGATAAACACAGCACAATAAATAACTACAATTCAAACTTTCACAGTACAGTGGAACCTCGGTTCTCGAGCATAATCCGTTCCAGAACCCTGTTCGAAAACCGTTTTGTTCGATCACCGAAATCATTTTTCCCATTAGAAATAATGTAAATCTTTTTAATCCGTTCCAACACCCTGAATGTTTACCTTGAACGTAAACATAAAGCTAACCCAAGCTATTCGTACGTCCGCGTTATCGTAATCTTCCGTACGAAAGATTATGCTAACATGAACGTGTGAAAATAAAAAAATCAGGTCGTTTACAAGTCATTTAGCACGTTCACTGTAGAAGGAAAAAATACATGAAAGTATAATTAAGTAGAATAATACATTTTCTTATTCAAATTATTAATTCATTTTCTGTATTAAATGTGTTGGTAATATACTGATTAAAGGGATCACCATTTTCTCATTTTATACTTCCTTTTTTTCTTAACTTCTTTATACAACAATAATGATTCGTAATATAATGCATCAAAACAAGTGAGCCGTTTGAGAGCCGGCTCTCTTTAATGAATTGAGCCGAAAAGGCTGGCTCTCTAAAAAGAGACGGACTTCCGTTTACTACATAACTACTACATGAAATCCGAGGCGGCAGACGCATGCGCACAGTAGCATCAAACCGCTCGCTTCGCTTGCAACGAAAAAAAAACCCCGATACCGAGATAGAGGCTACCGCGGCGAACTCGTTTGACTTGATTGATTTGCCGTTTCGTGATAGTCGGTGTATACCGGATGGTACCCATCTCATCTCATCTCATTAGCCGTACCGCTTATCCTCAGTAGGGTCGCGGGGGGCTGGAGCCCATCCCAGCAATCATCGGGCAGTGGGCAGGGGACACCCTGAACTGGTTGCCAGCCAATCGCAGGGCACACAGGGACAGACAACTCATTCGCTCATTCACACCTAGGGACAATTTGGACCGGCCAATTCACCTGAAATGCATGTCTTTGGAATGTGGGAGGAAACCGGAGTGCCCGGAGGAAACCCACGCAAGCACGGGGAGAACATACAAACTCCGCACAGAAAGTCTGGAGCTGGATTTGAACCCACGACAGGTTCCCATGACATGAACTGTGCCGCACAAGCGCTAACCACTGCGCCGCCGTGCTGCCCCGGATGGTACCCATAATTGACAAATTTGCCTTTTTCCGTACAGATTTTCTTGTACGTCGTACACGTCTTAAAATGCATAATAAACATACTTTGTACGGCAAAAACGTACAGTTTGACGGGTATGATAAATGTGGCCCTCTCATGCGCCTGGCAGGCATGGTGCAGCAGCGGGCCAGGTAGGGAGAAATGCTAAAGGTGTCCCTGTCAGTCACGCAGACAGGTATGAACATAGTGAGTCGCTGAGGGCGCTGGGTGAGAGGAGGAGAACCACGCAGTATTCGAATAGAAGCGGCGCCTTGAGGAAATTGGTGGATGGGGTGAAGCATTGATCCCGAATCATTAGTATTGATCCAATCCAAGTACTTGTAAGAATCGATCCACCCACCCCCAGTAGGTGGAGCCATAGAGCACCCCAAAAAAATCCTAGCCTAAAAACATGCATAGTTAATTAGTTTTTTCCCTGCACACTCCAGGAACTCTGTTGCTCAGAGTGTTTACATCCACTCAAGGGGACATAGAAGATGAGGTTTGAGTAATAATAACTGTTTAATCCCCGAGAGTGACGTCTTGAAGAATAGAACGTACCAGCACAGCCAAAGCTTTTTTTCCTTTTTTTTTTTAAAAGCATGCATAATACACAACCGACCAAAGTGAGTGGAAACAAGAAAGGAAAGGAAGCAGGGCGACATGCATAATGCAGAAGGCGATCATTCTATGAGCAAAACACATCTTCTGGAGTGAGGTTTGGCTTGTACCTGTGATTTTCCACATCCGGAGTGGCCCACGGAGGAGAGCGTGGGCTTTGGGAATCCGGCGAGGAATGGGACGAAGGAGCTCCATCCGAGAGCCATTGATCCCTCAACGATTTTCTCTGGAGGGACACAGTGAAGAGGAGGAAAAGGCCTTGAAAAGCATTTTTCAAGAGGAACGTGTCCAAAAAGCTTTAGTGTGCCACCCATCGGTAACTTGGACGCTAAAGTACAACAGGAGAACCTCATTTTGACCATACATCAAATGATTCATTCCACTTCTGCTCAAGTGTTTAATGACGTTTTTAACTTGAGAAGGGAAAAACATAAGTTGCACGGGAGTATAAGTCACACCCCCGGCCAATCTATGCAAAAAACAGATATACAGTGGAACCTCGCTAGTTCGCGATTCCACTTTTGCGGGTTCAGAGCTTCGCGGGTCTAAAAAATATACCTTACCTTCTCAATAAAAGAATTTATTGACTTGACGCCATTGAGCGCGAGCTTATGTTAACTGAGGACACGGTGTGGACACTCTTATTGTGAAGGGGAGGGGGAGGCCCTGGGGGGGGGATACTATATACCTGTATACGTTTTTTTAAGCATTTTTGAAGGGGCGCCGCTTCTTCGCGGATTTTCAGTTTTCGCGGGTGGTCTTGGTCCCCATCAACCATGATAACTGAGGGATTACTGTATTATAAGGTAGTCCTTCGCAAAATGGACTAAGGTATAACAATATTGCAATGAAAATAAGCGCAAAAACATTTAGCGGCATCAAATTTTGACAAACTTGAATATGATACTTAAGTGCGGTTATTTCCACGAACATTTAGCAGCAACAATTAAATACCCCAAAATAAGTTGTGAGGTACCGCATTTTACGCACTATGAGTCGCTCCAGAGTACAAGTCGCACCAGGCCAAAAATGTAAAAGGGAAAAAAAATCATATGCAGTACACACGCTGCCCTACTGTACTTACGAACAAGATTGGACGATCTTTCGTGAGTTGAATTTGTTGGTAAGTGGCTTCAGTTATATTTTGTATGGAATGTATGTTTAAGGTTTATTTGAGTATGTTTAAGGCTTATATATGTAACTTGGTATTCGTACAAAAAAATAAACATAAATATGCTCTATAAAGATAAATAAAGTTAAGTTTAACTTATTTTTGGGAGATGGGCTTCGAGAGGTCCTCCTTCGCGGTAAAAAGTGGCAAAAAAAAAGCGTTCCAAGCATTTTCTCAACCGCATCAAGCTTTCTTATTCCACTTTTGTTTCAAAAAGAAAGGGCTCGCCTCTTCTTTACACTTAACACTAACCATATTGAATGGATGCACGAGATATTAAACAATAAAAACGCTAAGTTCTTAGCGCGCAGGAGATACAGAATAGAATGTTTACACACCAACAAGGAAGAGGAAGCGGATTTATTTTCTTCTGGTTGGATGCTGGGTTAGCTCTCACAGAGCCACACTTATTTTGTGCAAACAAGCACTACAGTACTGTCCTGTACTCGCAAAAAGGTGCACACAATACAAAATGTAATCTAAAGGAATGTCCAGTTATTTTTCGACATCCTTAAAAAAATGTTCATATGTACCGTTTTGCGTGAGTAGGGGAGAGTCTGTACAAGGCAAACTAAAAAAATGCAAAATAAAAATAAAATACAGTAATCAGAACTAAGAAGAACTAAGAAGAGAAAAAGGATGAGACTATCAGGACAAAAAAATTAATTATAAGGTAGTGCTTAGCAAAATGACCTAAGGTATAATGATAATGAAATAATAAAAAAGAAGAGCAACAATCAAGGAACCCAAAATATGTCACGAGGTACCGTAATCTCTGCACTATGAGTCGCTCCTGAGTACAAGTCGCACCAGCCAATAAATGTATATTTGAGAAGGAAGAATTCTCACCCCGGTCAAACTGTAAAAAATAAACCTGCGACTTGTAGTCCAGAAAAAAACAATTTGACCAGACTTTTACATGAAATAATAAATGGTATAGTCCAGTTTAGTTTTTAAATGTACAGGAAAAAAGAAAGAAATGGAGTAGTGCCCCGAGGACTCTGGCTTGTTAAGGGTAAAACACGATTGACGGTTGTAAATGCTTTACAATGGCGCCCTCTGCTGACAGACTATCTGAGTAACTGAGATTTTTGAAAGATTGCTGTGCCGGATGGATACCCAGATTTCATACGCGTTGCCGGACTGCTACACGCCGCAATGCCTGACATTGAATGACTAGATCTGAATATTATATTACTACTTGTTTTAATGTTAGTAAAATAAAAGTATAAACTATTCTTGGTACTTAAATTAAAAAAAAATGATTGACTAATGGGCACATAAATGCTTTAAATTTATTTTAAGAATTATTTTAAATAGAATACAAAAACAACTAATTATAAACATGTATTTAAATCGGAAAAAAATGATTTCAATGAGAAAAGAAATATAGTATACTTGAAATGATTAGAACGGTATGAGCTTCATTCTTTTTTTAATTCTCGTTAACTAAAAAAATATTCTACTTAAATTGTAAGATTATATCCAGGTGCTATTTGTATTCTTGCATTAATTGTATCATCTTGGGGCTCTGCTAACTATTCATCGAGATCTGGTCACAAGCCTGCCTCCCCTGATTTTACGGTAACTCATTGTTCTTTTCTGTTACAAAAGTTTCAGTTTTCTTACTGTTCATTTATTGTGCTCGCACGCCATCGAGCAACCAGCATTTTATCACTCCATTTAATCATGTAATTTTGTTTAAGCCAATCAGATCCGTTTCATGTATTCATGTGATCTTGATAAAGCCAATTAGATATATTATTTTACGCCTGTGTTTTGAATAAATGGGCAAGTAGTTATTGGATGGGTGTCTTTTCTCTCTGAGCCGATCTTGGAACCAGATCTAGGGGAAAGCTCAGGTGGGATGCGCCACCGACGAAAGGGCTACCCAACAACAATCTCCGACATAGGATGTGTTTCTTTCTTTACTGTAATACAATCTCAAGTTTTAACCTTGACACTTACTTATTCTGGAAAGGTTTTTAAAAGAACTAATAAACCAGCTACTGACCAAACCAGACAAATCATAATTGAACTTGAAGGTAAGACTTTAATAGTCTTTGTCTGAGACTCAAAGCTTGTAGTCATAATTATCCATGCCACATTCATCTGCATAATTGTTTTCTCACATGCAGTTTGCGTCCTCACCTGCTGATAACCTATCATATTTTTCATAACATCACTGCCTAACTGCACGCCCCCTGCTGACAAGAAAAATAAAGGACTTCTGTTCCAAGAATATTACTTTGACACTTAAGATAAGAAGGTACACCTTTTAAAACTCATACAAAATATAATTCATCCCCCAAGATAAATATTGGATTAAGTTAATTGGAAACCCCCTTTCCCCTCATAAAAATGTTATAACGCACTTAAAAAGAACCAAATGTAACATTTAACTCATTAAATAGCAGACGTTTCTCTCCAATTGGATGAGCCGGTGGCCAGCCAATTTTTGCCAGAAGTTTTGAATGAAATGATATGAAATGATCTGAATTTATATACTGCTTTTCAAGTCAAGGCTTCCCAAAGCGCTTTACAGTGTGCTTCACATTTCCCAATAGCAGCCGTGCAGCCATGTAAGGCGCTATCCTGCTTATTGGGGGCATTAGGGGTTCAGTGTCTTACCCAAGGACACTTCGACATGTAACACGGAGGAGCCGGGATTTGAACTGCGATCTCTTGATCCCAAAACGAGCGCTCTACCTCCTGAGCCACTGCCGCCCCCATTGAAGGCCCATAGAAAATGTAGTTCTGTGGCTTTATAGGCTTAGGACATCTCAAAAGAAAGCTTAATCTCTAATCTTTTATTAGAAAAAAAGTATGTTTCTAGCTTTACAATTGTTTAGTAAACATAAGTTGAACAATGCTAAGTTTCTCATAAATACTTGTTTCCCCAAAAAACTTCTGATGAAAAAAAAAAAAAAAACCTTTTTGTGAAAGGATGCGTTTCAAGCAGAACTTTCACTCTAGTGATTGTCTTTGCATTTGTGATACCTCCAATATTTAAACAATGATTTCCTTAAGTATAAGAACACTGAACTTATACATGAACGATGCATGAGCTTTGCAAGAATTTTTTTGCGCCAGTTGACGTGATCATATTCCTGGGGATGTGCACAAAACGTCGTCCCTCTTTGACCAGACGGTGACAATGGACTGGTTCATTTTTTAATTTTCTTTATTTTTTTTAGAAAGAAAAATCTTGAAGTGTTAACCGTCTGTACTTGTCCATATCTTCGCTACTCTGACCACACTGCTTCACTATGCCAATACTCGACAGATGGGGCCACCTACACACTCTTAATCGCTAGGTACAGGGAGTAAGGAAGTAGGAAGCAACTAGGAATCACTCACACACCGACAGTTGCCTTGCATAATAGTCTGTGGTTTGCAATAATCTGTGGTCTGTGCAGCCCTTTGAGACTCTTTGTGATCCAGGGCTTTACAAATAAACATGACCTGACTTGGCTTTACTTGCATGGCTGACGCTGCTACCTGCTTGTCAGGGGCATCGAACCTGCGGCCTCTTGATCCCAAGACAAACGCGTTACCTCCTGAGCTACTGCTGTCCCTAAAATATCTGATCAAAGCCACCCCTGCCATCTAATGGTGATTTGTCAAACTTAAAGCATTCCCAGAGGCTTGATACTATTGATCTGTGCTAATCCCTTTACAATAGTTAACGAAAAATCCTATTTTTAGGTTTTGGCACTCAGGGACAATGCTTCTGAAAATGTATTTATACGTGACGGCACTGAATAAAAGCAACGCCCGCTCAGAGTGGTGCTAGTAACTGACTGATTGAAAAGACCTTGCTTAAATTGGGTCCAATGAGTGGCTTCAAGCAAGACTGACATGTTGCCTGGTCTCATCAATGACAATTTTATGAAAGCCAGAAAAAGTTCAACAAAAAGCAAAACATCTTTCGGCCTCATAGCCAAATAATAAAACAGGCGTGATGCTGCAAATAGATGTAGACGTTTATTCACTATCTAGAGACGAGCATTATTGCGCCCGTTGAATCAACTAAATTGCGGCGCCGATCAATTTGCCCTCTGTGGGAGCAATAAATGCAAACAGATTCATTTTGAAATCGTGTAAAATGAAATCGTCGAAGATCGGACAAATTGCGTTACCGTGTTACAGGACTTTGGGAAATCAGGCTCGCAGAAATATCCATTGATTTTCACTTAATGGGGTCTCAACCCAATATCATTTATTCAACTGTCCATCTTTTTGTAATGACCAATAAAAGTAGAAAAAAAACCCATAGCAAAACAGAAAAAAAGTCAGATTAGGCAGTCTTAATTCCTTTTTTTCCCGAGAGAGAGCAATAACATATATTTGAAGACAAAATTCAGCAAAACTGCCTAAGCCGCTCTCCAGACAAAATCAAAAATTTCAGCGCATTTTATATCATTGCGTGACGTTACATGAGCCTGTGTCCCATATCAAAATAATACTGTATACCACTTTAAACTTGTCTCCCTACTGCAGTTACTTAAGATTGATGAGGCTCATGTGACCTTCATTTTTGTCCCAAACAATAGTTTCAAAACAAGGTGCAAGCAGATTTCTTTCGTAAAAATGTCACAAAATACTGCAAATGAAGGTAGTGACCTTACCTCCGCTGCAGACAGAAGTACCAACGCTTTGTGCATAGCTCCGCCCTCCCTCACCGCTCACCCAATCAAATTGCTCTGTGTGCTTGGCTGCTTTTGGGTGCTTACAGTTTTTTCTGTAGGTTTTTATCACGTATAAATGACTTTAGCGACATACAGCCAAAACAGGGTCTGTTGGTGTGACACCTTGACTGTATCCTGTCATTGGAACTGTGCTCTGGACCGAACTATGTCTATATCGCTTATGCACGCACCAAACTACAGTCTGTATTAGTCAAAATTGGAAAGTAATAGAAAAAATATGCTTGAGTATCATTTTATCCCAAAGCCATATGTACTCATAAAGAGTCATAGGTTTCTGACCTCTGCACTACACAACACAGCGACATCTAGTAGTCAATGAGGGCGGCATTAGAGGTAGCATGTTCGATTCCCGGCTCCTCCGTGTTATATGTCGAAGTGTCCTTGGGCAAGACACTGAATCCCTAATGCCCCCAATAAGCAGGATGGCGCTTTGCATGGCTGCACGGCCGCTATTGGTGTGTGTGTGTGTGTGTGTGTGTGAATGGGTAAGTGTGAAGCATATTGTAAAAGCGCTTTGGGAAGTCTTCATTGACTTGAAAAGCGCTGCAGAAATGCGGACCATTTACCATTTACCAATGATTATACAGTGTTAGTTTAGGAAAATCTCATCTCATTAGCTGCACCGCTTATCCTCAGTAGGGTCGCGGAGGTGCTGGAGCCCATCCCAGCAATCATCGGGCAGTGGGCAGGGGACACCCTGAACTGGTTGCCAGCCAATCACAGGGCACACAGGGACAGACAACTCGCTCACTCATTCACACCTAGGGACAATTTGGACCGGCCGATCCACCTGAAATGCATGTCTTTGGAATGTGGGAGGAAACCGGAGAGCCCGGAGGAACCCCACGCAAGCACAGGGAGAGCATGCAAACTCCGCACAGGAAGTCCGGTAGCTGGATTTGAACCCACACAGGAGGTTCCCAAGACCTTAGAGCTGTGCCTGCACACGCGCCAACCACTGCGCCGCCGTGCTGCCGCAGTTTAGGAGAATATTCAGCAAAAATAAACTTGCATTCACAAAATGAAAATGATCGCTTTATGAAGTAAATTTGTTTCCCATGATACTCCACTACGCGATGCACCATTAAAAATAAAAGCAGTAAGCATGTTTTTACAAGCACAGTGCATGTGATGTTTTTCCTTCTTAAAATCTGAAAATCTCCACTCCAGCCAACTTGCTCGTGTTTCCAAAAAGTCTGCCCACCGTTATTGGCTACCTCCCTTTAACTATAATGGGCACAAAACCATCTCTGTCCGCCTTTTGCCGCAGAGAACAAGCTCCTCTCTGTTACCTTGCCTGCCCTCCTCAGCTAACTGCATGCAGAATACCTCCAAACATTCCAGGAGCAGTACACCGATGCACTTTCCCTTCCTTCTTGTGTGTGTGGCGATTGACTTGACATTTATAGTGACAGATTTAGAGGAAGGTAAAATAAAACAACTCGTCGATAAATTCCAAATCCTGCGAAGGCAGACGTGTTTTTAGAACTAATGCTGTGAGCGGTCTCAAAAGGTAGGAAGAACGAGCTCATTAAAAATGAAAGTGTCCTTCAACTTAGTTTTACTGCCACAATAAAGAATTTCAACAAGCTCGCCGATGGACATGAATAAGGATAACAGACGCCTTAAGCTAAGGTTCGAAACGCTTGGGTTTGAAATTTGCACTTGGTCCGGAGGAAAAAATTGCTGATTGATGTACTTAATTTTTGGTATATTTTGTATATTTTTAGCAATTCAGGAATGGGATATGAAATAAACTCAAACGTGATTGAATACAGTATATGTTTCCACGCAGAGATAATACAGTGAAACCTCGGTTCTCGACCATAATCTGTTCCAGAACCCTGTTCGAAAACCGATTTGTTCGATCACCGAAATCATTTTTCCCATTAAAAATAATGTAAATCGTTTTAATCCGTTCCAACACCCTGAATGTTTACCTTGAATGATTAACGTAGACCTAAAGCTAACCCAGGCTAATCGTACGTCTGCGTTATCGTAATCTTCCGTACGAAAGATTACGCTAACATGAACGTGTAAAGATTAAAAAAATCAGGTCATTTACAAGTCATTTAGCACCCGGGTCTCCACAACAAGTGGTGAGCGGTTCATTGGAAAGGGGGATCCGTTCCAACACCCTGAATGTTTACCTTAAATGTTTAACGTAAACATAAAGCTAACCCAGGCTAATTGTACGTTCGCGTTACCGTAATCTTCCGTGCGAAAGATTACGCTAACATGAACGTGTAAAAATAAAAAAATTAAAAAAGGATAAAGAAAATAATTATGAATAGGATTTGTTACCTTTGTGGTGGTCAGCAGAAGGCGCAGGTGGACAGTGGGGTATTCCCTCGTAAGATCAGACACTCCACCTCCTTCATATTTTGCTATCATTTCTTTCTTAAATGCAATAGTTGTACGCGCTACTTTTCTTTTTTCACCTGTAGCAACTTTGCTGCTTGCACTGACTTTCTTCGGAGGCATAATTAGGGGCTAAAACACTTGGTACACCTATATTAAAAGCGAAAGCAAAACAAAGCACGTCCGCACGAGATAACAGTTGGTCACGAAAAGAGCGATCTACACCCGTACATCGCTCAGCATCGCACCCTAGCGTACGCACTCACGCATTACCGGCGTTCGAACTCCGATTTTTTGACCGAACAGCAAAGCAAGAATTTTTCGAAATTTTTGGTCGGACTTTGAAACAAACAGGTCCATTTATGAGAATTTATTTGTACTTAAGTATTTATTTTTCCGTTCATATCATTGTTTTTATACTACACACTTTCCAAGTCTTATTTTGTCATCTTCCTCAGACCACAGTTCAAATTTGGATCAAACAGTGTCTCACGAGCCAAAAAATGCATAATTAAGAAGGAAAAAAACATATATAATTCTCAGCCGGAGTATAAGTCTCATTTGGAAAGAAATATATTCGATAACATCTAAAAACATAACAAAACAAACAGAAAACTACATTTTGAAAGGCAATTTAAAAAAGAAAAACTGGCTGAATAACTTGGTATGGTATACCAACATAACGTTAAATGATTGACATGCCTGCTAAAATCAGCAACGTCGCAACATATTATTTAAAAAAAACTCCTGCATATAGAACATGCTAACTAAACTTTAGTTTAACTCCAAATCACAAAATCGTAAGAAATTTTCATCCTCTGTGTCACGGTAGACTATGCGCCGCTTCCTCTTTCCAGCTCCACTTTGCTTACATCAGACGTCATTTATGCTTCTCGCTGGTAGCTAACAAACTTTATAAATTTTCTTCCTGCTTATTGGCCAAATATTTCACTATTTGCCGTTACCTCATGTTGAGGTTTTTGAGTTTTTCCTTGCCTTCATATAGGTTTTAGATCAGGGGATGGTGTCATAATAGTCTGTAGTTTGAAATAATCTGTGGTCTGAGCAGCCCTTTGAGACTCATTGTGATTAAGGGCTTTACAAATCAACTTGTCGACAACAGAATATGATTTTCTTTTTGGTGCCATTTTGTTCAGTTTTCTCAGTTTTTTTAATTACCGGTGTGTCCTGAAAACTGTACCCTGAGGTGAAATGCCTACCCCTGGAATACATCACTCACGCAAATGTCACTAAAATGTCTTCATCCACCCATTTTTTGGGGTGAAATGTAACTGAACAGTAAAGCACAGAGCATTCGTTACTTGTATAGAAGTTTATTTTGAGCAGGTTGGAAATTATATATATATATATATATATATATATATATACCACAGCCATATCCCCCTAGTGGGAGGTGGCTAGAGTCATTTCTGACTCTTTTTGGGAGATTGATTCAGAGGAGGGGATTCCCAGCCCCCTCGCTCAACCCAACTGAGGTGTTGGGAGTCATTAGGTGACCAAATCCCCCAATTCCAACCCCTAAATGAACACCAAGCAGGGAGGCAACGGGTACCAATGTTTAAGTCTTAGGTATGACTCTGCCGAGGCTTGAACCACAACCTCCCAGTCTCGGGGCGGGCGCCATACCCCAAGGCCACCGAGCTGGAAATATTTACTTTGACGAAATGACGCCGCATCTTCTGAAAGTTCGGGGTAAGAAAAGGGGGTCAACACAGCAAGGTTGAAAATATTAACGTAGTGCTTGAGCACCCTCTTGTGGTTTGGTGTGACAATAACATGTGAAGTTATATACCCATTAATAGTTATTTAAAACTCAATGATATAATAATGTGTTAAAAATTTCACAGATAGGTTTCTCCCAGAGTATACGTTTAATCCCCGGCCAAAAAAACACATTGACTTAGTCAGGAAAATACGGTATTTAAAAAAACAACGGTGACCAGATGAAGGTGCTGTATCTGAGTTCGATCAGGAGGCTTCTACTAATAATGTTAACCATTGAAACCACTACTTTTATTTTTTATTTTTGAGGCAAACCGCTTGACAGAAAACAGACCTGGAGAAGGATAGGCACCGTCAGGCTGTATTTTCCTAAGACACACCATAAGAAGTAGTGCCTTGATGATCCTGGTGGTAAAGAGACCAGTGGACCGTAGTACACCGATAGTCCCAAATCTGACAGTGTTAAGTAAGTCATTTGTTGTACGCTTCTTTGCTTCTGTGCTGCTGCTTAGTTCATCGTTTATTCTCTTTTGACTATCAGACACCTTCAAAAAAGGCGACGGAGGTTGCCAAGGCTGTTCATTATTTACGACTAATATTTTTAGTTTCTCACTGTTACGCACTATGGGTTAGGAATATTATTTGCTACTGACATCATTGTCCCTTTTGACCAATCGTGTTGCCATTCTTTCATTTCCACACCCTTGAGGGCTGATCTGCTTTTTGTAACCTTTAAGACAGGGGTGTCAAACTCATTTTACTCGGGGGCCACACGATAGAACAAACATTCTGTCGGGGGCCGGACTAGTAGATTAAAGAGAAAGAAAAAGAGAAAGAAATGAGAGAAAAAGGGAGGGAAAAGGAGAGAGGGCGGGACAAAGAAAGAAAAAGAGAGGGAGAGAGCGTGAGAAACAAAAGAGATAAAAAGTCATGAGAGGGGGGGGAGAAAGGAAGGAAGAAAGAAATCCAAAGAGAAATAGAAAGACAGAGGGAGGGAAAAGAGAAAAGAAAGTGCGAAGGGTAGGAAGAAAGAGAAAAGAGAGAAAAGGAAAAAAGGAAGTTAGAGCAAAAGAAGTTAAAAAGACACAGAGAGAGAAAGAAACAAAAAGAAACCAAGAAAGAGAAAAAGACACAGAGTGAAAGAGACACAGACAGAAGGTAGGAGAAAGGGGATGGAAGAGAGAGAGAGAAATACAAGTACAGTGTCTTTGTTCGAAGCACCTGGCTTGAGCAATATCAAGTTTGCCTATTTCAACCTGCAGCTTGTTTTTCCCTTGTGCTTCTCCGAGTGTTGTCTCGCGGGCCGCCTGTTTGACACCTGTGCTTTAAGATGTGATAAAACAGGGGAAGGTGGTTTGAGAACGGGGTTTAAGTCCTCATCTGAGGCCTTCCACCCCTGTGCTCCTTGCAAGTAAAAATACATTGATGTCTTCTCTCCTTATTTTGAAGGTTTACTCAAGTTTAAACTTGATAGATACCAATATATGAGGAAAATAGATGACATAAGCCAATTCATTTTTCTTTGAATTTCCCTGCACAAGTTGTGTCTCAGTGTCAGAATATCTCCCTTTGTTTAAACACCAAGTTTGACTACTCACATTGTAGAACTCAGAAGTTTAATATTATAATATATTGATTACAAAATAAAAATGAAAAGTGTATACAGAAAGATTTAGCCAGCAATGAAAATCATCGTTTTCATGGGGCTACACAACGAAACACGGGCTAAAAAAATCCAGGTGAGTGCAATCGTATTTCCTTAATCAAAGATTTATATTTTAAATCAAAACATTGGGATGGGCGTTTGCACAAAATGTTCTCTGTTTGATAAATAACAGTCAGCATCTACAGTCACGGTGGGTGAGACGGCCCATGGCTTTGGCAACATCCAGCAGACATATCAACTCAATGAGTGCCATAACATACATTTTTAGAAACAATGTCCCTGAGTGCCAAAAAGGTAAAAATACTTTTCTTTTTTTATTTTGTTTAAAAAAATCTCTTAAAACTATTATTATCTATTATCTATCTAGGAACTATTATCAAGTTCCTAGGGGTGCACATTACAAACAAACTCACCTGGTCCGTGAACACTGCATCACTGGTTAAGAGGGCACAGCAGCGCCTGTACTTCCTGCGGAGGATGAGGAGAGCCCACCTGCCCCCACCCTCCCTCATCACATTCTACAGGGGCACCATAGAGAGTATCCTGACCAGCTGTATCTCTGTGTGGTGTGGAGGCTGCAGCGCTACCGACTGGGGTAGTGTGAGGAGGGTAACGAGGACAGCAGAGAAAATAATCGGGACTACACTTCCCTCCATTCAGGACATTGGCCAGAAGCGCTGCCTATCCCATGCTAAGAACATTATCGGGGACCCCTCTCACCCCCATCATGGACTGTTCACTCTGCTAGCCTCTGGGAAGAGGTACTGCAGTGTGCGGTGCAGGACCACCAGGTTCCGCAATAGTCTAGTCCCCCTGGCCATTAGACTGTTAAATGGTCAATCTAACATATAGTTAACCTAAATCTAAACGGCTGCTAATCTGACTTTTTGCACTACTGGCAGTTCTTTATAGCTTGCCACTCCTTGCACATTTGCTCTCTGCACTATTGTACTTACAGCGTTATTGTTACAGTGTTAATGTTACTGTTTACCTGACTTGTTAACCTGACTGCCCATTTTGCACATCTGGTTAGCTACTCCTCTTGCACTATCGGCACTATGGTAAAATACTATACGTAGCCATAATACAATACAACTTTTACTTATATCTGTACATTCGAGGAAACTGTGCGGGTCAGATGTATCGACATTTCGTTCTGTATACACGTGTACTAGAATGACAATAAAGTAGATCTGAATCTGAATCTGAATTAAGGGTCTGGCACAGCTCATCAGTATTTAAGCCTCTGGGAATGATTTCAGTCCGAAAAATCACCATTAGATAGCAGGAGTGGGTTTGAACAGATCTTTGTCCACAAAGCCTCTACTTCCCAGTTTTGCTTCCTGTATCCAGTGACGGGGAGTGCTTAGGCAGCCCCTGAATGCACCTCTGTTTATGATAAGCATTGTTTACATAATGGAAGTATTACAAATGCAGAAAAAACCCTGAAGTGAGAGTTCTGCTCGAAATGCATCCTTTCACAAAACCCCGCTTTTCTCAGGTTTTTTTGGAAACAATTGTTTCAAGAAAATCTGCAATTTTCAATGGTAAAAATTAGAAAACATAGTTACATATTGATATGTCCTATGCCTATGTCCTATGTGGACCTTCACAAATAAGTCAAAATAGCTAACATAGGCTGGCACCCATTTGAGAGAAACATCTGGCATTAAAAGGGTTAAAATCAGCAGGTCCATTTTAAATAGAAGCAGCTCGTTTTTTTCTTATGCTTCTCTCAGCATCATCACAAAAATCTGTTGGCGTAGTTTGGCGACCTAATGCCTACATGAGCAATAACACGTGTAACAGAAAATAAAGGTGAAATTTGAGGAATGTGCCAAAGGCAGCGTAAAACGGCGGGGTAGGAAGTGGGCACGGCAGTGTGGAAACCATGTGAAAACAATAGAGGCGTTCTGCGAGTGCTGAGAGTTCCAGCCCGCTCGCAAAGGACAAACGAGGAATGCTATGTGCTCCCGAGCGAACCGGAACGAGTCTATCGAGAAAAGTGAGACGTGAAATAAGACGTCCAGAACGATCCTGTTAAGGTTTCAGACCTTAAGCTGCTGCAGCCGGAGTTTTTCATCCTCTAGTTCCCTCTTGGCCCGCTCCTGCTCCTCCTGCAGACGTCGCTTGGCCTGCCGATGACACGTAGGCTGACTATTAGGATAAGACTGATTGTATTCTTGTGTTCGATTCAATTGATTTATAATGTCTGAAGTAACAGAAGCATGGAGAGTGTAAAACTTGGCTGCAAACTGTTAATTTTGTTTACAAATAGTTGCAAAAAACAAAAAACAAAAAAAAACCAAAGCTACAAGCTACATGACTGTCATGCAAAATATTTCTACTGTAAAAAATACAGTGCTGTAAAAAAGTATTGGCCCCCTTTCTAAATTGTGTGTTTTTTGCATATAAAAAAAACAACCTATCTGGCCCTACAGTATCTCGCAAAAGTGAGTCCACCCCTCATATTTCATCATCATTTTTAATTGAACAACATCGCTTTGACACAATGAAAAGTAGTCTGTGTAAAGCTTATCTAGCAGTGTAAATTTATTTTCCCCCTCAAAAAATTCAAAATATATCCATTTGTAGTTAAACCCCTAGTAACAAAGGTGAGTACACCCTAAAGTAAAAGTTCCTGAAGTTCAATATTCTGTGTGGCCACCATGATTTTGCAAAACCACTTTAATCCTCCTGGCCATTGATTTCACCAGAGCCTCACAAATTGGCACTTGAATGCTCTTCCACTTCTCCATGACAACACTACTGAGCTGGGGGATATTCAAGATCTTGTGCTTCTCCACTTTTCGCTTGAGGATGCCCTAAAGATATTCTATTGGGTTTAGATCTGGAGACATGCTTGGCTAGTTCATCCCTTTACCATTAGCCCCTTTAAAGCCTTGGTCATCTTAGTCATTTATTTGGGGTCATGGTCAGGCTGGAAGCAGGGGATCATTCTTTGCTTCAGTGTTCCGCAATACATAGATAGTCAGATAGATAGATACTTCATTCATCCCCGTAGGCTTAAGTTTGTGTTTCCTTTAATGAAATGAAACTCTTCGATTCCAGTTGCACTCATGCAGCCCCAAACCATGACACTCCCAACACCATGCTTAACTTGAGGCACGACACAAACATGTTTGTACTCCTCTCCTGGTTGCCACCACACATGCTTTACACCATCTGAGCCTAAACAAATCATCTTTGTCTCATCAGACCAGAGGATAGCTTCCCAGTAAGCCATGATCTTTGTTGACCTACTTCTTTGCATTGCATCAAACCAATATTTTGTAATGGAATGTTTGCAGAAATGTGAGGGGTGTATTCACTTTCATACTGTATATGAAAAAGTAACTGTCCCTAAACCTGACAGAGAACTGGGCCACCGTTTGCAGCATTAATAGAAATCAAATGTTAACAATAACTGATAATGAGTCCTTCACACCGCTGTGGAGAACAATTGGCCCACTCTTAGCTTAATTGTTTCAAATCTGCCATTTTGGAGGGTTTTCTCGCATGAACAGCCACAGGATCTTTTTAGCATTTCAATCCAGACTATGACTTGGCCACTCTAGGACCCTTCATTGATTTTATTTTATTCAGCCATTCAGAGGTGGACTCTCTGGTGTGTTTCGGATCGTTGTCCTGCTGGATGATCCAAGAGCGCTTGAGTTTGAGGGACAAGCTGATGGCCAGAGGTTCTCCCTCAGGAATATTCTGGTAAACACTGGATTCATTATTCCATCAACCCCACCAAGTTGTCCTGGTCCTGAGGCAGCAAAGCAGCCCCAGACCATCACACGGCCACCTCCATGCTTTACTGGTGACATCATGTTCTTTTTGTCAAATGCTGACTCATAGATGCTTTTTAGCAAATGGCCAGATAGGTTTTGATTTGTTTTTGTACCTTAAATGAAATTAACCTTGCAAAACTGCATTTTGTTTCCTCTTGGGTTTTCTCCCCGCATTATATTAAAATTGGTTTGTTGATCTGAAACCTTTCCGACTGATAAATAATCAAAAACATAGAATTCAAGGAGTCCAAATACTCTTTCACAAAACGGTAAATAAACGACACCTGATTCTCATCGCTACGGGCAGAACCTTAATGCATTAAAACCTTGACATGGTATAGAAAGTGGAAAACATTTATTTGTAAAGAAAAAGATTCTATGGTTATTAAAAGTGCATACAATTCAAAAGTATTATCAACTGCAGCAATTTGCTTCTCTTCTACCTAGATTACACTCAAAAATAGATGGATGCAATTTAGAAATTTGAATTTAAAAATAAATAAGCATAACTAACACATTACACATGACTTCATTTTAAAATTTTATTTTTTTTACAACAAAATATTTAAATATCAGACTAAAAATGCAATATGAATACAAATATGCAAATGAAATAAAATACAAAAGTTGAAATCAAATGAAAATAGGTAGCTGCAATCTGTCAAACAAGATGACTGTTTCTCTTAATTATTCTTTATCTTCCTCTCGTAAAAACGAAAACAATGACAAAATATAGTAAGAAAACAGGGAACATCTAGTAAAACATAATAAAATCAGTAAATACACTCAGTCAGGACATTCTTGGGTTGAAACCACATTTGTATATAATATACAAATAAATACAAAGACGGGCATGTAATTGAAACTAAATTAAAGGATTATCAGCAATATCAGCCAATTTCATTTCATTGTATTTGTATTTCACCAAGAAAATGCCTCAATACTAACAAAAATAGGAAAGATTTAGTAAAAGATAACAAATGAGAGAAATATTTAGTTTCACTGAAACATATTACAAATTAAAATAAACAACAAACATAGAAATAATCTGACATTTCTGCTCATTTTAATATTTTTCAGATTTTACCAGGAAAAATAAGTTATATAATTTGTACTATATTTTACTAAGTACTTGAGCAAAATTTTCAGTCAATATTACATGTTCAATCTACCCCGATATTTCTTCAAATTCGTACAACCCCATTCAATTTCCTTTCCCTTGCCTCCACACTCCACAAAGATTCATAATATAAATCACGACAATTATTTGTACTATTATGAATAATGATTTCTGCTTGAGAGTTTCTCTACTGCTAAAAACAATTTCAATTGAGTAAATTCGGAATTTTCAGTACAGAATCAAACTATGAACATAAAAAACGTATAAAAAAACACTCAAATTAATAATGTTGAGCTCAGCCCAGTGTCGTTCACACCTTTTTTGAATTATGTATGCGCAACAAACACCCTTTCTGTGGACTCACCGCGATGGCCTCCAGCCGCTGTTGGTACTTCTCCGCCTCATCCATCCTGGCACCTGTGACACAAAGACAGCTGAAAAAGGGCAAAGACCAACAACTATTTATTATCAAGGTTGGGTGTGCTCACTGTCTGGTGGTAATGGCTTTGTTTTCTGATTTGGGGTTACGGTGTGTTCAAGAAATCCAATAAAAGAACCAATTAGATTTGGGTTGCTGTTTTCCCTTAATACAACAAACACTTCCACCTTTAACCAATTGTTTTTGTTGGTCTATGCTCGAAATAAATTTCATTCATTCATTCAATTACCACGACGCTCGTTTTCTTGTAATCATTCATTCTCCTGTCCATCAAAAGTTAAAATGCCCTAAAAATAGGGACTTAAAAATTGAGAGATTGTAATGGCTACAAGTTACTTATTTTTCATTATAACCAGCCATTTTTTAAACACTTAAACCCCTTTTTTGGAAGTTTTGTGAGAATTTGATATACCAAACTCTAGTAATGTAGTAATGTGTCAATACAGACATTCCCCTACTTACAAACATTTGAGTGACAAAAAACGGTAGATATGAACATGGGGATCCTTATCCAAAAATACTTGGACAAGGCTGTAAGTTAGATTTTGTATTGTGCACCTTTTTCCGAGTACAGGACATCACTGTAGTGCTTCCTTCTGCCGCTACCGTGGTGTGGCGCTCTGAGAGCTCACCTAGCATCCACCCCGAAGAAGAAATTTGCTCCCTCTTCCTAGTTCGTATGTAAACATACTATGTGCACTGTATCGCTAGCACGCTAAGAACTTTGACATATTCATTGTTTAACATCTCGTGCATCCATTCAATATGGTTGGTGTAAAGTGTAAAGGAGACGCGAGCAGTTTCTTTTGAAACAAAAGTGGAATAAGAAAATGATGCGGTTGAGAAAATGGTCAGAACGTTTTTTGGGCCAATTTTTACCACGGAGGAGGAAGGCGCCCTAACCCTTGAAGCTCATCTTCCAAAAGTAAGTTGAACCTCACTTTATTTATCTTTATAGAGCATATTATTTTATGAAATGTTTATTTTTTTAGTACTAAACAATAGCACTGAAACACCTTACGAAGAAATTCAACTTACGAACGAGGGCAGCAACTGTATAGCATATTGATATCATATTGCACCTTTTGAGCAAGTCAGTGCAAAAAAAGCATTCAAATAATTAATCAATTAATTTCGTTTCACATTTTCACCCCCAAATTTTTATTTCATTGCTTCCCCAATAACAGTAGATTTTCCGAAAAATTCATAGTTTCAAAACATTCCAAGAGTCAAAAGTTTTCTTTCTTATCAAAAGCAATATCTTCAGCTGTATTAGTATGTAACAATGTCTATTCTTATAAGTCTGAAAACAGAATGTGATTTGTTATTGGCCTTAAAAGATAAAGTATTTTTTCCATAAATGTCACAGAGAGTTCAGTAAACACAACTAGATTTTGCTTTAAAATAAAAATGTATCGACAAAGAATATGTTTGAGCAATAAAATGGATATTCACCAAAGCATACTTTGCATATGACCTTATAAATAGGCACTGGTCTCTAAGCCAGCCTGATTTTTACGAGTCTTTTCGAAAAGTCATCCCTCGCTCTCACACAACTGAAACAAGCTACTCATAATGATATCAGTCTCAATAAGTTGATCGTTGATATGATAGTGTAATAATAATTCACCAAAGGTTGAGGCATCGTAGAACAGAACCAAAGCATTTGGGTTTAAGATTATTGCTCTATAAAAGCTGACAGAATACCATTTCACCAAATTCCCAAGGCTCTTTCCAAATCTTTTTTTTCATGAACATAACGCATTTTAATAAGTTAGAAAACATGGAAGTGAATCCCCGTAAATGACAATGAATCTAAAAGTAAAACAAGTTACCCTGCAAAACAGCACCTATCTGTAGTCAAAGCAAAGAAAATTTTCATGTTTACGTGGACGGTACATGTGTTTTGCACATTACAGTAATCCCCCGGTGGTCTTGCGGATTCGATACTTGGTGGATTTTCATCGTGCATCATGTTCTGCAGCAGACAACACACAGAAAATGCCATCACGGGTGTAGGTTGCAGAGAGCGCTGTGTGTATGTTCAGTGGGCGTGACTGTAATAGGCTGGTGAATGCTGTAAGTCAAAGAGCACGGCAGGCGCACAAGTCATTGGGTCTACCCAAAACAAACTGCGAAGGATGGCCAAAGCTGGTATTTGAGCGGCGTTTTACATTGAAAATGGATTCAACAATTAGATTGAACTCTTAGGAAGGTCAGAATTGCACGAAAAAACGGTTGATCACCACTGGAGCTCTGGGTATTGTTATCGGGTCCGGGAAGAGACTGAGGAGGTGTTGGGAGAGAAAGCAGTAGCGCTGTTGCAGGACCTGCCTACAGGGGAAAGCACTGCATTGACTCTTATTTTAATTATCACAGATCGGGATTCCCAATGCTAGCGTGCAGCTAGCCGGCCGCTCTACATCACATCAAGCCCATATTAAACCCCAATCCTACATTTGCATATTACCCTATTTTTATTACAGTGTCTATTTATCGGAACATTTAAATGCTCTTTATCCCACATGTTATATCGGGTATTTTTGTATTCTATATCTCTTATTTTTTAACACAAGGATATTGCTGGAAATGTGAATTTCCCTATGGGGATGAATAAATTATCTATCCATCTATCAATCCAATTTCGTTGTACTATTGTATAATGTCAATAAAGGCCTGTGATTTAATTGCAATTCTGTGTTTTTATTTACGTATATATAGTTTTTTTGTGACAGTCGTATATAAAATACGTTACAGATATCTAATGAATAAATAAACGTTACTACTTTGCGGGTTGACAATAGCAAGACTTTCTTAGAACACAAACCCCGCAGAAAACAAGGGATTACTTTGAAACATTACTGTTATTCTAATAAAGTATATTTTGAATTCTGATGTGAAACAATATGAGATATGAGCATCCATTTTCGGCGCCGCGGGGCAAATGATCCATTAATAATCCAAAATAGTTGGATTATTGAGTGTTAATGTTTCTCTCATAGTTGATCAAAGGAAAGACTGATGGTTTGGTTTAGAATTAGAATCTGCTTACTTGCATTTTCTTCCCTGTTCTTTTTTAGAATACACCCACTTACTTCCCATGTGTCTCGGGGCAAATCTGTCATTTCTCCAAAGCAGTAGATCTTTTATGTCCTAGGAGACTATTAGTTATGCTTTTAAGAAACGCATCCGAGAAAGAACCTGAAAGAGTCCTCGAGTCTCCTATGACTGTTGAACGAGTGACACAAATGAGCATCTGCGAGAGAGGAGGGAAAAAATTGATCAAAAAAGGGAAATAGGGAGAAATCGACCACATGTAAGAAATTGCATGACACAGCAACTCACATCTTGTGGAGCTGTGGGCATAATGTTTGGTGTCAGGTTGGGAAGAGCGAAGTGGAATGAATGTGATTGTGTTCTTGACTCTAGCCACCTCCCACTAGGGGGGATATAGCTTCGGTATATAGATCGATATAGATTATGTACTACTCAGGCAATATGACAAAGAAAGACAGACAATCTACTGGTGCTCTCACTGTAGGCAGAGCTTACAGTGCAAAAATCCTTTGAGACCATAATCTTGTATCTCAACAGGGTTATGGATGAGGAATAAGCAGGCAGAGATAAACAAGCAGAGCCAATTGGCAGCTTTGATGAAGAGATTTTGAGGAGCTCCCTGAAGACACACAAGGGTTGTGATAATTAGATGGAATACAGGCGAATCGCGCTGACGTATTCAAAAAGTTGGAGAGAGTGGAAAAGTTGAGCTGGTCAGAGAGAAGATGAAAGGAAAGAGGTGTTGTTAACCAACGTCTGCTTCTGCTAGGCTTTAAATCATCAGGAGGTACATTGCGGTCAATCGCCGCTGGCTTTTATGCTGGTTAATGAGTTTCAAAGTGGAAACACTACTTTACTAATAAAACCAGTAAAGTCATCCATTCACACCATTTTGCTCATTATGTTTCTCCTTAAATGTTCCAAGAAAACATAAAACAAGAACAGCAAAATATTTAGCTGAGCATTTGCTGCCAATTGAGTAAGATTTTGCTTTTGGTGGAGAGCAGCTTACAATTCTTATCATTGTACACATTCCTCTTGCCCTGAGACGTAAAAATGTATATTTGCGTTCAGTGTATGAGTGCTTACTTATTCAAGAGTGCATATATTTACAAAGTTGAGGGAATTAATTCTTTATCCTGGGCGTAGTTACTTTGGGAACTGAAAGAAGAACAGAAGGGAGGCAAGAATTGAATATTTAAGGGTTGATTTTAGAACACATTCTCCCTTGTGCTTCTGAAATAAAAACAAACGAGATACAGGGATATGGGTGTGGTCAGCAGCCTTGTGGATCAGCCAAGCTGCAGTCTATGGCACTAAACTGGGGTTGGCTCACCGTCCCGGTGGGGGTACCTCATGCTCTGGCGCCTGTTCGCCAGTAGGTGCTATTACAAAGAGCAAAAAAAGCTTACCCTGGTGCTCTTGATGCACTGGTAATCGATTTGTTAGGGTTGTGGGAAGGGTTATCGTGCAGTAAGGTCCTGGGCGACAGTTCCTCACCCCTTTTATAAGATTATTTTGGATGCTAGGCTCTTACACTAAACCAGCATCAACGGAAATTCTGGAGTGTAATCCCCTTTTAAATGATATAGCCTGGTGTCCAAGGTTATCACTCTAAATTTCACTCTCATATCTCTTATTTTTTTCTAAGAAAGTCACTGATCTCTGTGAAACCATGGTTCTGGAAGGGGAACAAGGACTGGTAAACCAGGGGAAGACCTCTTGTATTCCAGATTTAACACATTGCCCTCCAATTTCATGCTTTTTCCCATTTCAGAATGCTGAGTTGATGGAGATGGAGCATCACACTACTACATGAGCCCTTTACCTGTTCTGGTTTCCTGATTACATAAGACGAAAATAGACGGAACTGGCCAAAGATCTATGAAGATATATACAAAAGAGCATGGGTGCACAGACACACCAACAACAGAAAAGATCACGGATTGGAAACACTGAATTCCATGTAGAAGGGAAAAAAAGGAATATGCGCTATTTTAATCTATAGACTGAGAGACCGTTGCCTCAAGGTTAAAACAAGCTTACCCTTTCCAAACCAAGCACTTATTTACTGCAATGACAGTGGGGTCTTATTTTAAAGGTCACCAACACAATATACATTGTGCATGTTTGCCTAAAGTCGGTGTTTACGTAGCACCACTGCCTCTTGCCGCTCGAAGAATGTCGGCTGCTGTCTGTACAGAACTGAGCCACGCACATGACATCAGAATCCTGTCGAGGAAAGACTCGAAGCTTGAGGAATTCGAGTCACGAATGATAGAAATAGCAATGACCTCGGAGCATGGATGCAGGAGCATATCTCTCTGGTGAGGTGAGGGCAAAGAGGCTTTTATGCGAGTGGGAGGCATGGTGCCTGAAAACTGCATGTCAGGCTATTTTCTAGTCCGGTCGAGTGACTGAGCCGGGATATTAGTTGACAAAGCCCGGCTGCAGTCTAAACAACTATTGCCGAATGGTGAAACCTCTGAAAGATAGATCCGCTTAAACATTCACATCATTTACTTTGTTTACATGCAAGGAACAGTCAGACGAGGATCAGGTAATGGTGTTTTGGAGCAATCCGAATATGTTTCTTACTTAGAAACCACCCCAATAAAAAACCTGTATACATGATGTTTGCGAGTATTACGATTAAAAAGGTGAAGCGACACTTTCTGCCCTACTTACGAACGAGATAAGTTTGGGACGATCGTTCGGAAGTTGAATTTGTTCGTAAGTTGCTTCAGTGCTATATTTTGTATGGAATCTATGTTATATGAGTATGTTTAAGGCTTGTATAAGTAACCTGTATTGTTTTGAAACTGAAAAACAGATGTTAAATAATATAATATGCTCTATAACGTTACAAAGCAGGCTGAATGATAAAGCAAAGCATAGTACTGAAAAACAAAGCTACACATTACGCATTGACATTTTGTGGTCTGTGAAGCCCTTTGAGACTCCCTGTGATTAAGGGCTATACAAATGAACAGGACTTGACTTTAAATGTAAATAAAGTTACGTTTAACTTACTTTTGGAAGAGTTAGGCAACTTCCTCCTCCTTGGTAAAAAGTGGACAAAAAAAAAGCCATCCAACCATTTACTCAACAGCATCAAACTTTCTTATACCACTTTCGTTTCAAAAGAAACGGCTCTGCTCTTCCTTACACCAACCATATTGAATGGATGCAAAAAGGAATAAACAGTGTGAATGTCAAAGTTCTTAGCGTGCTAGAGATACAGTGCAGTGTGTATACACACTAACTAGGAAGTAGAAGCCGGATTTCTTCTTCTGGGTGGATGCCGTGTGACATTTCACAGCGCCACGCGGAGGAAAGAAGCACGACAGCACTGTCCTCTACTCGGGAAAAGGTGCACACAATACAACATCTAACTTAGACGTTGTTTCCACACCTTACCTTCAACATTAAGTTACCTACCATTTCATTCGCATCACTCAGCCAAGTACCATAATGGTTCTTACACACCCCAAAGGGGAACTTTATTTCCGTGTCCCATGTGTTTAGAAGGTGTGCTCAAAATGTGGCTTGCCAAAAGCAAAGATTTACACTATATACAGATAGATACAACTGTGACAGCCACTATATATCGTATTTTTGCCGCGGGGGGCACAAAATACAACTAAAAAGTCCTAAAGCAATCAACAAACGCAAAGCTTTTTTAATGAGTAAGCCGGAGTTAGCGTGTATTTTTCATTTTATTGGAAATATTAAGCATCAAGTTCTAATTTTTCTGGCAAAGTCCATGTGATTAAGTGAGGAAACGTAACATCAGTATGCCAGCGTTTGCTTTTTAGCTGATTAATGACTGCGTGTGGTTGGGTGTATGTCAAAGGGATACTTTTTATTTCAGTTCAATTATCGAATGAAGTTTATTTGGGCACAGCACAAAAAAAACATCAACCACTAATTAACAAAAAGGAAACGTGCCCATACAGAATAGGCTGCATAGTAGTGTCCATTCCTGTTACCCTTATCATCCTAAGCAGTGCACAAAACGGTGGTAATGAGTTTAAGATTAAGCATCAAATTTTACTTTTCTGGCAAAGTCTGAGCAATTATAGTGTCCTCGTAAATTGTGCCATGATCATACTATACTCTCTCATCTCAAACGATGACAAGCTTCATTATGTGAAAGACATCATACATGCCATAGCAAGCAGCTGTCTTCACCGAGAGCATCCTCAACATGATCATCATTGATATGTTCACATTTTTGAATTGCAATGCAAAGTTCTTCTAGACTGAAGAGTTATTGAGCAAATGTGAATCTGGTCATGTTTAATTTTTGCCAGTTAATAGTGAAAATCACGTTACTGTGTTTTCAGATTTGCATGTATTTTTGTTTCTAAAGCTCACGTCTCTTAAACAACAAAGATGCTTCTTTTGATTTGCACTTTATAACAAAGGTATATGATTGCAGGTGAATAGCTTCCATTTGTATATATTTTTCCGTTGTTATTTGACAAACACTTTGACTTTTTATTCTTCAGTTATTTAGAATATGTTGTTGTGTGCACTATTTTGTTATTTGTCCAAAACATCAATTTTTGATTAATGAAAAGAAAATGTATGTGTATTTTTTCTACCTGATTCATCAAAAAAGAATCGACAGATTCATCGATTATTAAAATAATAGTTAGTTGCAGCCATAAACCTAATCATTGCAATCGGAATATCTAAAACCTGAACCTGACTGTTGTGCGTTTATTTGTGTGTTAACATGATCATAATAATAAGAATAGCCAGTTTCCAATCAGACTAATGCTTACATAAAAGCATAAACCGATTCCTTCTAAGTCAGATTGGGTGGTAAGAGAGTGATTTGGTCCGAGTGGGAGCAAATGAGCCATGGGAAAGGGCATCAGATGACATTTTCCTTCGTGATGATTTTTCATCTGAGTGCCTGCATACTTTATACCCCGCAATAGTCTATCTGTTACCATTTATCATAAAAAAAAACAGAATGGAGATAATTAATCATTCACTTCCTTCTTAAAATGGAGGTTTGAAGTCTAAAGCTTTTAAGGAATAAAACGTCATTTAATAAAAACAACCCACAGCAAGTGTTGGAACAAACAGCAATCTATCAATTATGCTTAACATTTGTGGCTGAGCAGGAACCAAAATGACAAAAATAACAACTGAAAACAATCCCATCAAAAAAAGTGCAGAGTTCATCTAATCTTTGTGGTCTTTCAAGGCCCATGTGAGCTGTGCACATCCTTCCAGGATTGTGCTTGGGAAATCGGAAGTGCTCAAACATGGCTGTCCTCCAGACGCTTGACAACAGAGTGCAATCGCAATGTCCCTGATCCTTCAACCAGCACATCCTCTGCTTTTGTCATTGTCCGTTGCTCAGGAAAAGCCAGACGTAGATGGGTGAAACGGCACATTTCCTCGAGAGAGGCATGGGGATAAAAGATAATAAGTCTCTACAGCTCATAGGTTATGGAAGGAGTATGGCAGGGGTGACTATTGATTTTCAGTTGGGCTAAAATTGCCTGAATAGAGTGCCATAATAATCCAGATGGCCGTCAATAAGGTTGGAATGGATTTGCAAGTGTACATTATCACAGAACTGCATAATCATTGAATGAATGTAAGCTGTGAAACTGTGTCGCAAAGTTTCTTTGATTCAAGTCACAAATGAAAATACTCCAGATCAACACCTGGTTGAAAATATTTGTTGGCTTGAACATTTGTTGCATTTCGAGATAATTAAAGTTCAGTGTAAATTGACTTTAAATAATCCACTCACATCACAGAGAAGATACATGGTATTTGACAATCATTCGGGTAAAATTTGCTTTGGCTTTTGCATTAGATAGGAGTATAAGGGAAAAACACTTTATTTAAAAAGATGCAGGCGCATTAAATCAGAACAAATCAAGTATTTCCACTTAAGAATATATTGAGCTCCCTATTGATTTGTCTTTTATTAGAACGATATCTCAGAGGGGTATATTGTTGCCATGTAGTATACCCATTATTTGTGATGCCACTGCTAAGCATTATGGTTAATGTCAAACGCGTATCGTTAATGCTAAGCATGCCATGACAAACAAGTAACTGTAAATACAAGGATATTCTGACAGTTTGTGGGTGTACATGATTTAAATACTTTACATTATCAGGGACCCCTCTCACCCCCATCATGGACTGTTCACTCTGCTAGCCTCTGGGAAGAGGTACTGCAGTGTGCGGTGCAGGACCACCAGGTTCCACAATAGTCTTGTCCCCCTGGCCATTAGACTTTTAAATGGTCAATCAAACACATAGTAGATCTAAACTGCTGCTAATCTGTACATCTGTTGGTTTTGTTTGACTTTTTGCACTACTGGCAGTTCTTTATAGCTAGCCACTCCTTGCACATCTGTTTCTCTGCACTATTGTACTTACAGCGTTATTGTTACAGTGTTATTGTTACCGTTTACCTGACTGCCCTTTTTGGACATCTGGTTAGCTGCTCCTCTTGCACTATTTGCGCTACTGTAAAATACTATACATAGCCATAATTATTTAGTATATTATTAGTACTCAATACTCCAAATCAATACAACATTTTATTTATATCTGTACATTCAAGGAAACTGTGCGGGTCAGATGTATCGACATTTCGTTCTGTATACACGTGTACTAAAATGACAATAAAGTAGATCTGAATCTGAATCTGAGGGCTTACCACATATTAAATACACTAGAACAGGGGTCAGGAACCATTTTGACACAAAGAGCCATAAAAGCAAAAAATGTTTTAAAATTAAATTGAGAGAGTCACGTCATATATTTTCAGACAAAATTGGAAAAAACTGCCAAACACGCTTTCTAGACAAAAGCTAATTCTTCAGCCCATTTTATTTCACTGTGTGTCATTTGATGATTTAATCAAATGTACTAAATGATAATAATGACAGATCCTGTGTCCCAAATCAATGTAAATATGCCATTGCCACAATTTGTCTTCCACCTTCAGTTGTCAGAGTGTTGAGGCAATTTTTTTCCCATGAAATTTGGCCTTAATGACGGTTTCAAGACAATGTGCATGCAAAGTTCTTTTGTAAAATGTCACAAATTACTGCAAATGATAAGCATACCGTCATATTCACTTTCAGTGTAGACTGCACTGAGCGAGAGAGAGAGAGAAGGAAGTGCCTTGCGCTGTGTGCAGGGATCCGCCCACCTGTACTGCTCACCCAATCAAAGTCGTTTGCCAGCGTTCTCATTTATCAGTTTAAATGGTTTCTTATCGAACTTCTGCATTAAGTTGCTTCGGCTTTAGATGGACCAAAATCAGGATGAAATCACTTGACTTTGGAACGCCACAGAGAGATGTGCAATAGTTATATTTTATTTCGGAGCCATACGTACTCATGAAAAGAGCCATTTATGGCTCCCGAGCCATAGGTTCCCTACCCCTGGGATACAGTGAATGGTGTTTCCGTTATATTATCGATATATTAATCTTCATTATTCACCAATTTTTTACAATTATTGTTGTTTGGGTACATGTTTTATTAATAGTTTGGGAATGTGGAGATTTTAAAGCAGTTTCAGGGGGTCGGCTTATAGAGTATATACGGTAATTCTATTTTATTCTTGTGAAGTGTGTTCTCATAAAAAGAGCCATATATGGCTCCCAATCCATAGGTTCCCTACCCCTGCACTAGAAGAAAAGAAGGTGGTCCTAAAATTGACACTCTGCACGCCAGCTACTATGTTAACCCCTTTTCTGTCATCCTGTACACTATTCCACATATGCAGTACTACTAGTTCATTCCGATTTGTATATATATATTAGCCTTGAGACCAGTCTAATTAAATCAAGTTATAAAAGAATCAAGTTGTTTCTCTTTCGGATTGAATCAAACTTAAATTACTTTGCAACCTACATATCAAGAAATGCATGTTGAATGATCAATGTCCCTACAAAAGGGCCCAATTTAATTGTCCTCTTGGAGTCTACCTAAGCTTACTTTGGAAATGAAGTACTGCAATCATTCAGTGCTTCGCGCTTCGTTCTTCAGTGCGGGGCCAGTTGAAAAATATTTCAATATCCTTTATTCCGGGACAGCAGAACGCTTTTTTTGCCGGACCCGGAAGCTCTTGTGTTCCATACTGTCAAGCAAAAGGACACCCCAAACGAAGCACCTTTAATGGTATATCTACTACTTGAATTATGCTTACAGATATTGTGAATTAATCTGCACTTGATCAGCTGTGATCAACTATTGTGGTGGGTTCTGGTTCCCCATTAACCGTGATTAAAAAAAAAGGACCACAGTAATGTACACCTCGAACTGGTCACCAGTAAATCACAGGACAGGTGAAGTCGAAATATCAGTCTCAATCCTATACAAACTGAAGAAAATGCAAAGCACCCTAATAAAGGCGGGAACCCTGAACGTCGGAACTATGGAGTAAACGTGCTAATTACTAGACATTCAAGGTGCCCATAATAATTTTCTTAATGCAAATTTCTATGTGATGGGATAACCGCTGTGTTGTAAACTACTGTACAAACTGGGGCACACCACATGAGATATAATGAGATCAAAATTAGGTCACTTAAACCATGACGTATAAATCTGTCATAAGACTTGAGACAGGAGGAAATGGTGCAAATTCCTTTGCAGTGTATGTGGAGGAGTGCAGGAAAATTATACATATTATCAGTGTCTGAAATAACGTCTGCCTGGATGCCCGGGGCGTGCATCTTTTTACGTCGGGCGTACAACTTATAAAACGTCTCTGCCGACAACTTTTTCCACAAATCAAATAAAACATTTGCTTTATACCGATTTCAAAATCTTTGTTCGGTTTGGAAATTTTGGTTTGTTTTGCAATTTGCATACTCGGCAGCCAATCAGAAGCCTGCATCGAATAACTTCGTGCTTCCGGACTTTCCCGAGCGTTATAAGGTCACGCATTTTCATATCATTTTCCAAAGTAGATGCACAGAGAACACAAGAAAGAAGGATAAGTGGTTATGGATTAAGCCAAAACCCCAGCCCCAGGAGAAAGATGAAAAAGAAGCTAACAAAATTGATGACGATACAAAACGTAAACCTACATCGAAACCATCGTGGGAAGAGGAGTTCACATGACTTGAAGCAGACGACGCAACACAAACATTGCATGAATAAAGATGAGTAAAAACAGGTACATACTCTGTGTTCTCGTTTGCCTGCATCCTTGCGTCCTGGACGCATCATTTTTGCTGGGGACGCATAGTGTCAAATCAACGTGCGTCCCCGGGACGCAACCTTTTTGCCCCAAAATTGTCATTATTACCTGATTACTTTTTTTTTTTTAAACAAAGATTTACCGCACTCCAAACTTTTCGTCAGGCAGATCCGCCATTGCTGTTTTGGTCTCGCGGTTCAAGTTTTCGTCTGCACGCCGATCTCGGCCAACGAGCTCTCGTTGCTTCGAGATTACGTCATTTTTGTGGTGGTTGTCGTCGAGGGAAGGTGAAGGTTAAGTATGCCTCCGAAAAAACAGTGTTAGGTGAAAATCAACACAAAATTGGTAATTTCTTCAGTGTCAATAATAAGTCGAAACGTAATGCAGAAAGTGATAACAACGGCAATAATTCCGGCACAAAGCGAACGATTCGACGTAAAAAAATAAACAAGAATACTCCCAGCAAGAAAAGGACTTTTCTGCCAAAATAGACTAAATTATATTCCTGGTGACGCTATGAGGAGGATGATAATGGATTGGACCCTGAGAAGGCATTACAACTGTGGCGGCAAACCACAAAGAATATATGAACAGAAAAATCTGAAGTGATAACTGCTTTGTATTACCAATTATCTGTGATGATTAAAACTGAATGAACGTATAGATTTATATTATATATTTGTCGCTGATTTACAATATCAACCTCGGTAACACTAAATGTTGGGGACCCATAGATATCTGTTGGGACCCATAGATTTTTGAGCATGCGAGTACCCGGGACCCATCACTTTTCACAGGTAAAATGAACACCGCATACTGATGGCAGATGGAAAACAGCGATGTCATATACATGGAATGAATGTTATAAGTAGATTTATAATACATTTAATTTCAAAGTATTGTTCTGTTATACCTGTATATTATCAATCCTTAATACTTTGACACAATGTTTTTTTTTTTTTTGCGATTAGTAGTCTTATTGTGTTTCAAGTTATGAAAAATGGGGCAGGCAACTTTTCAGAGTTTTCTGCCCTGGTGTCCGCTAACTTTTTGTCATGAGTTTCAGACACTGATATTATAAACACACACACATATTTCTTGACTGGTTCATGCAACAAGAACTGGATTAGTTTTCAGTCAAGTCATGTCATGTTTAATTGTATAGCCCTTAACCACAGAAGTCTCAATGGGCTGCACAGACCATCCATCCATCCATTCTTCCATTATCTGCACTGCTTATCCTGAGTAGGGTCGCGGGGGTGCTGGAGCCCATCCCAGCTATCTTTGGGCAGTGGGCAGGGGACACCCTGAACTGGTTGCCAGCCAGTCGCAGGGGCTGCACAGACTACAGACTATTAAATCAACACAGTAGTTTTTATCAGCAATGGAGTTTGTGCTACAGACTTGCAAAGTGACGAATGATTTACTCAAGTGCTACACCATATTCCATAAAGCACCTTTCTTGGGCCACATACTTTGTGTTTTACAAGAGGATAGATAGCCCAACAAGATGAACCTTCTTGTGTTTCGGTAACTCAGACACAACATTTACCTGTTGTGCCCCAAATTTCGAACAAAATATGTTTGGGTGTCTGAAACAAAACAACTGTAAAATATGATCTAAAATTTGGTGGAATAATTGGTTGCCGCTATCCTAAAAAAATAGACTGCACTTTATTCCTTCAATTTCGACAATGTCCTCACATTGCCCTCTAAAAAGTCCGTTCCGGGCACGCTTCTGATCGTGAGCAATGTGCAAATATCCATCTGGTGCCCACATTTAAAACACCAAGTGTGGAATGAATTTGCTGAAGGGAATCAATTTCACAGCCTCGGAGCTTGAGGAGTCGATATGGAGCGACAGCCCGGTGATGCTTTTGTGTCGCAGCTTGTCGGTCCGCCTTCGAATCAGCCTTGGTATTAATTCGGTCACCTGGGATGCGTATCGTCGTGATGGAAGCATTATAAAAAAGAAAAAAAAATAACCCACTGTACATTTGAACGGGGGCACTCTTGGCGAGCTATGTTAAGTGTGATTAACACGCTGGATTACATGTAAACTCCCGTTGTGGTTAAAGCACAGTGTTGCATCACTTTAAACGAATGCTATTTTCAAAGAAGGCTTCCTTTCATCATGTGTTATCTTTCCACACGTGGCGGATATTTCCTGTATTTTTTTAAATATCTTTTTAAAAAAAAGATTGAGTTTAATGCAAAACGGGCTTTTATGTCATATTACCATTTTCTATTTAGTAAAGCACAAATGATTCATTCTCATAGTTTTAATTAAGTTAGTACAATACTGATTCAGGGCAGCAGGGCGGCGCAGTGGTTAGCGCGTGTGCGGCACAGTTCTGAAATCCTGAAATCGAACCTCCTGTGTGGAGTTTGCAAGTTCTCCCTGTGCTTGCGTGGGTTTCCTCTGGGCTTCCTCCCAAATTCCGAAAACCTGTATGTTAGGTTAATTGGCCGGTCCAAATTTGTGCCGAGGTGTGAATGAGCGAGTGAATGGTTGTCTGCCTCTGTGTGCAACTGGATGGGAACCAGTTCAGGGTGTCCCCTGACCACTGCCTGAGGATAGCTGTGATGGGCTCCAGCACCCCCGCGACCCGACTGAGGATAAGCGGTGCAGATAATGGATAGATGGATACTGTCTATGACACCTACTGCAAATGCACTTCTAGAATAAATAACCATGGGAATGTTAGTAAAGAAAATCTGATTTCAATTTCAACCTAAAAAATAGGGATTTAAAATTCCAGAAAACTTTGTAAATCAGTGTTAGGTAGCAAAGAGTAGGAAAACATGAGGGAGGGGAGGGGCAACAATCAAGTGAATAATCAACAGCTACTGAACTTTTCGGACTATAGAGCGCACCTGAAAACCCTCAAGTGGCCAACAAAAATTTCAAGATGCGCCATAAAATATAGTGGCTAAAATTATAAATGCAAGGTAACTGTTCTGCCATTGAGAAACCTTTACAGTGATATTTGAATGCCCTCTTGTGGTTGACATGTTGTTTGTTGCTAAAATGAATTTAAGTGGCAAAACCAAATATTACAATGCATGTAACGCTAGCTCTTACTATAGTTTTAAGTCCAGTGCACCTTATATACAGTGTTCATTTTACCTGTGAAAAGTGATTGGTCCCGGGGACTCGCATGCTCAAAAATCTATGGGTCCCAACAGAGATCTATGGGTCCCCAAAATTTAGTGTTATCGAGATTGAAATTGTAAATCGGCGACAAATATATAATATAAATCTATATATTAATTTCCTTTTAATCCTCAATCTATTAATTCATTTTCTGAATCAAATTATTGTTGGTAATATACCGATTAAAGGGATAACCACAAACCTGTCTTTTTTTAATCTTCTCCTTTTATACTTCCTTTTTTTCTTAACTTCTTTATACAACATAATTCGTAATATCAATCATCAAAGCAAGTGAGCCGTTTGAGAGCCGGCTCTTTTTAATGAGTTGAGCCAAAAAAGCCGGTTCTCTAAAAAAAGAAGGACTTCCTTTCACTACACAACTCGAACTCGTTGGCCGAGATCGGCGTGCAGACGAAAACTCGAACCGCGAGACCAAAACAACAATGGCGGATCTGCCTGAAGAAAAGTTTGGAGTGCAGTAAATCTCGGGTAATGATGACAATTTTGTGGCAAAAAGGTTGCGTCCTGGGGACGCACGTTGATTTGAGACTATCCGTCCCCAGCAAAAATGATACGAGAACACTGTATATATGAATAATATATCACAAAAGACAATTTTTGGGAGGTGTGCTTTATAGTGCAGAAAATACGGAAACTGCTCATCAATGTAATCACTTACTAATCTATGATCGATTATTTTTTGGATAACTTATCGACTCTTCTCCGAATCTTCAGAATTTCATCTTCGACGGTCAATATTTTCATTTTAAGTGAGATATACGCATCCTGACGCAACGGCTTTATCTTCTAAGCCTTTGTGTAAACAGTTGACACTCTTACAATAAGCGTGTGAACAGAAGGAGCGCTGTGTGTGTGTGCAGTGGCGGGTTATTCCGCTTTCCCAATGGATGCGGATTACAAGATCACAGTCTTTCCATGAGCAAACAGACACCGTGACAGAGGGTAAACCTGCCTAGAAATCCTAACTGAAGCTCATTACGTTGATTCAAATAGGGATTCACCAAATTTGCACTACAAATATTTATGACTTAATTTGCATTTTCGGTTTTGGCCAGGGAAAAAAAAAATTGAACTGGAAAAAAGGTCCAGAGGAAAAAAAGATAGACTAGACTTTTTGACCAATGTTTACATGCTAACACTACAGAGCTAACTATCTACAGCTCAGCCGTTTTAATTCATAAACATGTACTTTGTGACATTCAATCAGTTCGCCCTCAAAATCGAATAGCTGGCGCTAATCTATGTGCAAGTAGCGTTCATTTTCTGTCATTTTGCTAAAGAGAATATGCGAGTGTGACTCGTTGCATTAGACTGCGCCCACTACTTCATCTTTGTCATCATCAGTTCCTTCCTCCGGTTTTCCTTTTACTATGTGTTATCCATCCGTATATCCATCATGTGCAGCGCTTATCCTCAGTAGGGTCGTGGGAGTGCTGTAACCCACCCCAGCTATCTGTAGGCAGTGGGCAGGGGACACCCTGAACTGGTTGCCAGCCAGTTACAGGGCACTATCTTTTCCAATAAAAGCTAAAATGCCCAAAAATATCTACACCAAACAAAAAAAATGAAGAAAGGACCTGTTGAGAGCTGAAGCATGAAGTAATTCATTTAGCATCATAAGCCACAACCAGTACAGGGTGTCTCCTACCCACTGCCCAGAGAAAGCTGGGATGGGCTCTAGATAGATAGATAGATAGATAGATAGATACTTTATTCATCCCCGGAGGGAAATTCACATTTCACATTTCCAGCAGCATCCCTGAGCTGAGAACAATACAATAATAAAGCAAAAAGAATACAATATACAAATACCCAGTGTGACGTGCAAATGCCCACTGTAGCGTGTTATATAGAATATCTAAATAGTGCTACACAGAATACATTTTGCAATAAGATTCGGTAATATGCAATGTAGGGGGTGTGGTTTAATGTGGGCTTTTACTCTGCCGGGTAGAGTTAAAGAGCCTCATGGCATGAGGAAGAAAAGATCTCTTCAGTCTGTCCGTAGTACAAGACAGTGACTCTAGCACCCCTACTGAGGATACACAGTGCAGTTAATGGATTGATAACGAGCCACTTTACTCAAAGTAAAAAAAATATGAACTTATTTGCATTTTAAATCTATGTTGACTGACTGGATATTTTTCAAAACACTCAAATGCTTGATCTAGGAGAATTTCATCAATTTAAAATTAGCAGCTAGAAATATGCATGTCAAGTTATTTATTACCATAGTTTCCTCACAATTAGGCTCACCTAAAGAAAAAAAAAAAAATTCAAGAATTTTATGGGGCGTCTCATATGTTGCGCATCATATAGCAGAAAGTACGGTAGATAAAATAGAAAATAATTTATTGTGGCATTAAAAATGCACAACGAAATGGAAAAGTCTGCAATACTGATGGTGCAATTTACAAGAGAAAATACCATCCATCCATCCATTCATTATCTGCACCACTTATCCTCAGTAGGGTCGCGGGGGTGCTGGAGCCCATCCCAGCTATCTTTGGGCCGTGGGCAGGGGACAACCTGAACTGGTTGCCAGCCAATCGCTGGGCACACAGGGACAGACAATTCGCCCGCTCATTCACACCTAGGGACAATTTTTTTTGGAATGTGGGAGGAAACCGGAGTGCTCGGAGGAAACCCACGCAAGCACGAGGAGAACATGCAAACTCCACGCCGGCGGGTCGATCTAATGACCTCAAAAGTTTGCCGCATGCGCCCTAACCACTGCGCCGCTGTGCTTCCCGATAAAATACCACAGTTTACAATAATTAAGTTAAGGTAGTAGTATGAAAACAAGTAATATTAAAAGATAGAGAACTCTTTGTCATCATCAGTTGGGAATGTGACCGGGGCGGCAGTAGCTCAGGAGGTAGAGCGCTCGTCTTGGGATCAAGGGATCCCAGTTCGAATCCCAACTCGCCCGTGTTACATGTCGAAGTGTCCTTGGGTAAGACACTGAACCCCTAATAAGCAGGTTTGCGGCTTACATGGCTGCAAGGCCGCTATTGGGAGCACATTGTAAAGCGCTTTGGGAAGTCTTGACTTGAAAAGCGCTATATAAATGCAGATCATTTCATTTCATTTATGCCCAAGTCAAGGTGACCATTTACGGAATGAATCATTTCATTTTGGTGGTGAAACCATTTTTTAAGTACTCTTAAATTTGATTTTATTTTCAGTGTTTTTTAAATGAAACCCTACCTCTAGTATTTTTGAAGGTGCGCCTTATAGTCCAGTGCATCTCATAGTCCAGAAAATACGTCACATTTCATGCCTTTACAGGTAGTTGGTGCAAAATGACTGTAGACTTATTTATCTGGGTAATTTATGTCGGTTTGGTTTCGGCCCGAAATTCTAATTTCGCTGCATCCCTAGTTACAAATTATGCATGCCCTCCTTCCTCCATTGGAAAATATTTATGTCATTAAAGCAACAACAAAATAGCACTGCACATGTTTTGTCTCTGTGTGACATCAACTCAAATCCAATTACACTTTCAAAACAACTAAACTTCAACTGCATAAGAAGCTCTCTAATTATAAACAGATAAATGAAACAAAAATAGTAAGCACACAAAAACAATGCAGACTTTAATCAGAAGAAAAAGAAGAGGCTTCTGAGGAATGTACGGGAAAGCTGTAAGGGGTAGGGGATGCAATGGGGGGGGGGGGGGGGGGGGCGAAGACTTGGCGGAGAATTTTTTGACAAGTCCTGACAAGGTAGCTGAGGATGTGACACAAACCTGTTGTCACCAAAAAAAAAAAACCTCAGTGAGGCATAGGCAACTCACAAAAACACATCTCCCCATGTGTACTTGTCGGAACTAGTACAACACAGCCACGGAAAAAGGATACTTTTTGCAGGAATCAATGACAGAACCACAGAAACTTCTTATGGAAAACAGTATGAATATTATGGCCTCATGGATAGATTTGAAATATTAACACCCTGAACAAGATATTGACCCTTCGCGTGTGATGTCACGTTACTTCTCTGACTGAATGCGAACCATGACGGACGGTAAAAGGCACTTAAGCGCACGGCGGTGGAATTAAAATATCTATCTATCTACCCTGATCATATCCCTCAAGAGGGGTGACGGGCAGCAAGAAGAACACATACAAACAAAGAAAATAAAAGGGAAAAAGGAGCAAAAAACACACACAACATTTTGTGGACCATGGCCAACCCAAATGCCCAAACACCCAAACAAATTAAGCACCTCGGCACCCAAGTCGGTCATGCTTTCATCCCTCCAGATGAAACAGGACACAAGAAAGCGGCCATGTCACTCGGATCAGGGTTACACAACACACTCTTCTGTTCAACAGCAGGGCCCGACAGCTTTCACTGGTTTACCCCTGCCGCATCATACAAGTGCCCTGCCCTTCCCTTAGAACGCGTCTAAACATCCCACTTTCCTTTTACAAAACCTCTCCACTCATTTCTATCACCAACAAAAGTTATTTTGAATTAAAATAGAATACCAATAACTAAGACATAACCACCACTTTTTACCATGGTGAATAATTCCTGTACGGTGGGCAAGCTTCGAAGATCGATTTGTAACGTTATCCCTTTTGATGAAGACAGAAGACGCAGAGGTTTATCCGCAAATCAAATGAAGGGACTGGTGTTGAACACTGGTAGGTTGGCAGCCCTAAAGTATTCCCGGATTTGCGGCACACATTTTTTTACAAGGTACCTTTGGCGTATTTCTGAGGAATTTAATGTTAAATAGGTATGGGTCAGGTAAAAGGGGGGAGGGATTTTGTAAGGTTTATTGATCTATATTCTCTATCAATTATCCATTATCTGTTATCGGTCAAATCATAATACGCTACAAAGCCAAGGGGCCGAGACACTTGCTTACAGCCAAGAGGCTGAGTCAAGGTCCTAGCCACAGAGCCAAGCAGCGATCAGTGCGAATGCACCGTTCCCGGAGGTACTGCAATACCGGGCCGATGCGTGGAGTGGACAGAGCAAGCTCTTATTCCATCTCCCGATTGCAAAATTCAAACTTACAGCATTGCTGTAAATTCCACATTTAGTAAACAATTCCAGACCCAAAACAAGTGCTAACTAGCTATGTAAGTGGCTTACCGTGGCCACTTACTACATAGATCAGGGGTGTCAAACTCATTTTAACTTGGGGGCCACACGATAGAACAAACATTCTGTCAGGGGCCGGACTAGTAGATTAAAGAGAAAGAAAAAGAGATAAAGAAATAAGAGAAAGAGGGAGGGTAAACAGGAGAGAGGGCAGGACAAAGAAAAAGAGAGGGGGAGAGAGCGTGAGAAATAATAGAGATAAAAAGAGATGTCATGAGAGAGGGGGAAAGAAAGGGAGAGGAAGAAAGAAATCCAAAGAGAAATAGAAAGACAGAAGGAGAGAAAAGGGAAAATAAATTGCAAAGGGTAGGAAGAGAGAAAGAGAAAAGGAAAAAAGGAAATTAGAGCAAAATAAGTTAAAAAGACACAGAGAGAGAAAGAGACAAAGAGCAACAAAGGAAGAGAAAAAGAGAGACACGGAGAGTGAAAGAGACAGACAGTGGGAGAAAAGGGGTGGAAAAGAGAGAGAGAGACAGAGAGAGACAGAGAAATAAATACAAGTACAGTGTCTTTGTGAGAGGCACCTGGCTATGGCAACATCAAGTCGACATATTTCAACCTGTAGCCTGTTTTTCTCTTGCGCTTCTCTGGTTGTTGCCTGATCTGGCCCGCGGGCCGCCTGTTTGACACCTGTGACATAGATGAACTGCTTTTATAGTGAATAACCAGGGATTCATCTCCCAAATATCACATGTATATCATGCCGGTTTTAGTATTGCAATCTCACAATATGGTCATCGTACTTAAACAGCATAAAGTAGATTTACATCCCATATATGAAGAGATAATTCATGTACGATCACATTGAATTAGAATTTAATCTTTGGTAATGGTGTCCATTGTTTGAGTTGATACATTTGAGTCTTTAAAAAAATAAAATAACACTGCAACAAGTACAAACCAGGGTTTGAACACCTTTTTTAATGGCCAAATTCAAGTACTTTTCAAAGATGTAGGGCTTCCTAGTGGTACAAAAAAACTTGGATTAGAATACTGGCCAATAGATGAACTATCATTATAATGTTAATTTTCTTTTATTTTGATTAAAAAAAAAATCACAGGTCGAAAAATGTGTATAATTTTTACGTAGTGGTATCCCTACGTAGAGGTCGCTGCCATGTTTGTCATCTTGCTGCTACGCTGTCCTCTGTGGCACTGGTTTTTGTTGGCATTAGACAGCTGTGCCATCTACTGGTCAACCATTACACACTGGCGCTTTAAGGACGTTCAAAGCGAATTTACCAATTCCTCCTGTACCATTACAATAAGAATTCCGGTGGGAATCATGTATTATGCAAAGCCACAGACATAATTGCCATTTTTAATCTTGCATGTGCATTCATTAAGACATATCAGTTTTAATTCTTGAGTAAGTTGTGAATATATTTGTTTTTGAGACTAAAATCTCCTTATATAGTTATTGGGTAAAAATGAGAGTAATATGAAGCTTACATTTTCAATTCTTCCCATTACAATACAGAAGTTGCCCGACTTACGAACAAGATGGGTCCCGAACGATCGTTCGTAAGTTGATATTGTTCGTAAGTTGCTTTAGTGCTATATTTTGTGTGGAATGAATGTTTAAGGCTTGTATGAGTAACCTGTATTGTTTTGTACTAAAAAATAAACCTTTAATAAAATAATATGCTCTATAAAAGGTAATAAAGTTGAGTTCATCTTACTTTTGGAAGATGGACTTCAAGTTAGGCAACTTTCTCCTCCTTGGTTAAAAGTGGGTGAAAAAAAGCGATCCAACTATTTTTTCAACCGCATTGAGCTTCCTTATTCCACTTTTATTTCAAAAGAAACGGCCTGCCTCTTCTTTACACCAACCATATTGAATGGATGCCAGAGATATTAAACAATAAATTGTCAAAGTTCTTAGCACGCTGCAGATACAGTATAGAATATTGACACATGAACTTGGAAGATGATTTCTTCTTTGGGGTGGATATTGGGTGACACAGCGCCACCACATGCCGGTAGCGGCGAAAATAAGGACTACAGTAATGTCCTGTACTCGAAAAAAGGTGCACACAATCAAAATCTAACTTACAGGAATTTCCGCATATTTCTCGACATCCCAGAAAAATGTTCATATCTACTGTTTTTCGAAACTCGAATGTTCGTGAGTAGGGGAGCGTTTGTATGCCACCTCCTTTTTCTGCATGACCCATAATAATTGATGCGTACAAATTTAATTCTGCCCCGTGTAGTAGTAGCGTGTACCAGTCCACCTGGCGTGACCCGTGCAAACTAATGCCTGTTGCAGTTAATCATGAGGGAAGAAAAAATGCAATGGCAAAGTGAAGCCACCACAAAGCAGTGTGGGCGTCATTTTACGCAGACTTGTTGATAAAAACAAGGCAACCATTTCAAGCATTCACACGAACGACACCCACGTTTTAAGAAATTTTCAATACTTTGAAAACATTAAAATTTGAGCATTTTCAAGGATCACAAGCACCTGTACGAACCTTGAGAAATGATCTTGATTAAGGAATTTCATTCAACGACACATTTTAAAATTATTTACTTACAATATCGCCCTATTTTTTTTACCAGCATCCTCCTTTTTGTTGTAATTGGTTTCAACCAAGGTTGGGTAGGGTTACTTTAACTGGATTACTTTCAATTACTTTTGGATTACTCCAATACCAAATATGCTAATGAAAGACAAAAGAAACTAAATATGAATACAATTATGACTCACAACACGTGGTATGCTTTCTCTCCTGGCTTTGATCTCTGGCAAAACTAACATAAAATGCGACACAAACAAAATGAAAATGAATCCAAACAGCTTGCCAACATCATTTTTGCCGTTCCATGTGTTCCGTTACTCCCTAAGCCTGCACAAAATTTTGTCATTTTATTCATATTTAGTTTCTTTTGTCTTTTATTAGCACATTTGATATTGGAGTAATCCAAAAGTAATTGAAAGTAATCCAGTTAAAGTAACCCTACCCAACCCTGGTTTCAACCTAGCAATCCTGCTATGTTATATTTCCTAATTTTTATTCAAAACTGGTACAAGATTTTCTTTTTCCCCCTGCACTTTGTCGCTCAATCATTAGTCATCGCTCATTAGGTTAAATCATTCCAATTGCCACCTTGATATGAATGAATTTCCAGATGCTTCATGAACAGGTGAATAATGCGTGTCATTATTCTTGGAGCTAATCGTTCTCCCTGCAGCGTTTGACTTGCGTTTGCAGGATTAGTGCGCGTTTGTGTCAAACAGGTTGAGAAGAATGCAACGCTAGTGTAATCTGCCCTCGGCTTATTCTCACTATTGTCATTACATCAAAAGCCTGTAGGCCTGCTCGCCCCAGGCCGCAAAACATTACAAAGGCGACGTTTAGAAGAGAACACTTTCTCTCAATTTAAAATACTTCCCTCCATTCGTGTTGCATACTTATCTAGCTATCTAGTGTAAAGTCTTGACCGTTTTATAAATACCGATTACTCTGCGTCTTTGTATGTCCCTTATACGCGCCAAAACGGCTGAACAGATTTTTCGAGAAAATTTACAGAGTAGTACTTTAGGCTTCTGGAAGTGTCTTTTGCTAGGTTTCGTTTTAAGGCAACCAGAATAAATACGAGAAATATCGATAAACATATGCTTTTATGTGCAAGTGGCTCTGGAGCTGCTGCGGTCATACTACTCTTTGGGACTCCCTAGTGGCTCCCTGGCTCTTTTGCAACAAACCACGGTCCCGACAACCTCGCTCAAGTACAATGCCCAGCATAGCAACCCCTGCGATTCTGAACCATTATGCTTGTTATTGACGATTTAGGTTTGGTGCATTCATGTTTAGATGTGTTTGAAGGCATATTCCAGCCCATTGTTGTGTCATTACCTGAGCAAAGCAAGCATATCAAATGTACAGTGATGGGAAAGTTTATTTTGAACTTCAAATCCTCCATATCAATACTATTGTCACTAAATGACTGATTATTTTGTTTTAAAATGTCCTAACATAAGAAAGTTAAATTACAGACTTTGTGAAAGTACTCTGAATGCACCAGTTGTGTTGTGTAACATTAGCAATTGGCAATTAACATTTGTGTTTCTGTTGCCGCTATTCCATTTAAAAAAAAAAGTTTGACACACTCTTGGAGTTTACTATAAAACTAAATCTAAAAGTCAAGTCTCTTTATTTATCTTTATAGAGCATATTATTATATGAACTGTCTAGTTTCTAGTACAAAACAATAAAGGTTACCCATAGAAGCCTTAAACATACTTATATAAACCTCTTAAATATACACTCCTTACAACATATAGGACTGAAGCAAATTACGAACAAATTTAACTTACAAACGATCGTCCTTAGATTCCTAGTAGGCCATTAAGGCCGTACTGATGTACTGGAAGGCCATTATCGCCTACGATATCATTTTAAAGTTCCAGTATTTTATTGTTCATGTTCAATACAAATTCATCAAATAATAATAAATAATAATAATTTCCTTGTATTGTCATTCTGTGTAACAATGTACACAGAACGAAATGTCGATTGCACCTGACCCGTTGTAGCGAGCCGATGCAGCCGCAGCCAACAGAGGGCGCCGCCGACCACTTTTTAAGTCTTAGGAATGACTCGGCCGGGGCGCGAACCCGAACCTCCCAGTCTCAAAGCGGGCGCCTTACCATCTAGGCTACTGAGCTGGTATGTTGGTAAGGCAATTTTCACAAGGGGAATCTGTAAACAGTATGGCCACTATCACATGAAACCAGATTTTAATCAATCATTCGCTAATTAGCGATTGTTTTGACAAACTAGTTAAGTGGTATCAATACTGATTACCTGGTAATTAAAAAAAAAATAAGACTACATACAACCATTGTTGGGCAGCGCAGTGGTTAGCGCTTGTGCGGCACAGTTCATGTCATGGGAACCTCCTTCGTGGGTTCAAATCCAGCTCCAGACCTCCTGTGCGGAGTTTGTATGTTCTCCCCGTGCTTGCGTGGGTTTCCTCCGGGCACTCCGGTTTCCTCCCACATTCCAAAAACATGCATTTCAGGTGAATTGGCCGGTCCAAAATTGTCCCTAGGTGTGACTGAGCGAGTGAGTTGTCTGTCCCCGTGTGCCCTGCGATTGGCTGGCAACCAGTTCAGGGTGTCCCCTGCCCGATGATTGCTGGGATGGGCTCCAGCACCCCCGCGACCCTACTGAGGATAAGCGGTGTAGCTAATGAGATGAGATGAGATGAGATGAGACAACCATTGTTTCCAAACTAACATTTTTAGCATTTTTTTTTCTTGAAAGCCAATCAATGTCAGAAATGCAATGTTCGTATAATAACAAAGCAAAATAATAAATAAATAAAACGAGTTTTGGCAATGCACAGATTACCCATGTGAGGAAAGGTACCTGAGAGAGGCTCATCCACACTACAATAATGACACAACTATAATAGACACCCTGACAATGCTGAGCATAAAATATAAAACACAAAAATGGCAACTAGCCATATATAACCTTATCCTCCTTGTTTTATAACCTTATCTTCCCTGTTCCTTTATCTTCTTGGGTTTTTTACCTCACGGTGAATGTGTGAACCTGGAGTGTCATGCCCAATTTCATTGTCACAATATGTTAACCCATTTTGTAACAATGACAATAAAGGTATATTCTTTTCTATTCTATTCTAACCCAAAAATGAGCATGTTCCTGATACATCTCTCAGAACAACATACTACGTTGAATCCACACACATCCAAAATATAAACAAGTTGATCAACTCTAGTTCATTAGACTTGTTAAGGTACACCACTGCTTATGTCCAACAAACTAAAGTTGCACAACAAAAGCCAAATAACACACTCTGTTTTACCCATTATCCAAATCTCAAGCAGTCATCGATCGATTCGACAAAATCTAGTTTGTTTTAGGATTACAGCTGGAAGATTTCTGAAGGGACGTTATGAGGTCGTGCTCAAGTATTCATTTCAACTTTTCTGAGTCAGGTCACCTTGCTACTGATGCAGTCTAATATTCAACTTTCCTCTTTCAATAATCAGTAAGGACAAACACAACAAATTGAAGACTCTGAGGTTGTGAACAGCTATGTGAAGGACGAATAGCGGTCAAAATGATGTATTGTTCCATCAGGCAAAATCTCATTAGCAGCCAGGTAAACAATCTGTAAAGACATGTAAAGGTTTTGGATTCACACCTCCGTAGTGACTTTTATATAGTTTGTCGTCGCGGTTGCACATTGAAAATGCAAAACACAGAAAAGATGGAAAGTGGCCCGTCTCATTGATAAAAAGAAAGTAACTGTATTGGTGCAACCATGTGACATGGAATTCTGCTTGGGGTGCAAAAGCACAATCCATTGTTGGAGCAATTGCCCTAGAGACAGCAAAAACTAAACCTGATCACCACCCCGCCTCATACAAGTCATCTGACAACTGTGTGCTTGGGAGTGCATGCTTGGTGCCAATGACCTAGGTATATTGAACCTTAGACCAAGCCTCTTATAAAACATTGAATAATAAAGTTCTAAAGCTACAGTATGGCTATCATTGAACCGTCTCACAACCATTCCTTTATTTTAGCAGGGATCAGTATTTCTTATAAACAGAAAATACAACATGCTGAATTCATAGTTTGAGTATGATTTATAATTCAGTGCATTCAATTGGTTATTTCATTGACTTACAGTAAAGGTTAGGAAATCCGGCCTGCTCATGTACTCTATTGTTGTCTTTAGAGTTCATGTACAAAAGCAATTCCCATTCCAAATCATACTCCAGATATGAAAACTGATTATTTGCACAAACAGTAGCCCTCAAGAAATTGCTGGCTGCAGTTTGCCGTTGCAGTCTCAACATTACAGATTACTTGATTTGGCGACATTACCACGATTTTAGCTAACCTGCATTGGCTCCCTGTTAGCTTAAGATGTGATTTCAAGAATCTGTTGGTAGTATACAAAATCATGCAAGGACCTGCTTCCTCATATGTTTCAGATTTATTTTCCCCTGTGTTCCGGTCCGAAGCCTTCTCTCTGAAAACACTGCTCTACTTGTGATCCCAAGAGCCAAGGTTCGAGAGCGTTCTCCATTCAGACCCCGGTGCTGTGGAATGCTCTTCCCCCTGAGATTCGATTTGCAACCTCAGTGGACATGTTTAAATCTAAGCTTAAAACACACTTCTATTCTATAGCATATCCATCCATCCATTATCTGCACCACTTATCCTCAGTAGGGTCGCGGGGGTGCTGGAGCCAGTCTCAGCGATCTTCGGGCAGTGGGCAGGGGACACCCTGAACTGGTTGCCAGCCAGTTGCAGTCTATAGCATATCAATAACCTATATTTTATGTTGACTATATCTGTGTATCTGTGTATTATTTCCCCTCATGTAGTCTGTGCTTTGCAATAATCTGTGGTCTGTGCAGCCCTTTGAGACTCTTTGTGATTAAGGGCGTCACAAATAAACATGACTTGACATTGGCGAACCAGTGCATAATTGTAATCATTAGTACTGTAATTAAAGTTCTCTCTTCAAAATAGAATTTCTAATGTCAAAAATATCCTGGAAATCTTAAACTTTTTGATTTATCCGGCAATCATGCCTCTGAAACGGCCCAAAAACAACAACAACAACAAAAAAATGCTGACGCGAGTGGAGATAAAGCATGCAAGAACCTGAAGTAAATATGCAGTATTGTCACAATTTTTTCCATTTGAAAAAAAAAATCCACTTTTTTGGGCTTCCTGCATCATTTATTAGAGATATTTCACTGCTAGACCACAATCATGGAGCTTATTATTATCCCATACCTCTGGAAAAAAAACAAAACCTTAATCAAACACTAAGTAACCAACTATACACGCTTACTGTCAATGTAAAATCCAAGTTTTAAAATATTCTCTAAATGGCACAGTGTTTCTGCACTTCATTTTACAGCTCATTAACTTGGCACTGAGTGAGTTAAATATTAACGTTGTGGAAAGTTTCGCCAGTCTGGAAAACTTTAAATATGGCGAAATAAGTTATCTCCTTCGCAACCTCACAATATGTCCTTACAGTGTAATCATTCTTTGCCAGATGTCTGATGGTTGCAAAGGAAGGGGAATGATTGTGAACAAGAAATAAAGCCAGCAGTAAAGTGTTGCAAGTTCTATTTGGACAGACTTCTGAGACTTTAAATCAACAGATTATAATTACCCTGTCACGCCAGAGACTTTGTCATCACAAAGCATGCATGAAAGAATAGAAAGAACAGAATCCTTACCATCACATTTTTTAATGTCTATATTAAACATTATTATTATCATTAAATATTTGTATTCTTTATAATTTGGGCTGTTCTTTACATACCATTTGAAGAAAGCACATTTAAAAGCCAAATAACTCTGGTCCCTACAGTCAGTCCGTTTCATGCTACTTAAATAGGTTTTCTCATTTTATGGACAATCATTAAGTACAATCTCGCTACGTTAACAAATTAAATCGACTCTAAAAACAGACAGTCTGCACCGTAACGTTTTGTTTTAGTGCCCTTTTTGCCAGCTGAACCATCTTTGTGTGAGGCATGCTTCCAGGGGGTCTGTAATAACCACAGGCCACTGCTAAATTTTGAGTGCAACCTTTACACACGGCTGCAGCAGCACTAACAAGCCTTATCGACAAAACTCGGGGTTGACTCTTGAACTTGTGACTACAACATCAAGTAAACAAGCAGCATTTGAACGATAGTTGGTGGATTCTGCCGATCCACTAATAGGAGCAATCGAGTGGACCGATTCCATTTTTATCCATTTCTGTGAGATTTGGTTGGACTGTTCTGCTCAACATTTTAGATATTTGGTTTATAATTTACAGTGATGAGCCATCAGGGACTGCCAAGCCTTCTCTTCTGACCAAAAAAACTCAAATCATGTGATTGTAATTATATTTTGTCCATGAATACTTAAATAATTCCAAATTGTCAGCTTCCTTCTATTGTCTCTCCCTTGGTTCCAGATGATGAAGCATTTAACAAATCACATTTCAGCCATTCCTTCTTGCCAGGGTCCAAAATCTACCCTGAGGCCTTCACAATCAGTTCTGCAGGCCTCGAGTTATAAAATGGGTGGCGATAAAGTTGTCGGTTTAGCCAATCAGATTTCGAGTTGGCGGTGCCAGGGCCTTCTAGAAGGCCAGAGGAAATGTCAGTGATGCCCAAAACTATAACTAGCTAGGGCAGGGGTCAGGAACTTATGGCACGCGGGCGATATATGGCTCTTCATGAGTACAAATGGCTCGTAGCTAAAATGAACACGTGCAATCTATTGTTACATGTAGAGAACATTGCTGTGGTGCCGAGACAGTATTAACGCTCAATGGGACTGGTCCAGTATATTAATGACACATATTTAACAACAGTTTAGGGTCAAGGTGTCACAAAAACAGACCGGGATATGGCTCTAAATCGCCAGACAATCTTTTACATGGAAGCTCCTTTAACATTGTTGAGACACTTTAGGATGAAAAGCAACAGAGCAAACTTGTACCCAAAACAAACATTTTACTCAAAAGCCCCGGCACCTAGATCAATTTCATTGAGTGAGCAGTAGGAATGAGCTGAGCTATACACAGTGCATGAACTCTTTTTCCTCGCCCAGCGCCGTTTGCACTGAAGGTAAACCCATTGGGGGTCCTCGGTTGCAGTATTTTGTGACATTTTTACGAAATAACTTTAACTGCAGTTTGTTTTGGAACCATTATTTAGAATAAAAAGGGCAGTCAAAATGAGGGAGATGAATTTTAGATGGTATATTTATAAGGGATACATGATCTGGCATTATTATCATTTCCTAGATGTTATCATTTCATCAACCATTGCACAGTGAAATAAAATGTGCTGAAGAATTAGCTTTTGTCTGGAGAGCGGGTTTGTCTTTATATATATATTATATATTCATACATACATAAGTTGATTTTAAGGCTCTTTGGGTCAAAATGGTTCCCGACCCTAGGGAGGTAACAGAGTTAACACAATGAAAAGGTGCAGATCAAGATTTCCGTGTCAATTGCTTCTGTAGAATGGACAGTTTCAGCCCTAAATCGTATACAAATTTAAAACAGGAATACGGCAGGAAGGCTAGACTTTCAGCATTAGCTGTGATGGCGAAGGATTTGGTGGACAAATAAAAACACAATATTTTAAACAATATTGCAATTTTGGGAGTTTTTTTTTATAAATGTCGCAGGTGTAGCAGAAGTAAATGTTTTATAGCCATAAAATGACTATTAAAGGTTAGACCAGGTGTACATAGCATGGCCCACCAGTGGTAAAATGTATTTTAAAAAAGGTATTTAATACGTATATACAGGCTTGTTATTTTTGATGAAATATGCTGAATTTGATGCATCGATTTAAATGGATACGACAGTAAATCATCTGCTAATATCCTCTACGGTTCAAACAAGAGAAGAGCAGCGACTCGCGGGTGGGCAACAAGCAGTGCAAAGTTCTTCCGAGACCACATAATAAATAAAGACGCAACAAATCATTTACAGCAGCTCAACCGCGGTCGTTTCACTTTTGTAAAACCTTGAGCAGTCTGTGTCAGGAGCTGTAGCTCAATTTGTGTTTTTGTGGAGACGTGAACTGCCTCACTGACGATTTATTGGGCCGCAAATCAGACGATTGTGTTCTTTGGCTACCGCAACATTCTTTCTCACATCTTGTGTAAGGATTCCTTACATTCAACAGCTCTCTGAAAGTAATGGTCAGATGGGGCCGTTTGATGCTTTACCTATCAATGTATGCTTTTATTTAAGCCTTACCTTTTTTACACAATTATATGTTCAATAAACAGTGTGCATTTTGTAATTAATTTATTTATGTAGGCTATTCACGCTGTTTTAACGTATTGCTTGGCTAGTCAAACGATTTTATGGGGACAACGGAGTTTCAACAGAAACTATCGATATGTAAATTTGATTTCAGGGGGTTTGTTCGACAGTATTAAAATGAATTGATTTAAAAATGGATCACAAGAGGACAGTCAACAATCCATATAAAAGATACAGTGTATAATGTTTAGTCCTATCTAGTGTCGAAAACAAATACCGTAAATTCAGGACTATAAGCTGCTACTTTTTTCCCCAAACGTTCAACCCTGCGGCTTATTCAGTGATGCGGCCAATTTATGTAATTCTTCGAGTACAAAATGTAAGATTTAGACCGGTGGAATATATGCACCGAGGAAGACCGCAACTTCTTAGCTTGTGCACAATTTTAAATTAGCGTAGAAATATCCTCACCATGCAAATTGCAAAAAGAAAGCCACATGACGCAGCTTTCAAGCTAAATGCAATTGAGGAGTCCGATAAAGAAGGACACAGGTACTGCACGTAAACTTTACTTTGCGAGCGTGTTGCTAGCGTGTTTTTGAATAGGGGAGCGTGGGACGACGTCTATATGACATAGTCTCTTTCCCATACTGGGGAAGACGACTTTGATGACGCCAGTTATAAGGAGGAAGATGAGGACGGTTTACCGTGATTACTACAAGTATGGTATGTTTTTTTAACAGCCGTTTACTGTGTCGCGAGCGTGTTGCTAGCAGCGTTTTGCTACCCTTCACAGGCACGGTTTGGGATGAAAGTTATAATATTATTATAAAAGCTTTGAAAACTCTCTCGGCGTACCGTCTTTCTTTGTAAATATGCGTAACCATGTATAATATGTATTTGCAACTGTATATTTTTGTAATGTATTTATTTTAGACACTTATTCTGATATGTTTTCCACGGGCGAATCATAAAGAAGGGGCGAAAACAACGGGGGCTGACAGGAAGTGGAGTAAAGGTGAGACGTGTTTGTGGACGCAGCGGACAATAGTGGATATATATTTTTCCCACTCTTACCTTTGGAAATATACATTTTTTTTCCTTGGATTATTTTCAACGGGACCCGGACTCTGCAGGTCTGCATCAAACCTTAAGTACCGGTATCATTTTCCGTTCATTTTGCCGGCTGTGGTTTTTGGACTGTGTACTTTATATTCAGTTACAATCGCAGGACTCAAAGTCGGGTTTGGGTGATTGTTACATGTTTTAATGTGGGCGCATGCGGCTTATATACAGGTGCGCCTTGTGTAAGTACAAAAGCAGTTATCCTCTTAAAATGTGGTGAGACTTCTGCTTTTTTACGATTTGGCCCGCACCAATGCCAAACCTACGTATTTGCTTATTATCACTAAGAATCAACCCCAAACGTTGGAGGCATCAGTTGATAGAAAAGTATCTGGGATTTGATAAGAGTTTCTTCGAAACCCAATTTGAAAAGTAGTGTACGTAATGAAAACGTGTTCAGTGTAGATAATATTCAACACATTAGCTTTGATTAAAAACTATCTGCTCAAATTACATTACTGTATTTTCACGCCCAAAAGTAGGGTGGTCCTTATTTTTCGACTTTTAAAATTTCATGCTCTGACCCCTTGAATATGTTCCAATATATACAAAACGTAATTAGGCAAAGTTTCATCAAAATCAAAGGATATTTAGAGGTCGCTCAAGGCCTCTGAAATTTTGGTATGAAAAATAAGGATTTTTCGCACATTATATCAGACCTAGTGTACAAAGTTACTTGTAACTTTTCTTGTGTTACAATTATAAGCAATGGACTGAAATTGGATGTTCTAAAACGCCGTACACATAGGGTTAAGATTTCCGTTTTTTCTCGAAAATTGCCAAAATTTTACCATTTTGGGAAATTTCAAAGTCGTTGAGCTACCTCTAAATATTATCCAAATTGTTCAAAATTGCACACAGTGTGTTTTTATCGATATAAGAACATATGCGGGGGGTCAGAGCCCAATATTTCAAAAAAAAAAATTTCGACCCCCATTAAGGACCACCCTAGCCCAAAGGGCACAACACACAAGTATAGAGAATCATTGCCGTAAGGGAACAACTAATACTGTGTTGCAGAAAGAACACCGTAAATGATAGCTTTTAGCAAATGAGTTGCTACCCATCAATGCTCGGGTAATATAAGCCCCCACTCAAGTGGCTCATTGATAAATGAGAAATAGTTGCATGGAGATCACAAAGCAGTGAAGTTGAATGTTTCTAAAACATTCAGTCGGTCCCAAAATGTTTGAACCTTTGTTATAGGTGATAAATAAATAAAGTAATTATCCAATATTAAAAGGAAGGCTTGGAAGTAATTACAGATCATCCAATTACTGTAAATTCCGGACTATAAGCCGCTACTTTTTTCCCAAATGTTCAGCCCTGCGGCTTATTCAGTGAAGCGGCCAATTTATGGAATTTTTCTAACGGCCACTAGCGGCGCTGGAGTATAAGAGGTAAGATTAAGACCAGTAGAATATGTGCGCCAAGAAGGACTGCATCCTCCAAGTTTAAGCATACATTGTCTGGAAAGTTAAGAAATGTTCCGATAATGAGGAAGACGCCCTTGATGGCGATAGTTATGAGGAGGAAGTTGAGGACGATCTTCCGTGAATTTCACAATTACGGTATGCTTTTTTTTTAACAGGCACGTTTGATACATATTTATCTTAGAGATTTATTCTGTTATGTGTTCTACGGACGAATCAAAAAGAAGAGGCGGAGCAAACGCGGGCTGATGGGAATTGGGGTAAAGCTGAGTTACCGGTAGATCTGTCTGTTGTCGCAGCGGACAATAGTGGATAAATATTTTTCTCACCCATAACTTTGAAAATATACATTTTATTTCCTTGGATTACTTTCAACGGGACCCAGACTTTACAAGTCTGCATCTTACGTTAATTACGGGTATCATTTTCCATTTATGATGCCAACTGTGGTACTAGAATTGTGTACTATCTACGTGTTTACAATTGTAGATCAAACCTCGCATTGTTTGTTTGCTGTTATTAGTGTCAATAAATATGTTCAAACCAATAAAAAACGTGTTTACAATCGTGGGACTTACAGCCTGGTCTGGGTTAAAAATGTGATTGTGTATAAATGCAATAAGTACAAAAGTGTCAGACCACCTAAAAAGTGGTGCGTGCGGCTCATAATCAGGTGCGCTATATAGTCCGGAATTTACGGTAATTAACTTTGGCAATTATCTTAGTTGCATGTTACGATACCCTCCGTGCTGAGAAGCAGTTGATGCAACAAGGAGACATCTACATTACTCAAACGCAGAGCTGATATTGCAGTACGTCCAACATTTCAAAACCACATAAGAAAACCATTCCCGATTCACCGTCTTGCAAAAGTACGCTTCATAATAAGCCTCCCCCCAAAAATTAGCTCTCCTGTGAACCAAATTATACCAACAGCGAACGAGCAGGAGCCCCTTCGGAAAAGACCCTTACTTCTCGAGCTTGACAGAAGAAGCGGTGCCTGCTGGGATCTTTGTTTGTAAATCAGCATGCAAAGCAGCGGCTGTTTGGTAGACTGCTCGAATGAACTTCTTTACAAATAAACTTCCGGACCGAGAATAGCTGTGGTTGCAGGGTTGTTGCCAATAAATAGGCCTAGGTGAGCCATAAAGGAAAGTGTGGTTTATATGAAAACATTGGGGATCTTACATACAAGTGTTTGTATGGCTATGCTAAGTGTATAATGATGGAGCTACAAAGCATGGTGCAAGGAACACAATTGTTTTAATTTTAAGTGATACTATTCTACTTAGCAACGTGTCCTGTGTATTGATGCATCGGATTGGACACAACCGACTTTCACAAGTCGATAAAACCTCAGCTAGTTGCACAATAAAGGCTGGATAAGCTACATTAACGGCAGGTCTTCATCAACAAGCTAAGTAATTTCCCAGAGAAAAGTAGAAAACGGATGCCAAGGCATATTACTAAAATGCATAGAGTTCTAAGTTATAGAGACGCTGCCCTACTTACAAACGAGATTCCGGATGATCGTTCGTAAGTTGAATTTGTTGGTAAGTGGCTTCAGTGCTATATTTTGTGTGTTAACGGTTCATATAAGGGCAGCACGGTGACGCAGTGGTTAGAGCGTGTGCGGCACAGTTCTCAGGTCATTAAATCAAACCTCCTGTGTGGAGTTTGCATGTTCTCCCCGTGCTTGCGTGAGTTACCTCCGAGCACTCCGGTTTCCTCCCACATTCCAAAAACATGCATGTTAGGTGAAATGGTCGGTCCAAATTGTCCCTAACTGTGAATGAACGAGTGAGTTGTCTGCCTCTGTGTGCCCTGCGACTGGCTGGCAACCAGTTGAGGGTCTCCCCTGCCCACTGCCCGAAGACAGCTGGGATGGGCTCCAGCACCCCCGCGACCCTAGTGAGGATAAGCGGTAAAGATAATGGATTACGGTTTATATAAGTATGTTTAAGGCTTGTATAAGTAACCTGTATTGTTTTGTACTAAAAAATAAAAATGTCATAAAATAATATGCTCTATAACGATAAATAAAGTTAAGTTTAACTTACTTTTGGAAGATGAGCTTCAAGAGTTAGGGCGCCCTCCTATTCCGTGGTAAAAAGTGGTCGAAAAAAAGCGATCCAACCATTTTCTCAACCGCATCAAGCTTCCATATTCCACTTTCATTTCAAATGAAATGGCTCACCTCTTCGTTACACTTTACACCAACCATATTGAATGGATGCCAGAGATATTAAAAGATAAAATTGTCAAAGTTCTTAGCGCGCTGGAGATACAGTATAGAATGTTGACAAATGAACTAGGAAGAGGATTTCTACACGCCGGTAGCGGCGGAAAGAAGCACTACAGTAATGTCCTGTACTCTGAAAAAGTGCACACAATACAAAATCTAACTTACAGCAATGTCCGGATATTTTTCGACATCCCGAATTTTTTTTTCGTATCTACCGTTTTGCGAAAGTCGAATGGTCGTAAGTAGAGGAGCGTCTGTACTTATTTCGGATGGCGCTGAACGTTTATGGAAGTTGTTTACAATTTAAAAAACGAAAGCTATTATATCAATATCATAGCATGAAGCTGCAATATATTTCCCCCGCACTCCATCACAAAATACCAAGCTGATCAGACAATCAAAGCCGTTGGACCAAATGCACTTTAACTCTAAAAACCATTGCCCATTTGCAAGGCTTTACTCCCGTTTCAATGATAGACATGTGCCAAGTAAAATGCAAATACAAAGTAAGTAACAGTTAATGATTGTAGGGGGTGGAACCCTTGTCTAAATTAAAGCAAATTACACCAGAGTACTTAAGAGGATTAAGATAACATGAAAAGAAGCTAAATTATAAATAAACTAGGATGAAAAAAATGCGACAAATGATTAATCCTATATTTGATCAATCTCTTGATCATTTACATGATTAGATAGACAAATAAATACTTTTTCATTTAGAAAACACTATTCCATTTTCTTTTTTTTTGCAATTAAAGTTGAATTTAAATCAATTTTTATTATGTTGCTTGTTTAGCCAGAAAAAACGACAACAATTCAGCAAGAAGATCATTATTCTTTAAAGTAAATGAATTAATATAACGGCTTAAGGATGGAACCTTTCACCTTCAAATTAATCACTTTTTAACATACACCAAGTACATGCATGTTTTTTCAAACATAATCTTGTCACGTTTGAACTTGAAATTTGACAAAAATAAAGAAATAATGAGAACCACTCATGTGGTCTGACACGCCTTTGATTTCTTGAAAAACATTAATTTTACCAAATGTTTGTGACATCATTTGAATGGCACACCAATCTGGTATGTTTTCAACAATGGTGGACATCAAAATTTGGTTTTCAATATGTACAGTTAAGCAGATAAAATCTCAAGAATTTCAAATTCTAAAAAGACATGCAAATAACTCAGTAACATTTTCAGGGTCTTGCTATTTCTCTGATCTGTACTACGCATTTTCTGCATTAGGATTAGCTTGACAGTCTTTCCGCTTCAGTTCATTCATTATCTGCACCGCTTATCTTCAGTAGGGTCGCGGGGGTGCTGGAGCCCATCCAAGCTATCTTCCGGCAGTGGGCAGGGGACACCCTGAACTGGTTGCCAGCCAGTTGCAGGGCACACAGAACCAGATAATTCACTTGCTTATTCGCACCACGGGACAATTTGAACTGGCCAATTAACCTGAAATGCATGTCTTTGGGAATTTGTGAGGAAACCAGAGTGCACGGAGGAAACTTAAGCAGTCACGGGGAGAACATGCAAACTCCACACAGGAAGGTTCGATCTCATGGCCTCTGAGCAGTGCCGCGGACGCGCTAACCACTCAGCCGCCGTGCTCCGCTTCAGTCCACATTGATGATAAAAAATATTACTTGACAAGTTGACAGTAAATTAGTCATATGTAAAAAAAAAATTGTGTGTACTTTTCTTTTGTTAAACAAATGTTTGAGCCGATAAAAAGGTTTTTTTATCTGGTTTCTATATATAGTAGAGAACTGAGACTGCTCGCTACTTTGCACTTCGGTTATCGCTGGTTCACTCCTTCACAGATTTTGAATTGATTTCGTCTCGGCTGTCATTGATATTGTATCTTGCATTATGTTCTGATAGAAAGCAGACAGCTGGGACAGTCTAGGGAGGGCGGTCTGTGTTGGGTGGGCGTGACTGCCTGTGTACCTTAGCATAACGCAAGCTACATTTTAGTGGCCCGTTACATTGAAAATAAATACTGCCATTAAATCGGACTCCATGGAAAGTCAGACAAGCGCAACAAAATGGTGAACAGCAGCAGGAGCATAGTGGATTATTATCGGGTTCCAGAGGCTACTCGGGTGGCGACAGGGAGAAGTAAAGAGCGGTGCTGCTGGTTCGGCTATCAACCCTCCTAAGCAAGGCACTGTTGCGAACAACTCTGTATCGTGCCAATGGAAGGTCCATTAGCTATGAAACGCATGACCTGAAGTTATAACTCGTGGGAAACCACTAAATTTGGGACATTTTATTTTAATCATCGAGGAGATCTGACTCAAATCGAGGACACCCAATGCTAGAGTGCAGCTAGCCAGCCACTCTCTAAATTGCTTTCTTACACTGAAAGGAAAATCCCTCTAATTTTGTTGTACAATTGTATAATGACAATAAAGAATCCTCATACAACTGCAACTATGTGTTGTGTGTTATTATTGGTAGATCTATAATTGTCGTTTTATTTTAGTTGTAATCTTTAAGTTTGTAATTACACCATCTCGAGGTAAGTTGAACTCTTGGGGGCTTTTATGACGGTGTGACACTACTTTGCGGACTTAATCTTTTTGTTGATGGTTCTGGTCCCCAGTAACTGTGAAAACCAAGGGATCGCTGTATTTCATTGCAAGAGAATTGTCAAAAACATAAAAGTTTCTAAATATTTTGCCTATCACATGTTTTTTTAATCACGTAACCCCCGTATCCAATTAGTAACGATCAATTTGACAATCACCGGTTGATTCATCGATTAGTAACTTGCAGATATCACCAAGACTACGATCTTGCACACAAAAAAGATGACGACACCCCTGCACTTACATAGTCAGTGACCCTTAAGTGAATGTTAATAGAAGAAATAAAATGCTTAAAGGCAATCTACAAAAACAGAAGCTTGCAAATGTCGGAAGACAGCCCGGCTTTTAAAAAGTACTGCATCATAAAACACGGCCTGCAGACCTGCTTTTTATTACTCGTATAAATATTCAAAGACGAAATTAAAGAGATCCTGATGAGGCTGGACAAAAACACAGCAAAAAATAGACAAAAACACGTGAATATAAGTGAATGATTAAACAAATTTCAATACTACATACCTGTCAACCTGTCTATTTTTGCCGTACAAAGTACGTTTATTATGCATTTTAAGACGTGTACGACGTACAAGAGAATCTGTACGGAAAAACGCAAATTTGGCAATTATGGGTACCATCCGGTATACACCGACGATCACGAAACGGCAAATCCATCAAGTCAAACGAGTTCGCCGCGGTAGCCTCTATCTCGGTATCATTTTTTTCTTCGCAAACGGAGCGAGCGTTCGATGCTACTGTGCGCATGCATCTGCTGCTGTAGTGCCCAATTTTGATTCCCCTGCAAAATCCTCCCCCCCTTACGTGAATGCGCATTCTGCTGAGCTTCCGAAAATAGCGATCGTATTCTATAAAATAAGCTTATTAAAACAACAAAGCTATCACTTCACAAGGGTTATGAAAAACATGTTTCCCAGTGACAAGGCAGCAAAAGTTTGTATTTTCTGTCCCTGTTAAATAGTCTGTTTGAAATTTAAAATACAAGCATCAATGGTTGATATTGTGGTTTGGTTTTCAAAATAGAAATGCCAACTCATTTTTTTCGTCCAAAAATGATCTTTATTTACAAATTTCAATTTAAAGTGTTGTTAATGGATATTTTAGTTACGCTGATAATAAAAAAAAATCAGGAATAAATTGTTAAGAATATGTACAGAATGATATAACGAAACACATGTACAATATAACATGTTCAACTACATAAATAAACACGTTTGAAAAGAAATATGGAGTAAGATTTTTTTTGTATTTTGTAAGGGAAAATACGACAATTTGTAAGGGCATGGAGCCGTGGAGGTTGACAGGTATGCAGGGTTGGGTAGGGTTACTTTAACTGGATTACTTTCAATTACTTTTGGATTACTCCAATACCAAATATGCTCATAAAAGACAAAAGAAAACTAAATATGAATAAAATGACTCAATTTTGTGCAGGCTTGGGGATTAACGGAATACATGGAACGGCAAAAATGATGTTGGCAAGCTGTTTGGATTTATTTTCATTTTGTTTCTGTCGCATTTGATGTTAGTTTTGCCGGAGATCAAAGAGATCAAAGCCAGGAGAGACAGCTTACCACATGTTGTGAGTCATCATTTTATTCATATTTAGTTTCTTTTGTCTTTTATTAGCATATTCGGTATTGGAGTAATCCAAAAGTCATTGAAAGTAATCCAGTCAAAGTAACCCTACCCAACCCTGCATTTTATGTTAGTTTTGCCGGAGATCAAAGAGATCAAAGCCAGGAGAGAAAGCTTACCACGTGTTGTGAGTCATCATTTTATTCATATCTAGTTTATTTTCTTTTATTAGCATATTTGGTCTTGGAGTAATCCAAAAGTCATTGAAAGTAATCCAGTTAAAGTAACCCTACCCAACCCTGCAGGTATGATACTATAAAAAACAAGTTAACAGGTGTTGAGCTTGTTCAACTCTCAACTGGAGGAAAAAAATGTCTCAACGCAGCACGGACAGAAAAATAAAATATTTAAAAGCTGAATAAATAGTGGAAAAGAATCAAATATAGGCTGAACATTACGAGGGCTCACCTGCAGCTCGCTTTATAAAGTCCAACCGAAAGTGGAATTGTAGAGTGGTAAAAATAAAAAAACAATTAATAAGCAGAAATATCCCTCTCAAAAATTAAGTGCTTTGTCTGAACCTAAACTTAAAAAAAAAAATCATAAAGTAAATAAGTAAAAGGACGTGACTGAAATATTTCGCGCGGTCGAACGCCGATTTAAAGATGGCGTACTAGAATTGAGGAAAGTTATGTCGCCGAGGACAGAAACACTCCCGAGACGCTGTCTTCGCGAGTAAAGCAAGGAAGAGGAGGAAAGTTACCTGACTACGGCGGTGAGAATTAATGTCGAGCGACTCCGAGTCAGTCACTAAGGCGGGCGGCGAGCGTCCAAATGTGGGCTCCGATGTCAACACGTCTCGCTTGAACCGGCGCCATGACCCGCCCCGTGTAGTGAAAGTGACGAGTGGCTGAGGCAATGGCAGCTGCCCACTTTTGGAAACAGGGCTGGTCACGTCAAAGAGTTTTTAATTCATTTATTTAAATTATTCGGAAAACTTGAATACTATACTTTCATTTATTTAAATGATTCGGAAAATGTAAACCAACTTGAATGATATATTTCAGCCTGAAAAATAATTTGTCAACTTAATACGAAAGGCACTGAGGGTTATGCGGTTTATAATATTTTATAATAGATGTTAGGATATCTATCTTTTTTTTGTTCTCTTTCTTTTGCTCTCTCTGTCACTTTTTCACGTTCTCGCGGACTCTGATTATCTATTTTCTTTCTATCGCTATCTCTTTCTTTTTTCTTTCTATCGCTTCTCTTTTTTTCTATCTCTCTTCTCTCTTTTTTATTTATTCTTTCCTTCTAAGTTTTCTTTGTTTCTTTCTATTTTCTCATTTTTTTTTCTCTTTTTTTTCCTCTTTTCTTTTTATTTTTTCTTACTTTCTGTTCTTTTTTCTTTCTTTTTATTCGTTTTATTTCTTTCTTTCTCTCTATTTTTTTCTCACATTTTTCTGTTTTCTCTTTTTTTTCCTCTTTCTATTCTTTTTTTTCCAATTTTTCTTTCTTTCTTTTCTCTTTTCTTTTCTCTTCTTTCTTCCTTTCTTTTCTTTCATTGATTTTTTTCTTTTTCTTTCTTTCTTTCTTTCTTTCTTTTCTCTTTCTTTCTTTTCTCTTTCTTTTTTCTTTCTTTTCTCTTTCTTTCTTCAATTTTTTCTTTGTTTATATTCTTTCTTTCTATTTTTTCTTTCTCTCTATTTTCTCTTTCTCGCATTTTTTACTATCCATTCTTTTTCCATTTTTTTTCTCTTCTCTCTATCTTTCTTTTTTCTATTCTTTTTCTTTCATTCTTTCTTACTTTTCTTTCTCTTTCTTTCTATCCATCTATCTTTCTTTCTTTTTTCCCTTTCTTTTCTCTTTATTTTCTTTCTTTTCTTTCGACCCGTACACATTTTTGTCACTCAAAATCTAAACCCCTCACTAAAACACAATCAACATTTCATGAAAATTTAAGCACAATTTGCACTCCATTCAGCGCCCTCTCCCATTTCGTACATACCATTATTATACTTCTCACTGTGTGTTTCTATTTTCAACAATGCTTCAAAAATAGTGATGATAAAATTTGCACTTATTTCGTGAGCTTAATTATAAATCCGTAAATCTTCGACACGAGAAAGTCTTTCGATTTTCACCGTGACTGAAACGAGTGCAGCCACTCACTCGCTTGTCCTACTTCTGATTTCCCGCGATGATACGAGATGGTCTTCGTCTTTGCGAACACATTGGGATCGTGTTCCTCACACAACATCGTCCATAAAAGCAACACTTTGATATGCTTGTTGCTGTGTGCTTTGTGTCAGCTTAGGGATTTCGTTATGCTGCTTTTTGCTAACAATGCAGCGAGCTGGAGCTTTTGTACTTGTGTGTTCCAATCACATGCACGGTGGCTGGAAGCTTCTAGATCAGGGGTGGCGAACACGCGGCTCTATCTTGGCCAATCAGAATCCGGCTCGTTGCCTCATCATATTTTCTATATACTGTGGCTCTTTGCCTCGTTTCTTGTTTACCGTAAATTCCGGACTATAAGCCGCTACTTTTTTCCCCAAACGTTCAACCCTGCGGCTTATTCAGTGATGCGGCCAATTTATGTAATTTTTCCAAGGGCCGCCAGCGGCGCTCGAGTACAAAAGGTACGATTTAGACCGGTGGAATGTATGCGCCGAAGAAGACTGCAACTTCTTGGCTGGTGCATAAATTAAATTAGCGTAAACATACCCTCATCATGCAAAATGCAAAAAGAAAAGCACATCAAAAAATCCACCATCACCAACGGGTTTCGAAAAGCAGGTCTGCTGCGTGACGGAGAGGAGGGCACAGAATCAGGAGTGGATGAGAGTTCCAGCAACAGTGACAGCGCGACTGAGGCTGCAGGAGCGTGGGACGACGTTTATATGAAGTTTCTTTCCGACACTGAGGAAGACGACTTTGATGGCTTCAGTTCTAAGGAGGAAGATGAGGACGGTTTACCGTGATTTTTACAAGTACGTTATGTTTTTTTAACAGGCCCGTTTACTGTGTTGCGAGCGTGTTGCTACCATTAACTGCCCTGTCACAGGCACCGTTTGGGATGAAAGTTATATTATTAAAGCTTTGGAAACTCTCTCGGTGTACCGTCTTTCTTTGTAAATAAGTGTAACCATGTATAATATGTATTTGCAACTGTATATTTTTGTAATGTATTTATTTTAGAGACTTATTCTAATATGTTTTGCACGGGCGAATAAAAAAGAAGGGGTGTAACAAACGTTGGGTGACGGGAAGTGGGGTAAAGGTGAGACCTGTTTGTGGATGCGGCGGACAAGAGTGGATATATATTTTTCCCACCCTTACCTTTGGAAATATATACTTTTTTCCTTGGATTACTTTCAACTGGACCCAGACTCTGCAGGTCTGCATCAAACCTTAAGTACCGGTATCATTTTCCGTTCATTTTGCCGGCTGTGATTTTTGGACTGTGTACTTTAATGAAAGAAATTCAGTTTTAATCGCGGGACTTAAAGTCGGGTTTGGGTTAATTTTGTGTTTGTGTTACATTTTTTTAATGTGGGCGCATGCGGCTTATATACAGGTGCGGCTTATAATCGGGTGCGCTCTATGGTCCGGAATTTACGGTAGGTTATTTCCCCCTCCTAAAACACACTTATATCCATCAGAGTTCATAACAAATAATAAATATTATTTTGTAATTAATTTGGCAGATTTGCTGTTTTTATGCTGCTCCAGACACGTAACTGACTGCCAATCATCTGCGTAGGTTACGTCTAATGCCGGGAAATCAAGTAAACATTTCATGAGCGTGTAGACTGTTCCCCTCATGGTCAAAAGGGGCAAAATGCAAAGCGAAACGGAAATATGAAGATGGACACAGGCAATGCTCCCTCTAAACTGCGCGCGTGCGCAATCGCGCACGGCCTGCACATTGTCAGCGCACGAGAAAATCTAGCCAGCGCACAAAAATCAGGGCTCGAAATTGCTTATTAAGAAGCGAATTAAGTCAAAGTTACAGTGCATGAAGGTAAAATACACGGGTTCCCCTGACGCTGTGTTCTAAATGCGGTATTTTGAAGTCAATGTCGAATGAAGTTGAAAAGTAAAGTCAGTAGAGTTTTTCGAGAACCGGCTTCTTCGGCTCGGCTCACTAAAGAGAACCGGGTTTTCCGGGTCCCAAACAGCTCTTCAGGTTGTTTTTGCTTCTTTAATCCCTACACGAGCAAATATTATGCAAAATTGTGCACAAAATGACTTAAAGGAAGGGGGGTAGAACAAAAAGAAAAAAATACCAACATGAAAAAGTAGTGAAAAGCTGAGAAAAAAAGAAACAAAAGGAAGAGAAAAAAGAAGGAAAAATTGAGAAAAAAGAAAAGAAAGAAACAAAAGAAAAAAGTAACAGCTTGGAAAAAATAAACACATTTTTTAAAGGAATTAAAACAAATAGAAAAAAAACAGGGAAAAAGAATAAAAAGTTTGTGTTGCATTCAAATAATTTCCAATTTTACCAAGTCAATCTTGTTGCCAATGTACTTCCACTAAAAAAATGTAATTAAATACAGTTGTGTATCATGCAATCGACTCAATAAGCCCCCAAAAATGTTAGTATTATGCATCAAAAGATACGAGAAAAAAAAAATGTAAATCTTGTGAAAGAATTGTTGTAAAAACAAATGACGTTTGTAGGCCGTACAACCTTTGCAATAATACATGAGTCAATTCATTCAAAAGAGAAAAATAATTTTGCATTGCCAGAAACTCAGCAAAATGTAACGTGATGTCAAGTTTTGGATATGTTTGATAATGACATAGTTGCCACACTTGGGATTGCTGTTGCTCACTGTTGTTTCAAGCGTTGCTCACCGACTTCGTGTGAACGCTCGGACCCGTAGAAAATTACAGGGAACATTGGACACAGGGCATTTCAGGAAGAACAGGAACATGCTTACTTTTTTATTGATTGGAATGGCAAATCACTCTGTTAATTATGCAGTACCACGATATCCCATTTCAAGACTTCAAATCTTCAGCGTCATATTAGCACTGTCATGATTACTGATGCGGGCCACCTGAGTCTGCTACATTGGCGCCAACAGCCACGGACCCTGATTGGCTGTTGTACTCTTTTTAAACCCCCGCCTTCCTGTCAACATTCGTCAGATCGTCTGCGAACCTTCGCTACACGCTAGGCAAGCTTTTGTGACTCCTGACTCTATCCTGGCGTTTTCCGTCTGATTCCCGTTGCTGACCTCTTTTCTGGACCCGTTTATGTTTTTTGCTCCTCCGTCTCAGCCATCGACTTGTTTTTTTTCGCTCTCGACATTGCCTTCGCTCGACAAGGAAGTGCCAGTTCCGCGTTCCCAGCGATCTGCTACCCGTGACCAACGATCATCGGATTGTGGGTGCAAGCCCTTTCCTCCTTCTAAATAAAGCTGAGTAAACAAACGCAATTGGGTCCCGTCTCCGTTCCTGGTCCGTGACAAGCACAGCCGTTGCTAATATTGACACGGAGTTCCCCAAAGGTACGGAACTTCGCAAGCAAAAATTGAGCACATTGAAAAGCCAGGTAAAAAGACAGTCTCAAGGACGTGGTGTGTCAAACTTGTTCGCCATCCCTGCTATAAATCAACACGTTATATTAAGTATTTCTGTATTCAATTTCTTTTATTTTATTATTATTTTATTTTCAACACAAGGATACTGCTGGAAGGGTGAATTTCCCTACGGGGATGAATAAATTATCTATATCTATTAGACATCTATCTAGATATCTAGACATCTATCTATCTACCTATCTATCTGGACATCTAGACATCTATCTATCTAGACATCTATCTAGACATCCATCTAGATATCTATTTATCTAGACATCTATCTATCTAGACATCTATCTAGACATCTATCTATCTATCTAGACATCCATCTAGATATCTATTTATCTAGACATCTATCTATCTAGCATCTATCTATCTATCTATCTGGACATCTAGACATCCACCTATCTAGACATCCATCTAGATATCTATTTATCTACTGTAGACATCTATTTATCTATCTAGATATCTAGACATCTATCTAGATAGATGAATAGATATCTATACATCTATTTAGATATCTATTGATCTAGATAGACATCTATCTAGACATCCATCTAGACATTTATCTAGAAATCTATCCATCTAGACATCTATCTAAATATCTATCTATCTAGATATCTAGACACCTATCTATCTACCTATCTATCTAGACATCTATATATCTAGACATCCATCTAGAAATCTATTTATCTAGACATCTATCTATCTATCTAGACATCCATCTAGATATCTATTTATCTAGACATCTATCTAGATAGATGGATAGATATGTAGACATCTATTTAGATATCTAGACATCCATCTAGCTAGACATCCATCTAGATATCTAGATATCTAGACATCCATCTAGATATCTATTTATCTAAACATCTATCTATCTAGACATCTATCTAGCTAGACATCTATCTATCTAGACATCCATCTAGGTATCTATTTATCTAGACATCTATCTATCTAGACATCCATCTAGGTATCTATTTATCTAGACATCTATCTATCTAGACATCCATCTAGACATTTATCTAGAAATCTTTCCATCTAGACATCTATCTAAATATCTATCTATCTAAGACATCTATCTAGATATCTAGACATCTATCTATCTGGACATCTAGACATCTATCTATCTAGACATCCATCTAGATATTTATTTATCTAGACATCTATCTACCTATCTAGATATCTAGACACCCATCTAGATATCTATCTATCTAGACATCTATCTATCTAGATAGCTAGACATCCATCCATCTAGACATTTATCTAGACATCTGTCTATCTGAGTGGCAGAGCTTTGGTTAAAATCTTTAAGTATTAAACACAATTTTTATTGTTTTATCTATTTTTCTGCATGGTGGAAAACCAAAGATAATTTACAGTATTGTGTGTTGTTATGGAGGTAGGAACCTCTGTTTACCATTGTGCTTTACGGCCTGAGTCACTTCCACCCAAATGATATCTGTAAAAAGATTCAAGCATATTACTCCACACAGCCTTATTCCAACACCCCATCTCCTTATTTTACAAAAACCTGTGGACGAGGCTTGGGCCACTTTAAATCAATATTGTTGTGTAGTATCGGAGTAATCTGGGACTCCTAACATGTCCTGTACTATTTCTTCATTTTTTGTTTGCACTTCCACGCTAGAATCAAATGAAAAACCAGTATATAACTTCTTGATTACCATATTCAGATTTTTCAAGAGCGTATTGTCGAAGTGAAGTCATTAGCCGACATTTAATTCCAGGGCCCCGGCTTTTCTAGCTAAATGAATCCACCCCCCTTCTTTCTTCCTCCAACTTTGCTCATTTTGCAAGGCCATTTTTTAAGTACCACTTGTTTCATAGACACTGTATGTGCTCTTAAAACCCGTCCGCGCACAGGTTTCCATGGGAACTGTAGCTTGTCATCTTTGACAACACAAGTGTTGATCAGTCTTACCAGCGAGAAGGAAAAAGATGGCTAATTTGCCTCGAGTGCTCTGTCCTCCCCTCGCAACTATTTGCTGCATGCAAAAATTCCAAAAGGAGTTCAACCGCATGATTACATTATGCTCTTTGTGCCCGGTAATGGAATGAAATGTACTTTGAATAAGCACTTCGGAAATCAGCAGTAGTGAGGAAAATGAAGGAGAAAGCTTTGTTATGTCGCCAATTGTCGAGGCTGATTTCGAAGCCGAGTTCAGTCTTGTGTGGCGAATCCCCCAGGGTGTGTCCACATTTGACCAGCTGTCCACTGTTGCAGTTGCATCAAGTACCAACGGAGACATAACTCCATCCATTGACATGCTATTCAAGGCATTCGACATACTTTCCCATATTAATTGAAGATATCTCATGTGAAGAAGTTTTAATTTGTAGACATTAATGGCGGGCAGCGCATGTGCGGCACAGTTCAAGTCATGGGAACCTCCTGCGAGGGTTCAAATCCAGCTCCAGACTTCCTGTGCGGAGTTTGTATGTTCTCCCCGTGCTTGCGTGGGTTTCCTCCCACATTCCAAAAACATGCATTTCAGGTGAATTGGCCGGTCCAAAGTGTCCCTAGGTGTGAATGAGCGAGTGAAATGTCTGTCCCCGTGTGCCCTGCGATTGGCTGGCAACCAGTTCAGGGTGTCCCCTGCCCACTACCCGATGATTGCTGGGATGGGCTCCAGCACCCCTGCGACCCTACTGAGGATAAGCGGTGCAGCTAATGAGATGAGATGAGACATTAATGGCAGTGATGAGCTATGTACATACCTCTCAACCTGTACGTTTTTGCCGTACAAAGTACGTTTATTACGCATTTTAAGACGTGTACGACGTACAAGAAAAACTGTACGGAAAAACGCAAATTTGTCAATTATGGGGACCATCCGGTATACACCGACTATCACCAAACGGCAAAGCAATCAAGTCAAACCAGTTCGCCGCGGTAGCCTCTATCTCGGTATCGTTTTTTTTTTCGTTGCAAACGAAGGGAGAGGTTTGATGCTACTGTGCGCATGCGTCTGCTGCCTCGGATTTCATGTGGTAGTTATTTAGTGAAAGGAAGTCCGTCTCTTTTTAGAGAACCGGCCTTTTCGGCTCAACTCATTAAAGAGAGCCGGCTCTCAAACGGCTCACTTGCTTTGATGCATTATATTACGAATGATGATGTTGTATAAAAAGTTAAGAAAAAAAGGAAGTATAAAAGGTTTGTGGTTATCCCTTTAATCAGTATATTACAAACAATAATTTAATGACGAAAATGAATGAATAATTTGAATAAGAAAATGTATTATTCGACTTAATTATATTTGCATGTATTTTTTTCTTCTGCAGTGAACGTCCAAGCGACTTCATTTTTGAACTTTTTCTTATAATAAACCTCATTCATGTCGAGCAACTCAGTATCTCACAACAAATTGTATCATCTATATTGTAATATATATATATATATATATATATATATATATATATATATATATATGTATATAGGCAGCACGGCGGCGCAGTGGTTAGCGCTTGTGCGGCACAGTTCATGTCATGGGAACCTGTCGTGGGTTCAAATCCAGCTCCAGACTTTCTGTGCGGGGTTTGTATGTTCTCTCCGTGCTTGCGTGGGTTTCCTCTGGGCACTCCGGTTTCCTCCCACATTCCAAAAACATGCATTTCAGGTGAATTGGCCGGTCCAAATTGTCCCTAGGTGTGAATGAGCGAATGAGTTGTCTGTCCCCGTGTGCCCTGCGATTGGCTGGCAACCAGTTCAGGGTGTCCCCTGCCCACTACCCGATGATTGCTGGGATGGGCTCCAGCACCCCTGCGACCCTACTGAGGATAAGCGGTGCAGCTAATGAGATGAGATGAGACATTAATGGCAGTGATGAGCTATGTACATACCTCTCAACCTGTACGTTTTTGCCGTACAAAGTACGTTTATTACGCATTTTAAGACGTGTACGACGTACAAGAAAAACTGTACGGAAAAACGCAAATTTGTCAATTATGGGGACCATCCGGTATACACCGACTATCACCAAACGGCAAAGCAATCAAGTCAAACCAGTTCGCCGCGGTAGCCTCTATCTCGGTATCGTTTTTTTTTTCGTTGCAAACGAAGGGAGAGGTTTGATGCTACTGTGCGCATGCGTCTGCTGCCTCGGATTTCATGTGGTAGTTATTTAGTGAAAGGAAGTCCGTCTCTTTTTAGAGAACCGGCCTTTTCGGCTCAACTCATTAAAGAGAGCCGGCTCTCAAACGGCTCACTTGCTTTGATGCATTATATTACGAATGATGATGTTGTATAAAAAGTTAAGAAAAAAAGGAAGTATAAAAGGTTTGTGGTTATCCCTTTAATCAGTATATTACAAACAATAATTTAATGACGAAAATGAATGAATAATTTGAATAAGAAAATGTATTATTCGACTTAATTATATTTGCATGTATTTTTTTCTTCTGCAGTGAACGTCCAAGCGACTTCATTTTTGAACTTTTTCTTATAATAAACCTCATTCATGTCGAGCAACTCAGTATCTCACAACAAATTGTATCATCTATATTGTAATATATATATATATATATATATATATATATATATATATATATATATGTATATAGGCAGCACGGCGGCGCAGTGGTTAGCGCTTGTGCGGCACAGTTCATGTCATGGGAACCTGTCGTGGGTTCAAATCCAGCTCCAGACTTTCTGTGCGGGGTTTGTATGTTCTCTCCGTGCTTGCGTGGGTTTCCTCTGGGCACTCCGGTTTCCTCCCACATTCCAAAAACATGCATTTCAGGTGAATTGGCCGGTCCAAATTGTCCCTAGGTGTGAATGAGCGAATGAGTTGTCTGTCCCCGTGTGCCCTGCGATTGGCTGGCAACCAGTTCAGGGTGTCCCCTGCCCACTGCCCGAAGATGGCTGGGATGGGCTCCAGCCCCCCCCGTGACCCTAATGAGGATAAGCGGTACGGCTAATGAGATGAGATGAGATGATATATATATATATACATATATATATAAAATGTTACAATATATATGATATGACGAAACACATGTACAATATAACATGTTAAAATACATAAATAAACCCTTTTGAAAAAAAAAAAGATTTTTTATTATTTTTTTAATATTATTTTTTGTATTTTGTAAGGGAAAATACGACTGTTTGTAAGGGCATGGAACCGTGGACGTTGACAACTATGTTTGCATATGTTGTTGACGTGATGTAAAAAAAAATTAAAAATCCCCATTTTTCAGGAAAATTAATTAAAAAATGTTTCCCCCAAAAATGTATTAGAGATTTTTTCTAACATAGGAGCAACAATACGTTTAATATTCAGAAATTTAGCACACACTCAAATCAAGTAAATAACTCTTTAATCACCCATTTAGGAACAATTTTTTAGGTTAACAAAAAAAAAAACCTAAATTTTGCAGGTATATTTTTATTTGATTTCTTTAAATGACTGTGTTGATATGCTTCACGGCAGCCCATAATTTTTTGGGGGCTGTTTTGATTTTTCAGAAAATCATTGGCTGCTCTCTGCCCAGTCTGATGGACAGGTCCACCTTGCAATAAGAGTCAATATTATAAAATAATCTTCTCACACCGGCCACTACCTCTTTGACCTGTTGCCCACTGGTAGGCGCTACAGGTTCACCAGGGCCATCACCACCATAAACAAGCACGCAAAGTTGTGAAAAACATATAGCTTGCCAGTTGCATTTAAAAATGGGTATCCTTATCTTATTTATCGACCTATTTGGGACGTTGTTGTTTCTGCTAAATGCTATAGCACTATTTTTAATTGTTTTATTATTACAATTTAGGCCAGTCTCTAAGCACTCCTTAGTAAATCAACAATGTTCATGAGATTGTTATCAATGACAATGAAGACAAGTCAATTCTCCACTCTTACCCTGCCTAAAAATCACTGGCAATGTGCGTATCACATTGCTGTAAACTCGGGGAAAAAAAAACACCAATTCAATTATTATATTAGGATTTTTTTCTCTTTCTATTTTTTCTCACATTTTTTCCATCCATTTTTTTCTTTCCATTTTTTTCTCTCTTCTCTCTATTTTTCTTTCTTTCTTGCATTCTATTCTTTTTCTTTCTTTCTATTCTTTTTTTCTATTTTCTTTTACTTTCTCTTTTTTCTTTCTATTCTTTCTCTCTTTCTTTTGACCCATACACAAACAAAAAATTTTTGTCTCACAGATTTGCAATTAGCAATGCATTTCTCCACCTCTATCAGAGTTTTTTATAAGAAGAACTGATTTGTGTAGGGTCTGGTAACAATTGTTTTTTGTATTTGTACTCTAATTGTACCTTACAATCAGAATCAGAATTGAGAATAATACAAAATGCATTTTGATTTCAGGAAATTAAATTGGAAATCCTAAATGAGCTGCATATGTTTGCTTAAATGTATGGCTGTTTTTATTTTTAGGGTTAGGAGGAGTGGTTCTTGAAGTACTTTGGTATCGGTACTACGTGTCAGTGAATTTCCTAAATCTCAAAAACTGGTACTAGAATAGTCAAGTCATTTTTATTTGTATAGGCCTTAATCACAAGGAGTCTCTAAGGGCTATACTGACAACAGACTATAATTACACCATCCCCTGATCTAAAACCTACATGAGGGCAAGGAAAAACTCAAAAACCTCAACATGAGGAAAACGAAGAAACCCTGAGAAGGGACTGCACATTTTCTCTTTCTTTATTTCTCGTTTTTTCTCTTTTTTCTCTTTATCCCGTCTTCTCTCTTATCCTTTTCTCTTACTCTTTGTCTTTCTTTTTTTTTCCGTCTTTCTCATTTTTGCCTCTCTTTTGCTTACTCACTCTTTCCTTCTCTCTTTTTGTTTAACCCCCTTTGTAATAGAGCCCCGTCTTCCAATGGGATACAGTAATCCCTTGTTTTCAGTAGCCTAGATGGTAGTGTCCCCCTCGGATGGGTCTGGCCTTGATGCGGCGAGGGGGCTTGCGTGTTCCAGTGACCCTGGAGAGCGATACCGTCGGGAGCTTGCTCCTGGTAGGGTCACCCATGGCGGGCCGGTCTCCGGGGTAGGTTCCAGACAAACAAAGACCCCAGCGTGTCGGTACGCTGTGAGGTGGCAGCCCCACCAACCGACTATCCTGCGGAGGGCTAACAACTCACCCAGGAGAAACACACTTTGTTACGAAACTGACCAGAGAAAGAAGCCGGACTGACCAACACGGTAACGGACCCCAGCCTGCCCCCGACCAACGAGTACGGATCGATCTTCGTCATAAGACCCGTGTCGCCACCTGGAATGTCCAGACACTCCTTCGCCCCGGAGCTGCCACCCTGCTGTCCCGAGAGCTCTGTCGCTATAACATCACCATGGCAGGGCTCTGTGAAGTACGATGGCAAGGCAATGGTGAAACAACAGCTGGCAACCATTGCTACATCTGGAGTGGCCCCGAGAGTCGGACCGGCCTTTACGGTGTGGCTCTTGCCATTCCAAAAGCCCTCCGGAGGTCCCTCATCAGCTGGACACCAATAAGTGACAGACTACTGTCTGCTCGATTCCTCCACCATCACGGCAAGATGACAGTGATCGTCGCCTACGCCCCCACCGATGTCGCTGATGAGGATGCGAAGGACGCGTTCTTTGACCAACTCCACCAGGCTGTCAACCAAGCCCCACCACACGACGTCACCATCATCCTCACTGATGCCAACGCCACTCTATCCAGCATTGATCGGTCCCCCGGCTCACCTGTCGGCACCACCTTCGTTGACAGCACAACAAACGACAATGGCAACCGCCTCCTCCTCCTCTGCCACCAAAACAACCTTTGTGTTGCTGACACCTGGTTTCCCCGGAAATGCATCCATCACTGGACGTGGTACAGCCCAGATGGCAGAACCAGGAAGGGATTGGACCACATCCTGATATCACGACGCTGGAAGTCGTTTGTAACCAACTGCCGGGTGTTCAGAGGAGCACAGCTTGGCAACACAGACCATCGTCTGCTGGTGGCCCAGCTCAAGCTAAAGCTCCGAGCCAACCAGCACAAGACTCTGCCTCGCCCCGACTCCTCCCGACTCAGCGACCCCAACATCGCCAGAGACTTCAGTTGCTCCATCCGCCGCTCTCTTGATACCCTGGCTCCTGACAAGCTGACAGACTGGGCGGCCTTCAAGGAAAGTGTCCTCCAGTCTGCTCACAATGTCCTCGGACGCCCGCGATCCTCCCCGAGAAAGCCCTGTATATCAGAGAGGACACTAAACATCATAGACCAGCGGCGTGAGGCCCGACTCCGAGGCGACCTCACAGAGTATCGGAGACTGAATCGCCTGCGCAATGTGGCCATTGCTGAAGATAGGGAGAGGTTTTGGCAGGCAGAAGCCCAACAGCTTGAGTCCGCGGCCAACAACAACAACATGAGCCGCGTATTCGGTCTACTACGCCAAGCCCGTAGCGGCCCACACATAAAGACAGCCCTGGTAAAGGACTCAGACGGCAACCTCATCATGACAGAAGCCAACTGCCTCGAGCGCTGGAAGGAGCACTTTAGCCTCCTCTTGCAGCACAGCACCATCCCGGCTGATCCCACCCTCCTACGGGCTGCGAGCACAGCACCTCCTAACGACACCTGCTGCACAGACCCCGTAACACCCGAGGAAGTGAGAGCTGCTCTGAAGAAGTTGAACACCAAGAAAGCCCCCGGCATCTGTGCCATTACCGGCGAGATGCTCAAGGCCGGCGGTGATGGCATGGTGGAGTGGCTAACCCGCCTATTCAACCAGGTGTGGGAATCGGAGCAGCTGCCCACCGACTGGACCAGAGGAGTCATCTTGCCCTTCTGGAAATGCAAGGGCGACAGGCTTGTCTGTGGAAACCACAGAGGCATAACCTTACTCTCCATCCCGGGCAAGGTCTTTACCAGGATCTTGCTCAGCCGTGCCCTTCCAGCAATCAGAAGCTGCCGCCGTCCCCAGCAGGCTGGCTTTATGCCCAACCGCTCCACAACGGACCACATCTCTGCCGTCCGTTTGCTGATAGAAAAGACCCGTGAATTCCGTAAAGATCGCCATCTATATATCGGATTCATTGATCTGAAGGCCGCCTTTGACACCGTCTGCCACTCTTCACTGTGGAACATCCTCCAAGCTCTCAGAGCACCACCCAAGATCATAGCCCTGTTCAAGCTGCTCTACAGCAACACAGAGAGCTGTGTCCGTATCAACGGCATTGACTCCGACTGGTTTGCTATCTCCAGCGGCGTTCGCCAAGGCTGTGTGGCTGCTCCCGACCTTTTTAATTGCATCATCGACCATCTGATGTTCAGGGTTAGTGAGCGCATCCCCGGAGTGTCTTTCGGCAACTACCACCTGACTGACCTGGAGTATGCTGACGACACCATCATTCTCAGCACTTCCTACAGCCAGCTGAGAGACGCTCTGGGCATTTACAGCGAAGAGGCAGCGCGGCTTGGCCTGCAAGTGAGTTGGACGAAAACCAAGTTCATGTATGTCGGTGATGGACCAGATCCACCTCCCATCCAAATTGGTAGCGACATCGTAGAGCCTGTCAAGAGCTTTGTATATCTGGGGTCCATGGTGACAGACAATGGGGACCTAAAACCAGAGATTCTCCGCAGAAGAGCCCTGGCAGCATCTGCTCTGCAGTCTCTCTGGAAACCACTCTGGCGGCACCAGACCATCGCACGCAAGACGAAGCTCCGCATTTACAACCTCGCCGTACTCCCTATCCTGCTTTATGGCTCAGAAACATGGCCCCTGAACGACACCCTGGCCACAAGAATCGATGGTTTTGATAGCAGGGCTCTCAGAACCATCGAGAACATCAGGTGGCCCCAGCGAGTCTCCAATAAAGAGCTCAGAGCCCGCACGTGCCAGCCCCAAGCATCTTCCTTGGTCGCACAACGCCGCACCCGCTGGTTTGGCCATGTCCTTCGTCTACCACCAGACCATCCGACACGAGCCATTCTCCAGTTTGACCCAAAGGCCGCAGGCTGGAGACGACCACGAGGGAAACCCCGCACTCGATGGCTCGACGTCGTTGCGGGCGACCTCCAACAACACGGAGTTGCCGTAGAGGATGCAGAACAGCTGGCACAAGACCGCCAGCATTGGAAAAACCTGGTTCATCTGGTCGGCTCAACGCACAGGGACGGGACCCCCCGACCTTCGCTGGAGCAATAAGTAAGTAAGTAAGATGATAGTGTGCCCGCTTTGAGACTGGGAGGTCGCTGGTTCGCGCCTCGGCCGAGACATACCTAATTGGTATAATGGCGGCGCCCTCTGTTGGCTGCGGCTGCATCGACTCGCTACAACGCGTCAGGTGTATCGACATTTCGTTCTGTGTACATTGTTACAAAGAATGACAATACAAAGGAAATTATTATTATTATTATTATTATTATAGTAGGGGATATGTTCCAAAATAAAACTGTGATAGGCGAAATCTGTGAAAAGAAACCTTTATTTTATTTTACAATTATTTTACAATAAAATACTAGGAATGAAGAAAAAATGAACACCCTTTATGTTAATATATCTATTGTTTACAATTACATTTAAGACATGTTAAAATGTCACAGATTACATAGTTGTTTTAGTAGATAGTCGTGAAAAAGTAACCACAATTTTCCGCCCTGGCATACGTGGTATCAAAAAACATAAGAACTTCCACCCAAATCAATGCAATCGGTTTAACTTTTCTTTCCCATTTCTTTTTCAGGAAGACTTCCACAAAACTAGCTGAAATTGTAGTTTGCGTGGACCTTCAATCTTCTGACCCATTTAGGACAATGTGGCCCACTTTTCTGCTCGGCAACCTCATCTTCAAGGTGATTTGAGATTTCGACATAGTATTACACTGCGACATATTAAATGCTCTTTGTTTATGTATATTTGTTTCCACTTTGGATTTCCATTTCACTTTTATTGGTGGTTTTGTAATACAGAGGCTCTATAAAAACTGTATATTCAATTTTGTACCCAACACAATTAGATCCTTGTTGACTGTCACGGTTGCCCATAGGCCTCACTTGGCCCCGCCCGTTGGGCGCCAGCTACTGCTTGTTGCCTGATTGGCTTCCCTCCTATTTGAACCCAGTGCTCTCATTCACTCCTTGCACTTGCAAGACTTGTATTTTGACTCTGTCCGGTCTCCTGCTCGTGTATCCAGTATCCGGTATCGATCCCATCTGTCTCGTCCTGTCTGGTATCTTGCTCCGGTATCAACCACGTCTGTCTCGTCCTGTCTGGTATTTTGCTCCAGTCTCCGGTATCGATCCCGCCTGTCTCGTCCTGTCCGGTATTTTGCTCCAGTCTCCAGTATCCGGTATCAATGCCGTCTGTCTCGTCCTGTCCGGTATCTTGCTCCGGTATCCTGTATCGATCACGTCTGTCCCGTCCTGTCCGGTATCATGCTCGTGTATCCAGTATCCGGTATCAATTCTGTCTGTCCTGCCTTGTCCGGTATCTTGCTCCAGTCTCCAGTATCCGGTATCAATCCCCCCTGTCCAGTATCTTGCTCCAGTATCCGGTTTCGATTCCATCTGTCCTGTCCGGTATCTTGTTCCTGTCTCCGGTATCGATTCCGTCTGTCCTGCCCTGTCCGGTATCTAGCTCGTGAATCCAGTATCAGGTATCGATCTCGTCTGTTCCGTCCTGTCCGGTATCTAGCTCGTGTATCCAGTAGCTGGTATCGATCCCATCTGTCCTGTCCGGTTTCGATGTCCTCTGCCTCTGGCTTCCTGTTTACCCGCGCCTGACTTCCCTGTCTCACTTCTTCCGCCCAGCGATCGCAGAATCACTGGCGTTTGTGTTCACGCGCATGACTGCCCCATTCCCGTGAAAACGTTACGCGTCTGGGTGCTACGTTTGATTGGTTAGACATAGTAGAGCCTGGCGGAGTTCTGCGTCATAATATATGCGCCTTAGCGGAGACAGACAGACGCGTACTTACAGGGAGGGGATTTATTAAGTAACGAAGTAACGAGTTCAATATTGCCTCATGTAACGGAGTCAAAGTACCGTTTTGTTTTCCTTCACAAATTTACTCAGTAAGTTAAAGTATAGGGATTTAAAATACTCCTAGAAGTACAACATTTCCCAAAACTTACTCAAGTAAATGTAAGGGAGTAAATGTACTCCGTTCCTACCCACCTCTGTGTTTAGTGTACAGTTTTTTGCAGATGAAAAATAAAACATCAGACTTTTAAGAGTTAGACTTGTATGTTAATACTTATTGAAAACAGATTTTTGATGTAAAATAAAGATTTTTATTTTAATTTTTGCTCAATTTTATTACCCAGGTTTGGCAGGTCAAAATAGTTATCATATTAGGTTATGGAAAGTGCAGATCCTTGTTCGAAAAGTTAAGAGAAGGATAATCTTGGTGTCTTTTTGAGGCAGGGTATTGTATTGTCTGACAGTGGTGGTTTTATAAAACATTAAAGAACGTTGTGTCTTCCATTTTAGCCACAGTCTCCACATTTTGCACTCGTTTGCTGCCTCACTCTCCGCTGGTGCACATTCTGACCGTTTCATGTGTTCCGTCTCTTTGTCCCGATGTCACATTTTCTTCTTCCCATTTCCCACCCTCTGTTTTTTCCCTCCTCCTCTGCTCCCACTCATACAAGCAGATGCGCGCACACTTTCTCTCCATCCCCCTCTCTCTTTTTTTTCCTCCCCCTCTCCATCCTCTCGTATTCACCAGCGACGACATTCAGCAGCCTCTCTCTCGCTCGTAGGTTGCCCTGCACTTGATTAATTAGCCTAGAAGTGCTTGTTGAAGATCATCATGTTCATCTCGACAACCTAGAGGCGGATATCGGATATTCGCATCGGCTGGGAATCGGGGGGCTCACTGTTCACTCTCAGATCCTCTGACTTTTCAGTGATCAAGTGGCAGAAGTGAGGAGAGGTTGCGCTTTGATAGAGACCGGAGACCGAAACACAGAATGGATCACCGGAGTGATTCCTGCTAAAGACGGAGACTCTGAGGAAGACCTTGTGATCGCTTGAAACAGCCAAAGGGTTAAGGTGAGTTTGAAGCGCTTAATATACATGCAGCTTCACTTGTTGGACCGACACCCAAGTTAGTGTGTATTTTATGACTTCTATGTTTCTGTTAAATGCATAAATCTTTTCGGACAATTCGTGGGATGTGCACTAGCGTGTGTGGGCACCAGCGAGATGGTGAACCTTTTGTGCCAAAGGGAAGCCGATGCTGCCGTCCGTGTCTTTCACATTGATGCGCTCGCCACTGAGACAATCAGTCACGCCAGCTTTATGTCCGATGGCCTCTCCTGCCTGAGATGATGGGTGCATAAAAACGCTATATGGAGCTTTTCAGGGTAACTTCTTGAGTGTTTGTGTCAATCCGCATTTCTGTTTGACATGCTTTTTTAGAACAACTGTTGGGTTAGCTTTCTGGCGGCATGGTGGATTAATGGTTAGTGGGTCCGCGGCACAGTTCTTAGGTCATGTGTTCAAATCCAGATACCAGCCTTGCTCTGTGGAGTTTGCATGTTCTCCCCACGGTTGCGTGGGTTTCCTCACACATTCCCCAAAAATGCATGTATGTTTAATTGGCTGGTCCAAATGGGCCCTGAGTGTGAATGAGAGAGTGGGTTGTCTGTCCCAGTGTGCCCTGCGACTGGCTGCCAACCAGTTCAGGGTGTCCCCTGCCTACTGTCAGATGGATGAGGTGGACAGCACCCCTTCAACCCAAATGAGGATAAGCAGCGCAGAAAATGCATGGATGTCAAGTTTGCTTCGCACGGCACATCCATCATGCATTATCTGCACCGCTTATCCTCAATAGGGTCGCAGGTGGTGCTGGAGCCCATCCCAGTGGGCAAGGGACACCCTTACTGGTTGCCAGCCAGTCGCAGAGCACACAGAGACTGACAACTCACTCGTTCATTCACACCTAGGGACAATTTGGACCGGACAATTAACCGGACATGCATTTTTTTGGAATATGGGAGGAAACCAGAGTGTGCCCAGAGGAAACCCACACAAGCACAGGGAGAACATGCAAACCCGCACATGAAGGCTAGTAGCTAAATACGATCCCATGACCTCAGAACTGTGCCACGGACGCGCTAACCACCCAGCCGCCGTGCAAGCTTGCACAGCACAATGGAGTGTAATGTTTTCTTCATATGGTGGTGTTGTAATACTTGAGAACTACTAAGTTTCTGTAGATGTCTTTTATGAGGATTACTTTTCGCAGACATATTCAAGGTTCATACGGGTGCTTGAAATCCTTGAAAATGTTTGAATTTTAATGTTGTGTTTTCAAGGAGTGAGGTTATTGTAAATGCTTGAAATTGTTGCCATGTTTCTCTACAAGTGTCCTTAAAAATGATGCCGATACTGCTCCCTGGTGGCATTGCACTGCCATTGCATTCCTTCTTCCTCTGAGAATAACGGCAGCTGGCATTAGTTTTTAGAACATTGCCCTACGAACAGTCATCAACCCCAACGGATTGTGCCCAAAAGGACTGGTGCTTGCTACACCTAAACAGGGCACTATAAAATGTGTATTAGTGCAACGATTATTATTAGGCAAAAACTTAAGGTAGCATCTCCCAGTGGTAAATTGTAATGAGAAGAACTCAACTGAAAATGTAAGCTACATATCATTTTTACTCAACGGGGTATGGTGCCCGCCCCGAGACTGGGAGGTTGTGGTTCAAGCCTCGTCCAAGTCATACCTAAGACTTAAACATTGGTACCCGTTGCCTCCCTGCTTGGCGTTCAGCATTAGGGGTTGGAATTGGGGGGTTTGCTCACCTAATGACTCCCAACACCTCAGTTGGGTTGAGCGAGGGGGCTGGGAATCCCCTCCTCTAAATCAATCTCCCAAAAAGAGTCAGAAATGACTCTAGCCACCGCCCACTAGGGGATATGGCTGTGGTATATATCATATCATATATTGGTAAAGATTTGTCTCAAAAATAATATATTCACGATTTAGCATCTAAAAGCGTAAGTCTTGATAAATGCACACGCCAAATTAAAAATCACAGATATAATTGCGGCTGTGCAAAATGCATAATTCACATCAGATGTTTTTCTTCTAATGGTGCTGGAGAAATTGGAAAGTTGACTTTGAAAGTCGTTAAAAAGTGACCATGCAAAAGGTATACCAACCCTGTATATTATAAGGGTAGATATCGTTCTCATTCTTTATGACTTCACATTACTCCTGCGCAACAATTATCAAACCAGTAATTATTAAAAAGCTGATGGCAAAAAATGGCTTTGCTGTTATCGTTTGGATAACAAACAAAAAACATAAATTGGTCAATTGTAGCCCTAGATGTGTTTAATGGAACTGTACAAGTTGGTTGTTATTTTAAAAAAGGAAATGAAGACTTATTTTGTCATTTTTTTCTCCTTTTATATATCCTTTCTTATATTTATATGGTTATCCTTCTCATTGGCAGAAATTAAGACTTTCTAAAGGACAGTGTATTATTTATTGCCTTAATTGGCAGATAATTGTCTCATCTCGTTTCATTAGCTACACCACTAATCCTCAGTAGGGTCGCGGGGGTGCTGGAGCCCATCCCAGCAATCATCGAGCAGTGGGCAGGGGACACCCTGAACTGGTTGCCAGCCAATCACAGGGCACACGGGGACAGACAACTCAATCGCTAATTCACACCGAGGTACAATTTGGACCTATTTTAATTATATTTAAAGGGAAAGTGTGTATTATTTAGTGGCCCCTAACGGTAAAAAACGTAATTTATTACAAAAATAATATTGGTTTTAATGATGAGCAAAAATACATTAAATATCCGAAAAACGAGCTTTTTTTGTTTGTTGGTCAAATTATTTGTATTTACCAAAAACCTTACAGAACACAAATGTATCTATTCATATATATAATATAGGGCAGCACGGCGGCGCAGTGGTTAGCGCGTGTGCAGCACAGTTCTGAGGTCATGAAATTGAACCTTCCTGTGTGGAGTTTGCATGTTCTCCCCGTGCTTGCGTGGGTTTCCTCCGGGCACGCCGGTTTCCTCCCATGTTCCAAAAACATGCATGTCAGGTTAATTGGCCGGTCCAAATTGTCCCTAGGTGTGAATAAGCGAGTGAGTTGTCTGTCTGTGTGCCCTGCAACTGGCTGGCAACCAGTTCAGGGTGTCCCCCGCTCAGTGCCCGAAGATAGCTGGGATGGGCTCCAGCACTCCCGCAACCCTACTGAGGATAAGCGGTGCAGATAATGGATCGATGAATATCATTTTATATATATGTATTAGAGAAAATATGGTGTGGTTTGGTCTCCATAGTTTGTTTCCTTCTTCATGCTTTTACCACTTGTTTTCGGTTGCCCGACACAATGCAGCAATATCTAGTGGTCAAATAATACACTCTGTCACTTAAATGATTTGTATTTTATTTTTCTACTAAATGTCATAAATAATCATCAAAAGAAGTCACGTTATCTGGTAAAGAAGCTTTTTTTGCATTTGAAGAATATTTTTCATCAATATAATGAAAATCATTTATTTCCATGTGGCATATCAGAATTAGTTGCTTATTATACGTAATATTTTTCTTATTCTGAAAATAATTAAAGATAAAATAAAAGTCAACAACCTTTCAGTACATTAAAATGTCAAATAAATATATGCTGTTTTTCAATATGTAGTGTTAAAAACGTACTATTTGTCTGGTTTTTCCTCCCCCCCAAACTTGTTTTCCTTCTATTTGTAGTTATCCTATTATATCCTAAGTATTTTTACCATTTAGTGACCCTAGAGTTCTTGTTGGTGATAGAAAGGAGTGGAGAGGTGTTGTGAAAGGATAGTGGGATTGTGGACGCGTTCTTAAGGATGGGCTGGGCACTCGTATGATGCGGCAGGGGTAAACCAGTGAAAGCTGTCGGGCCCTGCTGTTGAACAAAAGAGTGGTCCAAAAATGTTTGTGTGTGTTTTGTTTGCCATTTTTTCCCCTTTTATTTTCTTTGTTATTGTATGTGTTGTCTTGCTGTCGGTCACCCCTCTTGGGGGATATGACCAAGGTAGATAGATAGATGGATAGATATTTTTACCACGGTTTTAAATTGTTTTTCTTAGTAAAAATAATTCTTACTCCACTCAGGGAGAAGAACGGTTAACTTGCATTCCTACTTAAAATTTCAAGTATATCGGTGTACTTAATTGTTTATCAGGACATAAATGAATCCACCCTAAAAAAAAATGAACACGTGTCGGGATCACGTTTTACAGAAGTTAATTAGTTACTCTACATGCATATTGATGGAGCACCTTTTAATGTGAAAATTAATTGGGGTCGTTGCTTCCCAAGCAACTATTTGAGGAACCATAATATCGTCAGTTTACTGCCAGTAATTAAAACCCCCTTATTGTAATTCCAATCATGAAATTATTCATCACATTTTACATTGCAATCAGTGTTCCCTCTAAGCTGCGCACTGCTCGCACATTCTCAGCGCACAAGAAAATCTAGCCAGCGCACAAAAATGAGGGCTCAAAATGACTAATTAAGAAGCGACTTAAGTCAAAGATACAGTGCATAAAGGTAAAAATACACGGGTTCCCCTGAAGTTGTGTCCTAAATGCGGTATTTTGAAGTCAATGTCGAACGAAGTTGAAAAGTAAAGTTAGTAGAGTTGGTCGAGAACCGGCTTCTTCGGCTCGGCTCACTAAAAGGAAACCGGCTCTTTCGGGTCCCAAACGGCTCTTCGGGTTGTTTTTGCTTCTTTAATCCCAACATGACCAAATATTATGTAAAACTATGCACAAAATGACTTAAAAAAAGGGGGGAATGGAACAAAAAAGAAAAAAAATACCAAAATGAAAAAGTAGAGAAAAGCTGGGGGAAAAAAGAAACAAAAGGAAGAGAAAAAAAGAAGGAAACATTTAGAAAAAAGCCCGAAAAAAAGAAAAGAAAGAAACCTTGGAAAAAAGTAAACGGAGAACAAAAAAAAGTAACAGCTCGGAAAAAATAAACACAATGAGACTTTTTTTTAAGGAATTTTTAAAAAAGTTAAAAAAAAGAAAAAGCTTGTGTTGCATTCAAAAAATTTCCAATTGTATCAAGTGAATCTTGTTGCCAACATTGTACTTCCACTAAAAAATGTGACAAAGTACAGTTCTGTATCTTGCAACCGACTAATTAAGCCCCCAAAAATGTTAATATTATGTGACAAAATATATCAGGAAAAAAAAAGACATGGATATCTTGTGAAAGAATTGTAAGAACAAAGGACGTTTGTAGGCCGTACAACCTTTGCAATAGTACACGAGTCAATTCATTCAAAAGAGAAAAATAATTTTGCATTGCCGGAAACTCAGCAAAATGTAACTTGATGTCAAGTTTTGGACATGTTTGATAATTTTTTATCTTGCCACACTTGGTATTATGGCTGCTCACTGTTGTTTCAAGCGTTGCTCACCGACTTTGTGTGAACGCTCAGACCCGTAAGGAAACATTGATTGCAATCCGTTTCATGTTATAAAGTGGCCAGGGTGTGTCGTCTCTAGATCCTGTATCATCATTTCAAGTTCTTACCTCATAGGAGTGCTATAAACTTGCAAAGAGCTTAATGAGCTGAGGCTCCGTTAGTAGTGAAAAGTCAAAGGCATAATAATGAATTAGTGTCTCCCACGAGGACTAAAACGGGAGAAAGGAAGGCTAAGAGTGTACGATCAGATAGCATGGATAATGATTCAGTAACTGTTGTCCTGTGAGTACAGTAATCTCTCTATTTTTAATGTGTGCACAGAGCCCATTTTTAAACCCTAGACACTTAGCCAAAAGCAAAGGTGAGGTGCCCGTGTCACCCCCTTTAGAGCAGTTGCAAAAGAGCTCCGTTCCGGTTCACAATATCAAATTACAAACCATTCATAGGTTTTAAACCCGACATAAATTGGTTTCCATACCTGAAAGGAAGCTTCCCCGCCTGGAACCAAAAGATAGCCGCTTCTTCCAAATTGAAATGTTACACACCAGTATGTGGTTCGCCTCCCTCCCATTGTGAAGCAACCTTGACTAAGCCTCATAGAATAACTAATGGCTTGTCATAATGAAACATTCAGGAAATCTTTCACTTGATATAAACGGGGGCGATATCCAATCTACGAAATCTACGAAGGACTTTTGTTGCCCAGCTTGAGCGACCGGCAAAATCAATGAATGGACAGCTCGACTTGCGATAGTTAAAAGGAGATGCCTTTTTCGGTGGATTGATTTACAGTGATTGAACCTTTTATGTGATCCATCCATTATCTGCACCGCTTATCCTCAGTAGGGTCGCGGGGGTGCTGGAGCCCATCCCAGCTATCTTCGGGCAGCGGGCAGGGGACACCCTGACTGGTTGCCAGCCAATCGCAGGGCACACAGGGACAGACAACTCATTCACTCATTCACGCCCAGGGACAATTTGGACCAGCCAATTAACCTGATAAGCATGTTTTTGGAATGTGGGAGGAAACCGGAGTGCCTTGAGGAAACCCACGCAAGCACGGGGAGAACATGCAAACTCCACACAGGGGGTTTGATCTCACAACCTACAGAACTGTGCCGCACGCGCGCTAACCACTGCGCCGCCGTGCTGCCCCCCTTTATGTGATGTATAGTTGAAATTAGAATATATTCTATTTGCTGAAGACACCACAATAAAAGGCTCTACAGGCAGAAATGGCAGTGGAACATAACAAAGTCAAGGAATGATTTGATAAAAACCAACTGTCGTTTTTGGGGAATTAAAAAAAAAAACATTGAAATTCCCCTAAAACATTTCACGATCACCTTTAAAAGCGTAATGAATACAGACGCTGCCCTACTTACTAACGAGAGGATCGTTCATAAGTTGAATTTGTTTGTAAGTTGCTTCAGTTCTTTATTTTGTATGTTTAAGGCTTGTATAAGTAACCTCTTTTGTTTTGTACTAAAAAAATAAACATTTTATAAAATAGTATGCTCTATAAAGATAAATAAAGTTAAGTTTTGGAAAATGAACTTCAAGAGTTGGGCTACTTACTTCTCCGTGGTCAAAAGTGGCCAAAAAAAAGCGATCCAACCATCTTCTCAACCGCATTCAAGCTTTCTTATTCCACTTTCATTTTAAAAGAAACTGCTCGCCTCTCCTTTACACTTTAAACCAACCATATTGAATGGATGCACGAGATAATAAACAATAAAAATGACCAAGTTCTTAGTGCGCTGGACATACAGTATAGTTACTATACTATACTATAGTATGTTTACGCATGAACTAGTGGTGGATGCTGGGTGACCTCTCACAGCACCACCACATGCAGGTAGCGGCGGAAAAAACACTACAGTACTATCTTCTACTCGGAATAAAGTTCACAAAATACAAAACTTACAGCAATGTCCGTATATTTTTCCACATCCCAAAGAAAATGTTCTTATCTACCTTAGGGGAGCGTCTGTAAACGTTTCTTGGAGTGTTTCTCAGCCATAATATTAGTTTATTCATCTTATAGATAAAATACAAACCAGATTGTGAGTAGTAGACGGAGACATATTTTTGACCAAAAAAACCTTCAGATCTACAGGTCACTTATCTTGCCATTTTTATTTTTGGGTATTGAGATTTGGGGACATATCAATAGAAAGCAACAAAGACATTTGACTACAGAAGAAAGCAGTTAAGATTGTGAATACTGCTGTTTATAAAGAACATTTTAAAACTTGATGATATAATTAAACTTCAATCTCGACTAAGAGTATATAAAGCAAATAAACGGCAATATTCAAAAATAATAACTGTTGTTTATGTATAGTGCAGACACTCATTATGTAAGAGTTCATAATTTCTAACTCCAATATGTTAGCACAACTTTAGAGCCATTGTGGCACTTGAAATGAAATGATCTGCATTTATATAGCGCTTTTTAAGTCAAGACTTCCCAAAACGCTTTACATTGTGCTTCACATTTCCCAATAGCAGCCGTGCAGCCATGTGAGGCGCTAACCTGCTTATTGGGAGTATTAGGGGTTCAGTGTCTTACCCAAGGACACTTCGACATGTAACACGGAGGAGCCGGGATTCGAACTGCGATCTCTTGATCCCAAGACGGGCGCTCTACCTCCTGAGCCACTGAAGAAGTGTTGACTTATGGAATTATTTATATAATTGTTTCTCAATTGATGGGTCAGCACCCAAAAGTGGGTCGCGGGCCGTTGCCGTGGCAAAATAATTGCTAAGAAAACAAAAATAACTGAGTCATTTACACTGATTAACAATACAGTGCATCCGGAAAGTATTCACAGCGCTTCACTTTTTCTACATTTTGTTATGTTACAGCCTCATTCCAAATTGTATTAATTTAATCTCTTATCTCAAAATTCTACACAAAATACTCCATTATGACAATGTGAAAAAGTTTTTTTTTAACTTTTTTTGAATTTATTAAAAATAGAAAACTAAGAAATCACATTTACATAAGTACTCACAGCCTTTGCTTAATACTTTGTTAATCCACCATTGGCAGCAAATACAGCCTCAAGTCTTTTTGAATATGATCCCACACGTTTAGCACACCTACCTTTAGGCAGTTTTGCCCATTCTTCTTTGCAATAAGTCTCAAGCTCAATCGGGTTGGATGGGAGACGTTTGTGCGCAGCCATTTTCAGATCTCTCCAGAGATGTTCGATCGGATTCAAGTCTGGACTCTGGCTGGGCCACTCCAGGACATTCACGGAGTGGTTCTGAAGCCTATCTTTTGAGATCTTGGCTGTTTGCTTTGGGTCGTTGTCCTGCTGAAAAATGAACCTTCGCCCCAGCCTGAGGTCAAGAGCGCTCTGGAGCAGGTTTTCATCCAGGATATCTCTATATATTGCTGCATTCATTTTTCCTTCTATCCTGACTAGTCTGCCAGTTCCTGCTGCTGAAAAATATCCCCACAGCATGATGCTGCCACCACCATGCTTCACTGTAGGGATGGTATTGGCCTGGTGATGAGCGGTGCCACAGAAAAAAACCCTGTAACGTTTGTTTACACATGTTGAGCATGGCGAAACCGAGTTACGGTAATCTGTTCCAGCAAGTAGCCCCATGCGCTCTGCCGCCCCCCACTTGCAGCAATTTTTGGTTGGTAATAATGAATCGGGGCTGCATGAGTGCTGTTCATTTAAGGTGGGGGAATAAAAAGGCACAAATATGCTCTCTCAGCAATATGGGATCGTGGTCGCACAGGTGCAGTTCACCTTATGGTGGACAGCAGAAGAGGGCCCAGGCTCAAAATCTGCACAATTTGTTTCAGGCTTTATCAATGCATTTGAAGTATTGTGGAGAGAATATTATTACTTGAGGTTGTTTTGTTTTTGTTAGTCATTTTGCTTTTAAAAAATGTGAATATATTCAACTATCTGGTTTGAATTTGAGAAGTGTACCTTTTCTCTTGATTTGAGTCGCAGCTTGTTATGAGGGTCAGATGTTGGGTCCTCAAGTCATAATTGAGAACCACTGATTTAGAGGAGGACCTTAAAGATGTTATCCATTTATCTCATCTCATCTCATTATTATCTCATTAGCTACACCGCTTATCCTCAGTAGGGTCGCGGGGGTGCTGGAGCCCACCCCAGCAATCATTGGGCAGTGGGCAGGGGACACCCTGAACTGGTTACCAGCCAATCGCAGGGCACACGGGGACAGACAACTCACTCGCACATTCACACCTAGGGACAATCTGGACGGGCCAATTCACCTGAAATGGATATTTTTGGAATGTGGGAGGAAACTGGAGTGCCCGGAGGAAACCCACTCAAGCACGGGGAGAACATACAAACTCCGCACAGAAAGTCTGGAGCTGGATTTGAAGCCACGCAGGAGGTTCCCAAGACATGAACTGTGCCCACATGCGCTAACCACTGCGCCGCCGTGCTGCCCGTTATCCATTTATATCCTTTTAAAAATTACGTGCTATGAGAATTTTTGATAATTATACTTATGAATATTAATATGTCAGTAAGTATCAGACAGGAAGCGATATAATTGCAGGCCTGAAAGGTAATTTTTTGAAATGGTGTTTTGTTATTCTTGTTTTATTTTTAAATATATATTGCCAGCAAGATACATAGTAATAAATAAAGGTGTCATGAACTGGAACAGGAGGAGAACCCACATGCGTGACGTTTCTGACACAAGCTTTTAGTTTACGGTAAATTGGGCAATCATGCACGTTAACCCAAACGCTAGTGATTTGGCGATCGTTGGGCAGAAGACGTAAGGCAGCAGTCTGGCATGGAATGACAGGAAGCCAGAGGCCGACAAGATCGATACTAATTGCACGAGCAGATATCGGGCAGATAGGGTCGATACCAGACAGGACGGGACGGACAGGATTGATATCAAAACTGGATATCAAATTAAACAGGACAAACACGACGGGATCAAAACTGGAGATAGATATTAAACAGGACAAAATAGACGGGAACAATACCGGGCAGGAAACCGGACAGAGTCAAGACCCATGTCTTGCGGGTGCAGAGGTTCGTTGACGGACTGACCACAGGCGAATGAAAGGACTGAGCTTAAGTAGGACGGGGAACCAATCAGGTTGCAGGCAGCAGCTGGCGCCAAACGAGCAGGCACAGGTGTATGTGATGAGTAATCATGACAATAGGCACTAAAAAGCTTCTCCTGGATTATATTATTGCATTGTATAACTGATTATGTGTAAATATTTTGTTCTTTCTTTTTGTTAATTATTTGTCGATGTTGTTTTTTTTTGCTGTGCACGCAAAGAAAAGCCACACACAAACCTGCGATCATGCAACACAATGGAAAACGGGCACAATTTATTCTGAGTAATTTTCAATTGCAAAAACGGCAAGCTAGACAAGAGAATCCTTGCCTGGTGATATAGAGTGCACAAGAGTATTGAAAAGAGGAATTACCTGCGACAAAGCAAGGATGTTGAATGTCGTTGTTCATTTAGTCCTATCTTTGGTGCTCGGGTGCTCTGCTCTTTGTAATCCTTCCGTCTGGACGGTAACTATCATCGATCGGAATAAGGGCTGAGACGGCGGTGAAAGATACTTCCTCTAAAGTTGTCATCTTGGGAATAAGCAAATAAACTTCAACCGTGAGAGGCATACATATTGAAAAGTTGCAATTGGCCTTTTGATAAGAGAATGATTTTGAAGTACCGTATTTTCCGCACTAGAGGGCGCACCCCCAAAAAAATAGTTTTTGGTCCTATATCTTCCATAGATAAGGCGCACCGGATTATAAGGCGCTACAATGGGAACGTCGACAAAACAGTCAGATGATTCAGTCCAACTGATTACCCCCTTAACATTCCCAAAGCTTGCAAAGAAGCAAATACGTGTCGTAGACACGTGCGGATGCGGTGTCCGTACGATGTCACTTAAATGCGTCATTTCAAATATCATTCGGAAGGTTAAAGTCTTGGAATTCAAGAAATGCCAACCATTCCTTAGTTTCTATTTTCTTTTTCGCTCGCAACTTTACTGTGCATATGACAATAAACACTTGGAATTGAGTTTAATTCACTCAACTCATCACAGCAACATCAAGATCGTTCTAAAACAAGATACCGGGAAAATATAAAGCCGCATAGCTCACCTAAGTTCTCACGTTCAATAATGATATGCAATCATGGTCTTCTTACAACCGTGAGTGTAGTAAATCCAGGAGAGTAAAATATTTACAAATATAGACTAATGAAACATGTTTTTTTTATGGCGTAGTTTATCAAGCTTGCTATTCAGTCATCTTTTTTGGCCAATTGCAGGGTTTGTTTTGGCCCTCTAGCCTATCCGAGGCTCCGAATAACTTCAGCCAATAGCGATCGATTTAACGGATGATTGACACATCTTTTTCGGCCAATTGCAGGGTTTGTTTTGGCCCTCTAGCCTATCCGAGGCTTCGAATAACTTCAGCCAATAGCGATCGATTTAACGGATGATTGACGCATCTTTTTCGGCCAATTGCAGGGTTTCTTTTGGCCCTCTAGCCAATCCGAGGCTCCGAATAACTTTAGCCAATAGCAATCGATTCAAATGATGATTGACACATTGGTTAGCCAATGAAACGCCGGTATATAAATCCCAGCATACACCGCGGACGACTCCACCTTCGGGGGAAAATCGAGTCGGCGGCTGTTGCGTAAGTTGCGAGACCTTGCGATTTAATATTGATCCATATATAAGGCGCACTGTATTATAAGGCGCATGGTCAGCTTTTGAAAAAAAATAAGACTTTTAGGTGCGCCTTATAGTGCGGAAAATACGGTACTGTGATCCAAGTGATGTGGAGAGCGGAATCACGTTTTTTTTCAAAGCTGAGACTGTCTCTTTTCATTTTAGAAACTCTTCCGTTGTTCCGAGATGGCCTTCCTCTTTCACTTCCTAGTCATTCCTTTGTTTCACTTAGGTAGCTCTTGGAAGTGGCGCAGTTTCCCCTCACTCATCTGAGTATTATTCTCTACTGCTCAGCCTTAGAGCGTTCATCATCCCTCCCCAAGTCTGCATCATGACTTTTTAGTCTCTTATCTTTTTCTTTTGTTTTTGCTCATCCCTTCTGCGCTTTGCTTGTAACCCCAGCAGTTCAAGGATTTAGCTCAATTGAGGATTTCTTAGGCTTTGGAATAAGCGATGCTCCTTTCTTCAACTTTGTAAAATTACATATACTGTTCATAAGTGTTTTGATGAGCTTCATGTTAAGGTGTCAACCGTTCACCCTTTTTATTAATCACCATTAAAAAAACATTCATATTCATAGCCAATGTTCCCTGTAATTTTCCTTACGGATCTGAGCGTTCACACAAAGTCGGTGAGCAACGCTTGAAACAACAGTGAGCAACGGCAATCCCAAGAGTGGCAATATAATTAATTATCAAACATGTCCAAAACTTGACATCACGTTACATTTTGCTGAGTTTCCGGCAATGCAAAAATGTTTTTCACTTTTGAATGAATTGACTCATGTATTATTGCAAAGGTTTTACGGCCTACAAACGTCATTTGTTTTTACAATTCTTTCACAAGATTTTCATTTTTTTTTCCCGGTATCTTTTGACGCATGTTGGTTCCAGATCAGGGGATGGTGTAATAATAGTCTGAAATAATAGTCTGTGCAATAACCTGTGCAGCCCTTTGAGACTCTTTGTGATTAAGGGCTATACAAATAAAAATGACCTGACTTGACTTGACTAACATTTTTGGGGGCTTATTGAGTCGGTTGCAAGATACAGAACTGTATTTAATCACATTTTTTTAGTTTAAGTACAATGTTGGCAACAAGATTCACTTGGTATAATTGGAAGTTATTTGAATGCAACACAAACTTTTTCTTCTTTTTCCGTGTCTTTTTTTTTCTATTTTTTCAAATTCCCTTAAAAAAAAAATCTCATTGTGTCTATTTTTTCATAGCTGTAATTTTTTTCTTTTTTTCTTTATTTACTTTTCCTTTGTTTTTTTTTCTTTTCTTTTTTTGGCTTCTTTCTGAATTTTCCTTCTTTTTTCTTTTCCTTTTGTTTCTTTTTTCTCAGCTTTTCACTACTTTTTCATTTTGGTATTTTTTTCTTTTTTGTTCTATTTCCCCCCTTCCTTTGAGTCATTTTGTGCACAATTTTACATAATATTTGGTTGTGTAGGGATTAAAGAAGCAAAAACAACCTGAAGAGCCGTTTGGGACCCGAAAGAGCCGGTTCTCTTTAGTGAGCCGAGCCGAAGAAGCCGGTTCTCGAAAAACTCTACTGACTTTACTTTTCAACTTCGTTCGACATTGACTTCAAAATACCGCATTTAGAAAACAGCGCCAGGGGAACCCGTGTATTTTTATCTTCATGCACTGTAACTTTGACTTAATTCGCTTCTTAATTAGCAATTTCGAGCCATGATTTTTGTGCGCCGGCTAGATTTTCTTGTGCGCTGAGAATGTGCAGGCAGTGCTTATGTCTGTCCCCCTCATCTTGATGAAAATACGACCTACTTTTGTTGAGCATTGTTTGTTGTGGCGCAAGCAGAATTTCAGCTTTCGGTGTTATCTTTTGCTCTTTCAACTTGGGTTGATGTTCCTCAGTTTGTGCTTTTGTTTCATCTTTTTCCCTACCAATCTGACTGAGCGTTGTTATTTCGGTAGTTCTCCAAGTAAGAAGTTGTATGTTTTTGTCTATCATCCTAAATTGTTTTATTTATAAGTCACTGCTATATTTTTTTTTGCTAAAGATTGCAATTCTTTCACTCTCTGTATACTTGCATAAAATGGAATGATTGGATGTAGCAACAAATGCAATTTAAAAAAGTACTCGCTGACGTGTTCTCTTTGATTCAGAAAAACAAATGCTAGAGCTCATGTTATGTTTCATCATTGATTAACTGTTTATAAAACTGAGCTCAGAGTCGAAAATATCGCCTACATTTTTAACACAATAAAACGATTTGAAATCTAGTAGATTTGGTGTAAGTTTCTATCTTTGACTTTCAGGGCCAATGACTAAGACCTCTGTTCTGTCCTGGTTGAGCGGTCTTGGTTTAGTTTAGACTTGATCACCAGCGGCTGAAGGTCTATGGTTCACTTTTATTACTTTTCAGTTGGAATAGTTATAAGAGTAAAAATATTTTGAGTTATATTTCTCCGTGACTGATTGGTTGACTGGTTTCGGGTGTAGTCCACAGATCTCCCAAATGCAGCTTGGATATGATTTAGGTCCGGTGACCCTCAAAAGATCAAAAGATAAGATAAAAAAGGATATACTACTTGCGGCAGTGGCTCAGGAGGTGGAGCGCTCGTCTTGGGATCAAGAGATCGCAGTTTGAATCCCGGCTCCTCTGTGTTACATGTCGAAGTGTCCTCGGGTAAGACACTGAACCCCTAATACCCCCAATTAGCGCCTTACATGGCTGCACGGCCGCTATTGGGAAATGTGAAGCACACTGTAAAGCGCTTTGGGAAGTCTTGACTTGAAAAGCGCTATATAAATGCAGTTCATTTCATTTCCTTGGATGAAACATTGGATACGTTTTATATTATTCTGAAAAATAGAATATATAAGTCAAGTGTTGGAATGCATGACTGTATTCACTCAATATTTGTGGTTAATTCTTTCTATAACCACCATTATTAAAGGGAACTCCACCAATTATAAAACAAATAGATAAAATATATGTACTAAAGCATGACAAAAATAATTTGTTTGTACTATCAAGCGCAATTTCTCTTATTTAGGATATTTTTATGCCGCCAAGCACTCTGGGACTTGTAGTACAGAGATGAGTTATAGTCACAAATTTTCTAAAAAAAACCCTCTTGTGTGTATTGGTTGCTTTCTCCAGGACATTTCTGTTTTATCTTCTGCCCCCTCGGCAAATGTGTTTCAGACCATATATAGTGAATTCAAATGCGTTTGTCGCCATATGTAGTGTAAGTCCGTGCTCCTGGAAAGTCACATACGCAACACTGTGTAAATAGATGGAACACAACAATGGAGCTCTTTTTTTTTTAAGGGATAGCAAACAAGTAAGGTACTTCATTGATTTTGGTGATTAATTAACGTTAAAAGGTAAATGCGAAAAATACATCCATTTGTGTAATGACGTTGCTATTGTTTGCCCACTTGATCAGATTGCTCACAAACAGCACGCGTATCGGGTTAATTATTCGTCACTGTTTGTGCAGACAGTTCTTTTCGATTTTCCCAACCAGGGCCCAAGAAACTGAAGGCATTTCTCTGATTTCTTTTTTTTTTTTTGTGTAATGGCACCCGTAAATTGATGCTAAAATTCGGACATACACGCAACAATCTGCAAAACCAATTAATAGAAATAAATTGGGGATGCACCGAGGACGCCACTGTCAAAGGGAAAGGGAACACTGTATTTGTGGTACTGCTTTCTTTTAATATATACCGTCAATTCCGGACTATAGAGCGCACCCGATTATAAGCCGCACCCACCACATTTTAAGATGATAACCGCTTTTGTACTTACACAAGCCGCACCTGTATATAAGCCGCATGTGCCCACATTAAAACATGTAACACAATCTCAAAAGTGACCCAAACCCGACTTTGAGTCCAGCGATTGTAACTAGATGTTAAGTTTACAGTTCAAAGACCACAGCCGGCAAAATGAGGGGGAAATGATACCGGTACTTAAGGTTTGATGCAGACCTGCAGAGTCCGGGTCCCGTTGAAAGTAATCCAAGGAAAAAAAGTCTATATTTCCAAAGGTAAGGGTGGGAAAAATATATATCCACTATTGTCAGCTGCGTCCAAAAACACGTCTCACCTTTACTCCACTTCCCGTCAGCCCCCGTTGTTTTTTGCCCCTTCTTTTGATTCGCCCGTGGAAAAAATATCAGAATAAGTCTCTAAAATAAATACATTACAAAAATATAGAGTTGCAAATACATATTATACATGGTTACACATATTTACAAAGAAAGACGGTACACAGAGAGAGTTTTCAAAGCTTTAATAATAATACCGTATTTTCCGCACTATAGGGCGCACCGGGTTATAGGGCGCACCCCCCAAAAATAGTTTTTGGTCCTATATCTTCAATAGATAAGGCGCACCGGATTATAAGGCGCTACAATGGGAACGCGGACAAAACAGTCAGATGATTCAGTCCAACTGATTAGCCCCTTAACATTCCCAAAGCTTGCAAAGAAGCAAATACGTGTCGTAGACACGTGCGGATGCGGTGTCCGTACGATGTCACTCAAATGCATCATTTCAAATATAATTCGGAAGGTTAAAGTCTTGGGATTCAAGAAATGCCAAACATTTCTAAGTTTCTATTTTCTTTTTCGCTCGCAACTTTACTGTGCATATGACAATAAACACTTGGAATTGAGTTTAATTCACTCAACTCATCACAGCAACATCAAGATCGTTCTAAAACAAGATACCGGGAAAATATAAAGCCGCATAACTCACCTAAGTTCTCACGTTCAATAATGATACACAATCATGGTCTTCTTACAACCGTGAGTGAAGTAAATCCAGCAGAGTAAATTATTTGCAAATACAGACTAATAAAACATGTTTCTTTATGGTGTACTTTAGCAAGCTTGCTAAGCTTGCTACGCCATTGCTAAACTCGGCCAATTGCAGGGTTTGTTTTGGCCATCTAGCCAATCCGAGGCTCCGAATAACTTCAGCCAATAGCGATCGATTCAACGGATGATTGATACATCTTTTTCGGCCAATTGCAGGGTTTGTTTTGGCGCTCTAGCCAATCCGAGGCTCCGAATAACTTCAGCCAATAGTGATCGATTCAAATGATGATTGACACATTGGTTAGCCAATGAAACACCGGCAAATAAATCCCAGCATACACCGCGGACTACTTGGCGTTCGGGGTAAAATCTAGTCGGCGGCGGCAAGTTAGTTGCAAGACTTTGCGAATTAATTTTGTTCCATAAATAAGGGGCACTGTATTATAAGGCGCATGGTTAGCTTTTGAAAAAAATTAAGACTTTTAGGTGCGCCTTATAGTGCGCAAAATACGGTAATATAACTTTCATCCCAAACTGTGACTGTGACAGGTAGCAACACGCTCACCTAACAGTTAACGGGTCAGTTAAAAAAATATACCGTACTTTTAAAAATCACTGTAAACCATCCTCATCATCTTCCTCCGTATAAATGACGCCATTAAAGCCATCTTTCTCAGTATCGGAAATACATTTTGTCATAAAAGCTTTGTCATGTGCTTTTCTTATTGCAATTTGCCTGATGGGGGTAAATTAACGCAAATTTAATTTGTGCTCAAGCTAAGAAGTTGCAGTCTCCCTCGGCGCATATATATTCCACCGGTCTAAATCTTACCTTTGAACTCGGGCGCCGCTGGCGGCCGTTGGAAAAATTACATAAATTGGCCGCATCACTGAATAAGCCGCAGGGTTAAAAGTTAGGGAAAAAAGTAGTGGCTTATAGTCTGGAATTTACGGTAATTCTTGATTGAATCGCCAACTGTTTTGCTCATTTCACTTTGTACCATAACAAATCATGTGAACTGAACTTTTTCCAACGACTTTTACAGATGATTGACACAAGGCTGGCAGCCCAAAGGCGAGAGATGAAACTTCTGGGCGACGGCGGCTATCAAAAGACCAGCACCTACATTGTGCCCTGCTTCCTCTTTGTTGAGGTGAGACACTTTAAGTGGGTCACTTTGAATCTCGTTGACCAATATGATGGCAGCTTTTGAAGCAAAAGAAAGTCCCGTTCCCTATTCATGAGGAGGTTTGCAAAACAGTTCACACCTGTCTTCTTGAATTTGACTCCTGAGAAGTCACAGGAGCACGCCATCTGGTCCTTATTACGTATGCGCAATGTGGGTGGGGTGATAGACTACGTTTTTCACTGTGGCGTCATAACGCTTTAAAAAAAAAACATTATAATGAGGTTGTGAGCAATGTTCCCTGTAATTTTCCTCACGGGTCTGAGCGTTCACACAAAATTGGTGAGCAGCGCTTGAAACAACAGTGAGCAACCATAATCCCAAGTGTGGCAAGATAATTAATCATCAAACATGTCCAAAACTTGACATCAAGTTACATTTTGCTGAGTTTCCGGCAATGCAAAATTCTTTTTCTTTTTTGAATGAAGTGACTCATGTACTATTGCAAAGGTTGTACGGCCTACAAACGTCGTTTCTTCTTACAATTCTTTCACAAGATATCCATTTCTTTTTATTTCCTGATATACTTTGTCGCATAATATTAACATTTTTGGGGGCTTATTTAGTCGGTTGTAATATACAGAACTGTACTTAATCACATTTTTTAGTGCAAGTACAATGTTGGCAACAAGATTCACTTGATATCATTGGAAATTATTTGAATGCAACACAAACCTTCTTTTTTCCGTTTTTTTTTTCTACTTTTTAAAAAATTCCTTTAAAAAAAATCTCATTGTGTTTATTTTTTCTGAGCTGTTACTTTTTTCTTTTTGTTCTCTATTTACTTTTTTCCTACGTTTCTTTTCTTTTTTTCTGGCTTTTTTTTTTTTTTTTCCTTCTTTTTTCTCTTCCTTTTGTTTCTTTTTTTCTCAGCTTTTCACTACTTTTTCATTTTGGTATTTTTTTCTTTTTTTTCTATTCCCCCCTTCCTTTAAGTCATTTTGTGCATAATTTTACATAATATTTGGTCATGTTGGGATTAAAGAAGCAAAAACCACCCGAAGAACCGTTTAGGACCCGAAAGAGCCGGTTCCTTTTAGTGAGCCAAGCCGGAGAAGCCGGTTCCCCGACAAACTCTACTAACTTTACTCAACTTCGTTCTCCTTCGACTCGACTTCAAAATACCGCCTTTAGGACACAGCGTCAGGGGAACCCGTGTATTTTTACCTTCATGCACTGTAACTTTGACTTGAGTCGCTTCTTAATGAGTCATTTTGAGCCCTGATTTTTGTGCACGGGCTAGATTTTCTTGTGCGCAGAGAATGTGCGAGCAGTGCGCAATTGCGCACGCGCGCAGCTTAGAGGGAACACTGGTTGTGAGTGTGGTCAACATCTTACCCAATTTACAGCAGCAATAATTATTTCTGCACAGGACGCCATATTTGTCTTCTACATTACTTTACCAAAATTGACTTTTATATTTCATTGTGACTTTAGAAGTTTATTGTTTGTGGTTTTATTTATTTAGGCACAGCACAAAAACATCAATCACTGATTGACAACAGGGAACAAATTATTTGCGTAGTAGTGCGGTGGTTAGTACATTTTCTTATCACATAAAAGGTCCCGTTCGAGGCCGGGTGGAAACGTATGTTGGCATGGCGAGGGATTTTCGCCACCAGGTTGTACTTATCTAAGACACACCACAGGAAAATGGTGCCCTTACTACCTCAGTGGGTAAGGGATCCAACCAACCAACCACAATACGGATATACAATACAAAAGTATGTAGCTTAAGGGAGCAGGCTGAAGCCGAAGCTTTTAAATGCTTACCTCTACTCCATTGGAAGATGTATTCAAAATCAAAACAAGAAAACAGCACCTTACCCCACAACAGAAATTTAGAAAACAAAGAAATGGCATTTCAGACTTAGAATAGTATCCCTATTACCAGGGTTGGGTAGGGTTACTTTAACTTGATTACTTGCAATGACTTTTGGATTACTCCAATACCAAATATACTAATAAAAGACAAAAGAAGCTAAACATGAATAAAATTACTCAATTTTGTGCCGGCTTGGGGAGTAACGGAATACATGGAACGGCAAAAATGATGTTGGCAAGCTGTTTGGATTTATTTTCATTTTGTTTCTGTCGCATTTTATGTTCGTTTTGCCGGAGATCAAAGAGATCAAAGCCAGGAGAGAAAGCTTACCGCGTGTTGTGAGTCATCATTTTATTCATATTTAGTTTCTTTTGTCTTTTATTAGCATATTTGGTATTGGAGTAATCCAAAAGTAATTGAAAGTAATCCAGTTAAAGTAACCCTACCCAACCCTGCCTATTACATACACTAATTAGTGCTACCTCTTCCAGTCACTCACAAAGTGACTGTAGCTTTCAACCAGGAGATGTCTCCAGGTGGTGTCCAACTGTTACTGGATGTTTTGACCCTAAACCACAAAGCCCTAGAGTTGGCGGGCCAGTAGTGATGGCCAGTCACTGCCCATCTTCTCTTGGTCCCCAGCTTAACTCCTCTCTCCTATTCCAGACCCAGCAAGAGGCTCTTTCCGCGGCTTCCCCTATTGGGTTAGTGTGAGAGTGGACCGTTTGATTGAAGGGTGCAGCAGATGCCGAGAGGTCTTCTGTACCGTGGGGTGCTCTCTGATTGGAATCCTCCCTAGTGACTCTTATGACATATAATAACCCAATAAACTTGAGCTATTAATCTTCTTTATTTTTTTTTAAATTGCTCTAAATGACACTGGCGCTTTCTTGTGTCTCGTTTCATCTGGGGGGCCGAAAGTATGACCAACTTGGGTGCCGAAGTGCTTAACTTGTTTGGGTGTTTGGCCATTTGGGTTGGCCATGGTGACTTTTTGGGTGATTTTGGCTACTTTTTCCTTTTTTCTTTTCTTTGTTTTTGCATATATTTGTCTTGCTGTTAGAGGTAAGATCGGGGCCAAAAAAAGCACCCGAGCCCGACGCAGGCCTGAGGGGTATTAAACCCGACCCGGACCGAGCCCGACTAATTAACTGGATTTGCTGGCCCGGCCCGAGGGGGCCCGAAATTACATATTTTATTTATAAGGAGGGGTGATTTATGATAACAAATTAAACTCTGCCTTTTGTTACAACATCTAGGCCTAAGTTAAATAAAACTGTATAAACATTTACATCTTTTATATTTCTGTGTCTGCACTGCAGATGTTACATTAAGCGACAATCTGTCATTGACGGGTTTTTTTTTTTGAGGTAGCGAAAACATTTAAGGGCGTCCGTCATTTTGACGACTTGATCATTGGGCCATAATCCACAGCAGCAGTAGTAGTACGTCCTTAAGATTTTAGCGCGGCACTATCATTGAGGGGGTGTTGACGTGTTGTGCCCTTTTCCGACTCCTATGCAAATCCCCCCCCCCCCCCCCCCCTGATCGTATTCTATATAAAACGCTTATTAAAACAATAAAGCGAGCTAATTATAATAATTGGGAGATCCTAGTCTATATAACGCGTTTATTTAAACAATAAAGCGTGATTTTATTCTGCAAATTGCGTTTTTTAACGCGGATGAAAATGTCACCAACGTCAATGTACACTTCCGACAAAAGCGATCGTATTCTATATAAAACGCTTATTAAAACTCTTACCAGAGTGCGTTTTCCTCGTCAGTTCTCCTCTCTTGAGTTTATCCTTAACTTCTTGTTGGTCCGACTCCATATCGGGGATACCAGGCCAAAATCACGCGAATTTGCGGAGGGGAAGATTATTAAGAGGACAGCATTCACGTCACGTCACGTGCACAGAGCATGCTCTGGCTCCGTTAAAAGCAATTACAGCTCCTTCTCCGTTTTATCCAAATTATTTATTTTATAACAAGTATTCCTTGGTCTAGTATCCATACATAGTTTAAGTATATATTTTTAATGAACATATATTTATAATTATTAATTAATTAATTAAAAAAAAAAAAAAAAAAAAAAAAAGCAGGACCGAACCCGACCCGACCCGACCGTATGACTGACATTTCAGGCCCGACCCGGCCCGAAATTGCCTCGGGTTCGGGTTCAGGTTCGGGCTCGGTCCATGAATCTTAGCTCTACTTGCTGTCACCCCTCTCAAGAAATATGACCAAGGTAGATATCTATCTATCTATCTATCTATCTATCTATCTATCTATCTATCTATCTATCTATCTAGACATCTAGACATCTAGACATCTAGACATCTAGACATCTATCTATCTGTCTGTCTAGACATCTATCTTTCTATCTATCTATCTATCTATCTATCTATCTATCTATCTATCTATCTATCTATCTATCTATCTATCTATCTATCTATCTATCTATCTATCTATCTATCTATCTATCTATCTATCTATCTATCTATCTATCTATCTATCTATCTATCTATCTATCTATCTATCTATCTATCTATCTATCTATCTATCTATCTATCTATCTATCTATCTATCTATCTATCTATCTATCTATCTATCTATCTATCTAAATAGGATAGCTCTAAATGAGGGATATTTTGTAAGTCATCATATAATTCAGGGGTCAGGAACCTTTTTGACCCAAAAAGCCATAAAAGCAAAAAATGTTTTAAAAAGAAATTGAGAGAGCCACATCATATATTTTCAGACAAAATTGAAAAAAACTGCCAAACACGCTCTCAAGACAAAAGCTAATTCTTCAGCACATTTTATTTCACTGTGTGTCATTTGACGATTTAATCAAATGTATGAAATGATAATAATGCTAATTCCTGTGTCCCCAATCAATGTAAATATGCCATTTACAATTTCTCTTCCACCTTCAGTTAAGAGTGTTGAGGCAATTTTTTTCCACGCAATTTGTCCTTAATATCGGTTTCAAAACAATGTGCATGCAAAGTCTTTTGTAAAAATGTCACAAATTACTGCAAACTATAAGCATATCGTCTTATTCACTGCACTGAGCGAGAGAGAGAGAAGGAAGTGCCTTGCGCTGTGTGCAGGGATCCGCCCACCTGTACTGCTCACCTGATCAAAGTCGTTTGCCAGCGTTCTCATTTATCAGTTTAAATGGTTTCTTATCGAACTTCTGCATTAAGTTGCTTCGGCTTTATATGGACCAAAATCGGGATGAAATGCCACAGAGAGATGTGCAAGAGTTACATTTTAGTGCGGAGCCATACGTACTCCCGAGCCATAGGTTCCCTACCTCTGATCTAAATTGTTCCATAAATAAATACCTTTTCAGGTGTACAATGTCTTTCATTTCAAAGTCAAATTTTCCATAGAATATCTGCTGCTAACCTAGACCTATTTCTGAATCTTAGGTTTCGTAGATACTCAAACGCATAAGACAAAAATTAGATGAGAAAAAAATATTTCAATTAGAGTGGAACCTCGGTTTTTAAACGCCTCTCAGTTCGAACAAATCGGTTCTCGACCAAAAATTTTGAGAAATTCTTGCTTTGCTTTTTGTTCAAAAAATCGGAGTTCGAACGCCGGTACGCTAGGGTGCGATGCTGAGCGGCGTACGAGTGTAGATTGCCCCCACCCCTCGTGAAGTACTGTTGTCACGTGAGCGCGCACTTCTTTTTGCTTTCATTTTGAATATCGGTGAACGGAGTGTTTTAACCCCTAATTATGCCTCGGAAGAAGGTTGGTGCAAGCAGCAAAGTTGCTACAGGTGAAAAAAGAAGAGTAGTGCGTACAACTATTGCATTTAAGAAAGAAGTAATAGCAAAATATGAAGAAGGTGTGCGAGTTTTCGATCTTGCTATACATACAGCATGGCTTCTGCTGAGCACCACAAAGGTAAGAATTCCTATTCATTATTCTTTTCTTTATCCTTTAACCGCTCACCACTTGTTTTGGAGACCCGGGTGCTAAATGACGTGTAAACGACTTGATTTTTTAATTTTTACACGTTCAGCGTACTCTTTTCTACGGAAGATTACGCTAACGCGAACGTACGATTAGCCTGGGTTAGCTTCATGTTTACGTTCTTGCTAAATATTCAGGGTGTTGGAACGGATTAAAATTATTTTACATTACTTTTAATGGGAAAAACGATTTTCCGTGATCGACCAAAACGGCTTTCGAACAGGGTTCTGGAACGGATTATGGTCGAGAACCGAGGTTCCACTCTATTTGGAAATCCTTTCTGTAATTTTCAACAAACACAAAGCATGTAGAACTGGCCTCTTAAATTATTAGTACAAAAAGCTGGCTAATGAGGAACAGTGTTTATACAACCATATCTCAATATATTTGATCTCAAAATGAGACAAGATTTAAAAGAGTAACTCGTGCACATCGGATGCAAAAAATGAATCATTTGCATATTAATGTTCTCCTCATTTCATCTCCTGTTCCTTCCACTTGGCTTCACATTTCTTCCTCCCATCATTTCAGAAGCTTTTCAAGGCGGATTAAAGAAAACAACGGGCACATCAGTTCGGAAAGTGACAAAATAAGCTTGATTTTTGTTCAGTCCACTGGTTTGCATACAATTGATTCAATTATCCAGGGCGATGACAAGTTGCCTTTGTTGCATTCAAAAGGCTGTTTCATCGTATTCAAAAAGAAAAAATATACCGTATTTTCCGTACTATAGGGCGCACCGGGTTATAGGGCGCACCCCCAAAAAATAGTTTTTGGTCCTATATTTGACATACATAAGGCGCACCGGATTATAAGGCGCTACAATGGGAACGTGGACAAAACAGTCAGATGATTCAGTCCAACTGATTAGCCCCTTAACATTCCCAAAGCTTGCAAAGAAGCAAATACGTGTCGTAGACACGTGCGGATGCGGTGTCCGTACGATGTCACTCAAATGCATCCTTCCAAATATCATTCGGAAGGTTAAAGTCTTGGGATTCAAGAAATGCCAACCATTCCTTAGTTTCTATTTTCTTTTTCGCTCGCAACTTTACTGTGCATATGACAATAAACACTTGGAATTGAGTTTAATTCACTCAACTCATCACAGCAACATCAAGATCGTTCTAAAACAAGATACCGGGAAAATATAAAGCTGCATAGCTCACCTAAGTTCTCACGTTTAATATGATACGCAATCATGGTCTTCTTACAACCGTGAGTGAAGTAAATCCAGGAGAGTAAATTATTTGCAAATACAGACTAATAAAACATGTTTCTCTATGGTGTACTTTAGCAAGCTTGCTAAGCTTGCTACGCCATTGCTAAACTAGGCCAATTGCAGGGTTTGTTTTGGCCATCTAGCCAATCCGAGGCTCCGAATAACTTCAGCCAATAGTGATCGATTCAAATGATGATTGACACATTGGTTAGCCAATGAAACGCCGGTAAATAAATCCCAGCATACACCACGGACTACTTGGCGTTCGGGGGAAAATCGAGTCGGCGGCGGCAAGTTAGTTGCAAGACTTTGCGACTTAATATTGATCCATAAATAAGGCGCACTGTATTATAAGGCGCATGGTCAGCTTTTGAAAAAGACTTTTAGGTGCGCCTTATAGTGCGGAAAATACGGTAATTATACATTTGTTTTTCTTTAAAAAAACGAACAAAACAACAATTACGATTAATGAATCCTATTTTTTACTTTTTGCCAATCTTTTAAATGCTAACGCTCGTCTTATTTGATGTTTTTGTGTACATTTTCAGATACATTTACTTTGGTTTCGGTAACAAAAGCCAATAGAAAAAGCGATGCAATGGTTCTACTGGTCTGAGTTCAAAGCCTGTAGAATGAGAACAAAGAATCTTGGCTGTCATGGCAATAGTTTGCTTTTCAGCTGGAACTATCGTCATGGTAACTGATGCTGGACTCCCAACTTGGTCCGGAAAAATTTTTGAACGATAAAACAACCAACGCTGGCCTAGTTGTTACGGATATTTGGTAGCAAAGATAGCGAGGAGCAATGTTCCCTGTAATTTTCCTTACGGGTCTGAGCGTTCACACAAAGTCGGTGAGCAACGCTTGAAACAACAGTGAGCCACCATAATCCCAAGTGTGGCAAGATAATTCATTATCAAACATGTCCAAAACTTGATATCAAATTACATTTTGCTGAGTTTTCGGCAACGCAAAAAAAAAATCCACTTTTGAATGAATTGACTTATGTACGATTGCAAAGGTTGTACGGCCTACAAACGTCATTTGTTTTTACAACAATTTCCATTTCTTTTTTTTTTCTGGTATTTTTTGTCGCATAATACTAACATTTTGGGGGGCTTATTTAGTCGGTTGCACGATACACAACTGTATTTAATCACATTTTTGAGTGGAAGTGCAATGTTGGCAACTAGATTGACTTGGTATAATTAGAAATTATTTGAATGCAACACAAACTTTTTATTCTTTTTTCCGTGTTTTTTTCTACTTTTTAAAAATTCCTTTAAAAAAAATCTCATTGTGTTTATTTTTTCCGAGCTGTTACTTTTTTCTTTTTGTTCTCTATTTACTTTTTTCCTACATTTCTTTCTTTTCTTTTTTTCTGGCTTTTTTTCTAAATTTCTCCTTCTATTTATCCCTTCCTTTTGTTTCTTTTTTTTCTCAGCTTTTGACAACTTTTTCATTTTGTTATTTTTTTTCTTTTTTGTTCTATCCCCCCATTCCTTTAAGTCATTTTGTGCATAATTTTACTTAATATTTGGTCATGTTGGGATTAAAGAAGCAAAAACAACCCAAAGAGCCGTTTAGGACCCGAAAGAGCCGGTTCCTTTTAGTGAGCCAAGCCGAAGAAGCCGGTTCTAGACATACTCTACTAACTTTACTCAACTTCGTTCGACTTCAAAATACCGCATTTAGGACACAACGTCAGAGGAATCCGTGTATTTTTACCTTCATGCACTGTAACTTTGACTTAATTCGCTTCTTAATGAGTAATTTTGAGCCCTGATTTTTGTGCGCTGGCTAGATTTTCTTGTGCGCTGAGAATGTGCGAGCAGTGCGCAATTGCGCACGCGCGCAGTTTAGAGAGAACACTGGCGAGGAGCTGTCTAAAGAAGTGCTAAGATTTGCGATTGCTGGTTTTGGATGGTGATGATTTAATGCACAGGTGTCAAACAGGCGGCCCCCGGGCCAGATCAGGCCCGCCAAGGGATTGAATCCGGCCCGCGAGACAAACTCAGAGAAGCACAAGAGAAAAAACAAGCTGCAGGTTGAAATATGTCAACTTGATGTTGTCAAAGCCAGGTCCCTCTCACATAGACACTGTACTTGTATTTATTTCTATCTCTCTGTCTCTCTCTCTCTCTGTCTCTCTCTCTCTCTCTCTCTCTCTCTCTCTGTTCCACACCTTTTCTCCCACTCTCTGTCTCTGTCTCCTTCACTCTCTGTGTATCTCTTTTTATTTTCCTTTATTGCTCTTTGTCTCTTTCTCTCTCTCTGTCTGTTTAACTTCTATTGCTTTAACTTAATTTTTCCTTTTCTCTGTTTTGTCTTTCTCTCTTCCTACCCTTTGCGCTTTTTTTTCTCTTTTCTCTCCTTCTGTCTTTCTATTTCTCTTTGGATATCTTTCTTCCCCTCCATTTCTTTCCCCCTCTCTCACGACTTCTCTTTTTATCTCTTTTGTTTCTCACGCTCTCTCCCTCTCTCTCTTTCTTTGTCCCGCCTTCTCTCTTCTTTTCCCTCCTTCTTTCTCTTATTTCTTTATCCCTTTTTTTCTTTCTCTTTAACCTATTAGTCCGGCCCCCAACAGAATGTTTGTTCTATCGTGTGGCCCCCGACTTAAAATAAGTTTGACACCCCTGATTTAATGTATTCACTTAATGGAAGTTTATAGTTGGATCCCCAAAAAATAAACAGGTGATTGCTTTCTTTTGGTAGGGAAACCCCATCCGTGGCCAATTTACCTTGACTAATATAATCCTGAATTTTTCCCACGACTTTCTTTCGCTCCCTCACTCGACGTCATCCTCAAATGGCCTGACGGAGCGCTCTTGGTCTCAGCCACATTCCCTAATTAATTGACCTAATTAGGAACGAAACCCAATTAGCCCGTGCCACCGCTAACACAATCCTCGCTTGCAGCCCCATCGAGCCGCTGCAACGATCGGCCGGATAGCTTTGTTTTCCACTCTGCGTCTTTGAATTGTGACCAACGAATTGAAGTTAAATTATTTAAGGCTGGCATAGAAAAGTTTGTGTTTTTTTTTTTTTTCAAACAAAGTTGGATTGCCCGTAAGGGAGGACTGATTTAAACCAATTTGCATATGTTATGCCGGTTTTTGGTCTTGCATAATTTCCCATGTGGTCCTGGGCGATCCTGATTTGGAAAAGCAACAAATTAGTTGGGAGGCAACAAAATAAAAATTTGGGTCTGAAAGCGAAAATGTGTAACATTAGGCCGAAATGACAAAGGGACGAAAATGAGAATAATAATTTAAAACACTTATTTTGCACTGACTTCAAATGCACATTATAAAATGAATTTTAAAGAAACATTTACTGTAAATTCCGGACTATAGTGCGCACCTGATTATAAGCCGCACCCACCCATATTTTAAGAGGATAACCGCGTTTGTACTTACACAAGCCGCACCTGTATATAAGCCGCATGCGCCCACATTAAAACATGTAACACAATCACAAAATTAACCCAAACCCGACTTTGAGTCCCGCGATTGTAACTGAATATTAAGTATACAGTCCAAAAACCACAGCCGGCAAAATGAACGGAAAATGATACCGGTACTTAAGGTTTGATGCCGACCTGCAGAGTCCGGGTCCCGTTGAAAATAATCCAAGGAAAAACAATGTATATTTCCAAAGGTAAGGGTGGGAAAAATATATATCCACTATTGTCCGCTGCGTCCACAAACACGTCTCACCTTTACTCCACTTCCTGTCAGCCCCCGTTGTTTTCGCCCCTTCTTTTTGATTCGCCCGTGGAAAACATATCGGAATAAGTCTCTAAAATAAATACATTACAAAAATATACAGTTGCAAATACATATTATACATGGTTACATATATTTACAAAGAAAGACGGTACACCGAGAGAGTTTTCAAAGCTTTAATAATAATATTATAACTTTCATCCCAAACCGTGCTTGTGAAGGGTAGCAAAACGCTACTAGCAACACGCTCGCAACACAGTAAACGGGTCTGTTAAAAAAAAAAAATCCATACATATAGAAATCACAGTAAACCGTCCTCATCTTCCTCCTTATAACTGGCGTCAACAAAGTCGTCTTCCTTCAGTATGGGAAAGAGACTTTGTCATATAGGCGTCGTCCCACGCTCCCTTATTCAAAGACACGCTAGCAACACGCTCGCAAAGTAAAGTTTACGTGCAGTAGCTCTGTTTCCTTCTTTATCGGAATGCTCGATTGCGTTTCGCTCGAAAGCTGCGTCATGTGCCTTTCTTTTTGCAATTTGCATGATGAGGATATGTCTACGCTAATTTAATTTGTGCACAAGCTAAGAAGTTGCAGTCTTCCTCGGCGCATATATTCCACCGGTCTAAATCTTACCTTTTGTACTCGAGCGCCGCTGGCGGCCGTTAGAAGAATTACATAAATTGGCCGCATCGCTGAATAAGCCGCAGGGTTTAACCTTTTGGCAAAAAAGTAGCGGCTTATAGTCCGGAATTTAGGGTAAGTGCCTTAAAACAATATCAGTTGATATATTTTGAATGCTAATAACACAAGTGAGTTCATTCTACTTTAGTACTTTGAGTAAAGTGATTTTGAGAAAAACAATAGCTTGTAGAAGTTTCACTGAATAGTCTATCTTTGGGGGAATTTTAGCTTTTAACGGACAGGCCAATAAATAGAAAACAGGAGGAGAAAACTGATGATGAGCATAGTCGGCCCAGCCTAATGCAAAAAGTGTCACACTCGCATATTTGCCATACTTGAAACACAAAAACATTGAATTTAATCCTCATTGCACATAAAATGGCGCCAACTTTCAACCTCAGGGACTGACTGCTTTGATTTCAAACACATAGTTTACGAGTTAAAACCCCTTAACTGTAAATAATTAGCTCTGTAGTTCAACATGTAAACATTAGCCAAATTCTAGGTAGCAGCTAACAAAAAAAGCAAATTTATGAGAAATGTCTTGTTTATAAAGACTTGAAGGAACACTTTTTTTACAATGTTTTTTCGAGATCCTTGTATCCGTTTTCATTTTTCTTCAGCCAACCCCCCCAAAAAACTAAAAAGTCATTCTTTCAATGTCTCAACCAATGTTCCCTCTAATTTTCCAGGGGTCTGAGCATTCACACAAAGTCGGTGAGCAACGCTTGAAACAACAGTGAGCAACCGTAATCCCAAGTGTGGCAAGATAATTCATGATCAAACATGTCCAAAATTTGACATCGAGTTACATTTTCCCGAGTTTCCGGCAATGCCAAATTATTTTTCTCTTTTGAATGAATTGACTTATGTACTATTGCAAAGGTTGTACGGCCTACAAACGTCATTTGTTTTTACAATTCTTTCACAAGATTTCCATTTCTTTTATTCCTGGTATCTTTTGTCGCATAATAATAACATTTTTGGGGGCTTATTTAGTCGGTTGCAAGATACAGAACTGTACTTAATCACATTTCTTAGTGAAAGTACAATGTTGGCAACAAGATTCACTTGATATCATTGGAAATTATTTGAATGCAACACAAACTTTTTCTTCTTTCTTCCGTGTTTTTTTCTACTTTTTTAAAATTCTTTTTAAAAAAAATCTCATTGTGTTTATTTTTTCCGAGCTGTTACTTTTTTCTTTTTGTTCTCTATTTACTTTTTTCCTATGTTTCTTTCTTTTCTTTTTTTTCTGGCTTTTTTCCAAATTTTTCCTTCTTTTTTTCTCAGCTTTTCACTACTTTTTCATTTTGGTATTTTTTCTTTTTTGTTCTATTTCCCCCTTCCTTTAAGTCATTTTGTGCATCATTTTACATAATATTTGGCCATGTTGGGATGAAAGAAGCAAAAACAACCTGAAGAGCCGTTTAGGATCCGAAAGAGCCGATTCCTTTTAGTGAGCCGAGCCGAAGAAGCCGGTTCTCGACAAACTCTACTAACTTTACTCAACTTCGTTCTACTTCGACTCGACTTCAAAATACCGCATTTAGGACACAACGTCAGGGGAACCCGTGTATTTTTACCTTCATGCACTGTAACTTTGACTTAAGTCGCTTCTTAATTAGTCATTTTGAGCCCTGATTTTTGTGCGCTGGCTAGATTTTCTTGTGCGCTGAGAATGTGCGAGCAGTGCGCAATTGCGCACGCACGCAGCATACAGGGAACTCAACCTTGTTTTCTGAAAATTCATCCACATTCCGTAGTCATTTTGATTCCCCAATCAAAAAAGAACCCACCTCTTTCCTTGGATGCACTCATTTTAGGATTTCTTCTTCGCGCTGCATCCAACATTAATAGCTTTACCATGCAACACGACACACCTTTGTTCCAGATGCACAAATTACCCACAATCCCTGTAGGTTCAGCCAGCATTATAAGAATGCTTTTATTTCCCTCTGGTTCTCTCACATTGGCTTACTCCTGACATCCTTTGGAGATAAAAGGATTTTTTTCAAGCTCTTTTTTATGTAACACTTCAATGACGCACCTTTCATCGGCCTTTAATTTTCTTTGACAGCCTCTCAACTTCTCCTCAGTCTTTCTCGACAGATCCAAGAACCGTCATTGCTCTCTAACACCCATTGCCTTGAGTAATAATGTATACCCATTGGAGCGCTTCCTTACCACCCCATTGCATTTTTCCTCTCTATAAGCTTTGCCATTGCAAAGGCGGTTCGATTTATCTTCACGCTTGTTTTCTTTGCCCTATTCTATCAACTTCTTCACGCCATTTTGGCACAGTGCCGTGAAAAATAATTTACCCCTTCCATATTTCTGTGTTTTTTGCATAGGTATCTCTCAAAAAGGTTTTAGATCATCAAATCGAATGTAATCTCACACAGAGACAATCCAAGGGAATACAAAATGCAGTTTTGAAATGTTGATTTCATGATAGATAGATAGATAGATAGATACTTTATTCATCCCCGCAGGGAAATTCACATTTCCCGCAGCATCCCTGAGCTGAAAACAATACAATAATAAAGCAAAGAAAATACAATATACAAATACCCAATGTGACGTGCAAATGTGCAAGCGTGTTATTTAGAATATCCAATTAGTGCTACACAGAATACATATAGCAATAAAATTCGGTAATATGCAATGTAGGGGGTGTGGTTTAATGTGGGCTTTTACTCTGCCGGGTAGAGTTAAAGAGCCTCATGGCATGAGGAAGAAAAGATCTCTTCAGTCTGTCCGTAGTACAAGACAGTGACAGCAGTATGTTGCTGAAACTGCTCTTCTGTCTGGAGATAATGCTGTGTAGTGGATGCGATGGATTGTCCATGATTGACCGCAGCTTTTCCAGTGCCCGTCTCTCAGCTACTGTTGTCAGGCTGTCCAGCTCTGTGCCCACAACAGAGCTCGCTTTCCTCGCCAGTTCATTTATTAAGGCATAAAAATGAACCTATCTGCTCTCATATGAAAAAGTAATTGCCCCCTGGACCTATTTGACAGAAATAACAGGTTGACAGAATAATGAATTCAGGTTTTTAAAATGAAATGAAATGAAATGATCTGCATTTATATCGCGCTTTTCAAGTCAATGACTTCCCAAAGCGCTTTACAATGTGCTCCACATTTCCCAATAGCGGCCTTGTAGCCATGTAAGGCGCTAACCTGCTTATTGGGGGTATTAGGGGTTCAGTGTCTTACCCAAGGACACTTCGACATGTAACACTGACGAGCCGGGATTCGAACTAGGATCCCTTGATCCCAAGACAAGCGCTCTACCTCCTGAGCTACTGCTCTTACAAGAAGATCCCAAAGGAAAACGTTTAGCCATCAGTTTGCCCTCAAACTCAGGTGCTCTTGGATTATGCAGCAGGACAACGGTCCAAAATACACTATCAAGGCCACCTCTGAATGGCTCAAAAAACAAAAAAAACAAAATGAATGTTCTGAAGTGGCCAAGTCAAAGTTCAGATTTGATTTCAACTGAAATGCTGTGGTGTGACCTTAAATGGGCAGTTTATGCTAGAAAACCCTCCAATATGGCAGATTTGAATTTTGCAAAGCGGAATGAGCCAAATTTCCTCCACAGTGTTGTGACAGTTTAAATCACATGAGTGTTTGTTTTTTGGTCTCAGTCTGCTTTGGCAATTGCGGTAATAACTAGATCAATAGTTTAATTTACATTATGTTAATGTTCCAATTGAACAGTTATACCATAGCTCTCGCCGCAGGGCTCTCACTTCTTCTTCTTCTTCTACATTACCATCTCATTACCTACCTTCTATTTCTTTTCCTATACTGCATTCTTGCTGCTGACTTCATCTCTTTGCAAATGTTTCCGGCTGCGAATCTTTCCACAATCTGCTGTCTGATGCTCTGTTTCCTTCCATCTGTGTGTTGACGGCTTTGCTCCTTATCAGTATTTGTCTTAAGGCTAGTCCGACACTATCTCGGATCGCCCATTTTATCTCGTGTGCCGACTTTCCAAGTTTGAAACTTCTTTTTTATTCTTACTGACTCGTCATTTTCCTTCCATTTGCCCGTTCTCGTCTTGAGATGTGAAAGCCTGTCTTTTTCGTTTCCATCAGAGCTCCCAAAAGTATTAATATTTTCTGACATTATATAAGCTCAAAAATCTCTTTGAAATCTGATGGACTATTAAATAGAAGTCATACCTCTGAAATGCAAAGGGACGAAGTCAATTGAAAAGTTTCACTGTCAGAGTCAGGGCTTGGATCATAATTCCTGTTCCTGACCACCCATTCCACCAATCTTAGGGCCCGGTCACACAGCCGTTTGCGTCTGTATCGCGGGTAAAATTTTGCGGGTTTTTTTTTGCCCGTGGTTGCCCGCGATGGAAAATGCGCAAAATTGGCCAACCCGCTGTTCATCGGTGGTATGCCCGCAAAACAGACGCCGGCGACTGTTCCGCTTCCTCATCGCGTCATTTCCGCGTCATTTTATCGTGTGGACCACGGGTATAAAAGCTGCCGAGCCGGCGTTATGCCGAGAAATGCATCCTTGCCGAGATTTGCATCCCGTCGCTACTACAACCACTTTTACCTCATTTTATCTCACTTTTATATCACTTTTAGGGAATTTAATGGCGAACATATAACCAAAACCACTTCGTCTTGCATTTGTTGGGAATGTAATACAACTTAAACCATTCCGTCTTTGTATTTGTTGTGAATGTAATCAAACGGTAATGCACACTGTATACAAATCACTTTTGAGCAGGTAACATGTTTATTTTGCCTTTTTCTATTCAAATCGCTTGTATTGAAACTGTTAGGCACTCTACCATAAAGCTTATTTCTGCATAATAAGCTTTACGGTAGAGTGCATAACAGTTCTCAAAAGTGATTTATATACGGTGTGCATTACCGCAATTTCCAACCTCGGAACAGATTAGTGTCTTATCCCGGGGGGCAATGTCCCCTGTAATTTTTCATTTTTCTTCGGCCAAGCCCCCAAAAAAACTAAAAATTCATTCTTTCAATGTCTCAACCAATGTTCCCTCTAATTTTCCTTACGGGTCTGAGCATTCACACAAAGTCGGTGAGCAACGCTTGAAACAACAGTGAGCCAACATAATCCCAAGTGTGGCAAGATAATTCATTATCAAACATGTCCAAAATTTGACATCAAGTTACATTTTGCTGAGTTTCCGGCATTGGAAAATAATTTTTCTCTTTTGAATGAATTGACTCATGTACTATTGCAAAGGTTGTAGGGCCTACAAACGTCGTTTGTTTTTACAATTCATTCACAAGATATCCATTTCTTTTCATTTCCTGATATATTTTGTCGCATAATATTAACATTTTTGGGGGCTTATTTAGTCGGTTGTAAGATACAGAACTGTACTTAATCACATTTTTTTAGTAGAAGTACAATGTTGGCAACAAGATTGACTTGATATAATTGGAAATTATTTGAATGCAACACAAACTTTTTCTTCTTTTTTCCGTGTTTTTTTTCTACTTTTTTTTAAAAATTCCTTTAAAAAAAATCTCATTGTGTTTATTTTGTCCAAGCTGGTACTTTTTTCTTTTAGTTCTCTATTTACTTTTTTCCTCTATTTCTTTCTTTTCTTTTTTTCTGGCTTTTTTCTAAATTTGTTCTTCTTTTTTTTCTCTTCCTTTTGTTTCTTTTTTCTCAGTTTTTGACTCCTTTTTCATTTTGGTATTTTTTTCTTTTTTGTTCTATTCCCCCCTTCCTTTAAGTCATTTTGTGCATAATTTTACTTAATATTTGGTCATGTTGGGAATAAAGAAGCAAAAACAACCCGAAGAGCCGTTTAGGACCCGAAAAAGCCGGTTCCTTTTAGTGAGCCGATCCGAAGAAGCCGGTTCTCGACATACTCTACTAACTTTACTCTCCTTTTGTTCTGTGTGGAGTTTGCATGTACTCTGTTCTCCTTCGACTCCACTTCAAAATACCGCCTTTAGGACACAACGTCAGGGGAACCCGTGTATTTTTACCTTCATGCACTGTAACTTTGACTTGAGTCCCTTCTTAATTAGTAATTTTGAGCCCTGATTTTTGTGCGCTGGCTAGATTTTCTTGTGCGCTGAGAATGTGCACAATTGCGCACGCGCGCAGCTTAGAGGGAACACTGCCGGGGGGTCTACTATTCCGCGCTGGAAGATGAATCCATTCATTTATTCATTCCAGTCTAGTATAAGTCTATCCATAAATGGCACTAAATGAAACAACTTCTAATCAATGTGAAGAAACATCTAGGCGATTCAAAGCGTTTCCTTACGTCCTTTAAAATGTGATCCATGCCTTTTTAACAGACCTGTGGTGAGACCTCAATATGCAGACATACTGTAGGTGTACTGGCGTCTTGAACACGTCTCCATTACTGTAGTGAAGTTAGCAGAGCACCGACTGCAGCAATTATAAATAGCGTCCTGTTTATCTGGATGCATGAGGCCCGCTGCTCTCCACCATAAAACATCTTCTTTTCCTTCCGCGCTCACACTTTTCATCCACATTCTTTGCCTGAATGACTGCGCCTCCATACATCTTTTACCTCCGGGCAACACTTTTGTGGAGCGTTTTCTCTTTCCTTTCCCAAAAATATATTTTGTTTCACACTCCTCGGCTCTCCCCAACCTCCTCGCAAGAAATTTAAACTCCGCTTTTCCACGTAAGCACACGGGTTACCATACCTGTCGAGCTCCAGGGCTCCATCCCCTTACAAAATACAAAATAATCTTACACCATATTTTTATTATTTATGTAGTTTAACATGTTATATTGTACATGTGTTTCGTTATATCATATACATATTTAATTAACATTTTGTTGTGAGATACTGAGTTGCTCGACATTAATGTGGTTTATTATAAAAAAAAGTTCAAAATGAAGTAGCTTGGACGTTCACTGTAGAAGGAAAACATACATGCAACTATAATTAAGTAGAATTTTCTTATTCAATTATTAATTCATTTTCTGAATTAAATTATTGTTGGTAATATACTCATTAAAGGGATAACCAAAAACCTGTCTTTTTTCATTTTCTCCTTTTATACTTCTTTATACAACATAATAGGGCAGAACGGCGGCGCATTGGTTAGCGCATGTGCGGCACAGTTCATGTCATGGGAACCTTCTGCGTAGGTTCAAATCCAGCTCCAGACTTTCTGTGCGGAGTTTGTATGTTCTCCACGTGCTTGCGTGGGTTTCCTCCGGGCACTCCGGTTTCCTCCCACATTCCAAAAACATGCATTTCAGGTGAATTGGCCGGTCCAAATTGTCCCTAGATGTGAATGCGCGAGTGAGTTGTCTGTCCCCGTGTGCCCTGCGATTGGCTGGCAACCAGTTCAGGGTGTCCCCTGCCCACTGCCCGGAGATGGCTGGGATGGGCTCCAGCCCCCCCGCGACCTTAATGAGGATAAGCTGTACAGCTGATGAGATGAGATGAGATGAGATACAACATAATAATTCGTAATATACTGCATCAAAGCAAGTGAGCCGTTTGAGAGCCAGCTCTCTTTAATGAGTCGAGCCGAAAAAGACGGTTCTCTAAAAAGAGACGGACTTCCTTTCACTACACAATTACCACGGAATAAGGCATGATGGGAAATCACAAGGCGGCAGACGCATGCGCACAGTAACATCAAACCGCTCGCTTCATTTAAAACGAAAAAAAACGATACCGAGATAGAGGCTACCGCGGCGAACTCGTTTGACCTGATTGATTTGCCGTTTCGTAATAGTCGGTGTATACCGGATGATACCCTTCATTGACAAATTTGCGTTTTTCCGTAGAGATTTTCTTGTACGTCGTACACGTCTTCAAATGCATTATAAATGTACTTTATACGGCAAAAACGGACAGGTTGACAGGTATGGGTTACGAACTAATACCCCTTGCATGTTTGGTATGCCGAATGTGTTCCCATTGTGGCTCTAACCGGCCACTATTTTAATTCATTCCAGTATGAATAAGATGGGAGAAACGTGTTCGTGCGCTTCACACTTAAAGTATATCCCTGATTAATCGCTGAGCCCGTTTTCCCACTCATTTAATTAAAAAAAAAATCCCACAATCTTCAGGCTCCCTTTTCAGTATGCCGTTCACATGGATGATTAGTAGAAAACCCTCCCTCCAGTCAGCGCTCATCCACTCATTATTTCCATGAATAGAACCTGTCCGATATTCTGCTGCGCCGGGATTTCTGGGTTGTCGGGAGAACGGCGGAAACACTTGTTAGCTGCCAACTTCCCACCTGTTACTCCTTGAAACGAATGGGAGGAGGGGCCGTAACGTTATATGGAGCTTCTTGTCCCCGTAGATTATGGAATGAAGTCTATAGGCTGTGCCACAATGACCTATTTATAGTGTACGCTGTAAAAGTAATTGATTTCCCTTGACATCATCTTGTTTCTCGCTCTATTTGTTGTTCAGCTACATGCATATACTGTATGGTGTAAATAAGATTTCAATTCTGAGCCTACCATAAATTCCGGACTATAAGCCGCTACTTTTTTTGCCCAAACGTTCAACCCTGCGGCTTATTCAGAGATGCGGCCAATTTAGATAGATAGATAGATAGATAGATACTTTACATCCCCGTAGGGAAATTCACACTTCCAGCAGTCTACCCCGTTGTTTATTAACAGATGAACATGATGCCCTAGGGGTGCTTGTAGCGAAGTGGATGACGTCACGCCAGTCCAAAAATTCGACATCCCTGCGGCAGATGGAAAACTTTTCTTTGTGAAAATCCAGGGATACACCACCTCGTGTTAGCAAGTCCGCCTCCTCTCCGATTCTCCCCGGCTTTCGTGTCTCTGTTTAGCGGCGTTGAAGCCGGATTGCTCCGGGTAGCTCCGAGTGGCTACACGTTAGCGTCCGGAATGCTAAACGTGAGCCACGTTTCCGCAAAACACAGCAACTGCGCTCCCTGTGCGCTTCGATGTTTTCCACCAGCACTCGATGATCTTATTTGGTCGTGAGTTCGCATTTACCATGATTACAGACGGTACCGAAGACTTATAACGGCGCTAGCCGCTTCGCTAGCTCCGGCTCTTCTTCCACGATAGGCCCCTTCATCACGCCGGCACGAGAATTCTTCAGGGCAAGGAGTTGAAATTCCTTGAATACACGCATTTCTTGTGCGTCAAAACCCATGTCCATAGGATAGAAGTAATCCATAGTGTAGTTGTCAAAACGGGAAGAAAAAACACCGAAGATAAGAGCAGACAATAAAACAACAGGGCAGCTGCTTATGTCATTTTTCTAACGCTCGAGTGCAAAAGGTAAGATTTAGACCGGTGGGAATATATGCGCAGAGGAAGACTGCAACTTCTTAGCTTGTGCACAAATTAAATTAGTGTAGAAATATCCTCACCATGCAAATTGCAAAAAGAAAGGCACATAGAATAGAATAGAATAGAATAGAATAGAATATGCCTGTATTGTCATTGTTACAACATGGGATATGCTGTGACAACGAAATTGGACGACTCCAGTTCCACATTTACAGTGAGGATAAGGAAACAAAGAGACAAAGGAACAAAGAACTAACTGACTTTGTTGTCCTCCGGGGGGGAATGATGAGGGGGGGGGGGGTGCGAGGGTCAAACAGAGTTGCCGGATACAACCGAATGTTTGATCTTACATTACACATAGTCCAGTGTTTTTCCGAATTGCTCAGTCCACAATTGAATGGATCTGGGAGTACAGTCCATAAACATGCCCGATTAAAGTCGCCGTCGACGATAAAGCTCCGTTGGGGTGTGCAAGCTGCTGTCTAATGGTAGCAGCGGGCAGGAGGTTTAGCGCTATGCTAACGTTAGCATCCGGTGAAACTGTTAGCGGTGGAAAGTTATTCAGCAAACGCAAAGACCACAGTTAACTCTCCCGGTACATAGAAGGGTCTGCACGATACTGCTAGAAACTCCATATCCACATGACGCAGCTTTCAAGCTAAATGTGATCGAGCAGTCCGATAAAGAAGGAAACCGAGCTACTGCACGTAAACTTTACTTTGCGAGCGTATTGCTAGCGTGTTTTTGAATAAGGGAGCGTGGGACGACATCTATATGATATACTCTTTCCCAGACTAGGGAAGACTTTGGTTGCGTCAATTATAAGGAGGAAGATGAGGACGTTTTACTGTTCTTACTACAAGTACGGTATGTTTTTTTAACATAGCCGTCTACTGTGTTGCGAGCGTGTTGCTAGTAGCGTTTTGCTACCCTTCACAGTCACGGTTTGGGATGAAAGTTATAATATTATTATTAAAGCTTTGAAAACTCTCTCGGTGTACCGTCTTTCTTTGTAAATATGTGTAACCATGTATAATATGTATTTGCAACTGTATATTTTTGTAATGTATTTATTTGAGACACTTATTCTGATATGTTTTACGAATTAAAAAAGAGGGGCAGAGCAAACGCAGGCTGACGGGAAGTGTGGTAAAGGTGAGTGAGACCTGTTGTCACGGCGGACAATAGTGGATATATATTTTTCCCACCCTTACCTTTGGAAATATAGACTTTTTTTCCCTTGGATTAGTTTCAACGGGTACCCGGACCTTAAGTACCGGTATCATTTTCCAATGATTTTGCCGGCTGTGATTTTTGGACTGTATACTCTATATTCACTTACAATCACGGGACTCAAAGTCGGGTTTGGATTAAATTTGTGATTGTGTTACATGTTTTAATGTGGGCGCATGCGGCTTATATACAGGTGCGCCTTGTGTAAGTACAAAAGCGGTTATCCCCTTAAAATGTGGTGGGAGCGGCTTATAATCAGGTGCGCTCTATAGTCCGGAATTTACGGTAATTAAGCTAGTGGTAGCAAGTTAAGGACACAATGACAATCACTAAAAGGTATGCTCACAAAATTTAAATCATTGTGGCATTGAAAAGCATTGCATGTCTCTGCCCTGACTAAATTATATTGCCCTAAAAATATAGGTTTACAATATTATTAGTCATATCACAATTGTAATCGATTTTTGAACGACTGATGCAATGTATTTAAACCGCGTTCAACTGGCACCCTGTTCATCCCCAGTGTCAACCTGGGCGGAGTGGTTGGAGAGCGCCCACCTGTGCCTAATCGGTGTCTGTTAGGTTTAAGTCCCCAACATTTATAATAAAACGCTCTGAAATAAAAGAAGACATAGAGAATCGGTCATTGAGAATTGGTTATTTTATTAATCATTATCATGAGAGCGGCGGAGACCAGGCTGTTACAAATCTCCTCCTCGCTCTGAACAAGTCCCCGAACCCTCCCTTCAAATATTAAGGTTCTTGGAGAAAAACAACTTGGGTTATGGCATGCACAGGTCAGGGTGCACCCACTGGAATGTGAAAGAGACAGAAACAAAAAAACAACTCATGGCCTTGAAGAACAGCTTACGGCTGAAAACTATACAAAAAGGGCTGAGAACACTTATAACATATTAATGTCAACTGTAGGATAAATATATGTATATAACTCCAACATTGTCTGCACATTATTCTGGCTCCCTTTATTGACTGGCTCCAATACCGTAGGTTGTCATGTTTTTGCCAATGTCACGTCAGGTTTGGTTTTGTTTCCTGTTTCTGGTTTGGATATTTGCTTGTTTTTGAGGCCACTTTTTGTTGTTGTTACTTTGTTCCTCTGTTCTGCTTTTAAATATGAAATATTTTTAGCACGTAATAGGTTGGCAGGTTGTTGCCATTGTCTTTTGTTCTTGAGACCACTTTTTGTTGTTGTTACTTTGTTCCTGTGTTTTGCTATTAAACATCAAATATTTTTTGCACGCCAGAGGTTGTCAAGGTGTTGCCATTGTCACGTCAGATTTGGTTTTGGTTTCTGGTTTGGATATTTTGTTGTTCTTGAAACCATTTTTTGTTGTAGTTACTTTATTCCTTTGTTCTGCTATTAAACATTGAAAAAATTAGCATGCCAGAGGTTGTCAGGTTGTTGCCATTGTCTCGTCAGGTTTATTTTTTTTTCTGGTTTGGATATTTTGTTGTTCTTGAGACCGCTTTTTGTTGTTGTTACTTTGTTCCTGTGTTTTGCTATTAAATATTAAGAAAAAAATAGCATGCCAAAGGTTGTTGCCATTGTCTCATCAGGTTTGTTTTTTGTTTGGATATTTTGTTCTTGAAACCATTTTTTAATGTTGTTACTTTGTTCCTGTGTTTTGCTATTAAACATCAAATATTTTAACACGCCAGAGGTTGTCAAGGTGTTGCCATTGTCACGTCAGGTTTGGTTTTTGTTTCTGGTTTGGTTAATTTGTTGTTCTTGAGACCGCTTTTTGTTGTTGTTACTTTGTTCCTGTGTTTTGCTAAATATTAAGAAAAAATTAGCATGCCTAAGGTTGTTGCCTTTGTCTCGTCAGGTTTGTTTTTTGTTTTTTCTTTTGTGGTTTGAATATTTTGTTCTCGAAACCACTTTTTAATGTTGTTACTTTGTTCCCGTGTTTTCCTATTAAACATCAAATATTTTAACACGCCAGAGGTTGTCAAGGTGTTGCCATTGTCAAGCCAGGTTTAGTTTTTGTTTCTTGCTATTGGTTTGGATATTTTGTTGATCTTGGGAAGTATTTTTCTTTTACTTTGTCCCTGTGTTCTGCTATTAAACATCAAATATTCTTAGCACAGCTGCCTCAGTTCCCCTTGAATACTTACAACGTTTTAAACTTTTTTTCAGAATATCAAATTAAAAAAATGAATTATTTACCTAGCTCATGGCTCAGGGTGCCCCCTGAACACAACGGAGGCTCCCAAGGACCTGTCATTAAAAATATCTCACCAGTTCCGGGTCATTGTGATTTTCTAGTTAAATTATTTTTCAGTGGTTGACCGAGTCTATTTAACCCTACTTCCAAGAAGTAACGTACCGTATTTTCCGCACTATAAGGCACACCGGGTTATAGGGCGCACCCCCAAAAAATAGTTTTTGGTCCTATATTTTCCATACATAAGGCGCACCGGATTATAAGGCGCTACAATGGGAACGTCGACAAAACAATCAGATAGTTCAGTCAAACTCATTACCCCCTTAACATTCCGAAAGCTTAGCATAGCTCACCTAAGTTCTCTTGCAGCCATCACGTTCAATAATGATACGTAACCGTGGTCTTCTTACAACCGTGAGTGTAGTAAATCCAGGAGAGTCAAATATTTACAAATACAGAATAGTAAAAAATGTTTTCTCTATGCCGTAGTGCAACCCAACGTGTGATTCGCATTCATCTTTTTCGGCTAATTGCAGGCTTTGTTTCGGCCCTTTAGCCTATGCGAGCCTCTAAATGATAAAAAGGATCCGCCCCCTTTACCTCCGAATAACTTTAGCCAATAGTGACTAATTCAAATGATGATTGACACATTGGTTAGGAAATGAAACGCCGGTATATAAATCCCAGCATACACCGCGGACGACTTCGCCTTCGGGGGAAAATCGAGTCGGCGGCTGCTTGCCTTAGTTGCAAGACTTTGCGACTTAATATTGATCCATATATAAGGCGCAGTGTACTATAAGGCGCATGGTCAGCTTTTGAAAAAAACAAAGGCCTTTAGGTGCACCTTATAGTGCGGGAAAATACGGTAATAGCATAGTAACAACATAGCAATAACATGATAATTTGATATTACCTGTTTTTTGACTACCGTATTTTCCACACTATATGGCGCACCGTGTTATAAGGCGCACCTTCAATGAATGATATATTTTAAAACTTTTGCCATACATAAGACGCACCCCATTATAAGGCGCTATAAGTGCATGCTGGTTTAAGATCAGGTAATTGTGCAATTTTGTAATTGTAATCCTGTGCAGTCCTTCGAGACATTTTTGTGATTAAGGGCTATTTACGGTAAATAAATGTGACTTGACTTGACTACAGTAGAGAATGTAGTTACGTTATGCAACCTCTAGAGGTTGCCACGCTAAAGGGAATGTCAACAAAACATTCAAAATGGTCAAACTTTATTGTTAACAAACAAGCTTTCCACAACTCCATTCACTCCCAAAATAAATAAACAGCCGTTTTATTATTTTCTCTGAGGTAAAGCATTTTCGTGACACATCTTTGAACAACATCAAGGCATATCATGTTACTTTTCCTCCATTTAGTCAACACGCAAAAAAAAAAACGTCTGATACTGTTATTTTAAATGAAACGTTAGTGCAATCGCAATAAAGTGACACTCGTAATGTGCAAAAACAACAAGTGCAAAACAATAACAATAAAGTAATAACATAATAACTGTAAAATGTAAAACGTAAACACACAAAAGAAAAACAAAGATCACTCTATAAGCTCCTCATCGACGAATCCCTCGAATTCTTCTTCTGCAGTCTTCGAATTGACCATCTCAGTGAATGGGCCATCCAACACGTCCGGCTCCGTTTCATCAAGGTCGTCATTAATTGAGTCAGTGTCGCTGATGTTGTCTGGCTGTTCGGGGACAATTCCCGTCTTCTTGAAAGCTCGGACCACAGTTGAGACTGATATATCAGCCCGTGCATTTACGATCCACTGACAGATGGTGGCGTATGTCGCCCGGCGCTGTCTCCCCGCACGTATGAAAGAGAACCGTTGTTTAATATTTCCCAGTATGCACAGCGCGAAAAATGGAGTCGGCGGCTGTTTCTCGTAGTTGCGAGACCTTGCGAATTTAATATTGAGCCATATATAAGGCGCACTGTGTTATAAGGCGCATGGTCAGCTTTTGAAAAAAATTTAGACTTTTAGGTGCGCCTTATAGTGCGGAAAATACGGTAAATGTAACAAAGAATCAATGAAGAGGCTTTTTTCAAAGCTCTTTTCGTCAATTTAAATTAGGTTAAATATTTCAGAGTATTGTAAAAGATTTAATAAGACAAAGGAAAGTGCTTTAACCACTACCCTCGTCTACACCAGGGATCTCAAATTCGCCCAAAACTCAAACAACACCTTTGGCCGAAGGCCGAACTGGATAAATATTTATTAAATACATAAATACGAATTCAAAACAGACAGGAATATTATGGGCTGTGAGTTTTGACACCTATGTCCTACACTAATGTACATGTACATACAAAGAGCAACACAACCACAGGAACTTCCCAAGGGAGTAAAAATCTTCCAATAATTTATGCAGTATTTTGTGTGAAATTTCTCAACATACTTTTAGTTGGATCACAATTTATTTATTGATTTTTGAACTATCAATACAGTATATTTAAACAGTGTTCAATCGAATAGTGTTCAATTAATATATATTCTATTGATGTAACGGGTGTAATAATAACTTTTGTTTTATTGAAATTCCTGCTGAAATATGTGTATAGTTTTTGGTAAGTGTCCAGCAATGATGAGTTCAACAGTGCCACCTGCTGGTATGGGGTGGGGTTTGGTTTTGGCTTTGGACATGTGACCGGAAGGTGGGGTTTGTTGGCAGTCTACAGAGAGAGCTGCTAACGGTAAGACACATATTTTGGTGCTCCACAAAAGAAGTTAATTTTAAACATTATAACCACAGCTGACAAATCTCTCAACATGCACAGTAATGCAATTGATGTTGTCAAGCTGTTTGGATTTATTTTCGTTTTGTTTCTGTTTTACTAAAATGTTAATTACCCTTGTAGAGATCAAAGAGATCAAAGCCAGCAGAAAAGCTAATGTTGTGACACATTTCATCTACAGGTAAATTGTACCCGTTTTTATACTCATTATTGTTCTTATTTCTATTTTCTCATATATATTAAAAAGGATGATGTTGGTTAAAATTCAGACGAAAGGAAAATATGTTGAATTCATTGTAAACGTTAAAAATCCACTATACGATCTCTTGTTAAAAGTATCTTGTTAAAATGGATTTAAAAATGTATTGTGATATTCTAAAATGTATTTTATGTAAATTGAAAAGAAAGCTCTCTGATATGCTTTGTTGGGGAGTCTACAGAGAGAGCTGCTAACGAGATCAAAGAGATCAAAGCCAGCACAAAAGCTAATGTTGTGACTCATTTCATCTGCAGAAACTGTAATAAAAAAAAACCTCATCATTCAGTCCAGCGTGAATGTGGATCTTTGGTGGGACAGGTACTCCGCGGTTACATTGACACTTAATGAACATGAAAAACAGGGAAACAGAAGAATGATTTGCTGACTTTAAACTTTAATAGTTGGCCGCTCCAAATTGTCCATAGGTGTGAATGAGCGAGTGAGTTGTCTGTCCCGGTGTGCCCTGCGATTGGCTGGCAACCAGTTCAGTTTGTCCCCTGCCCACTGCCCTATAATTACTGGGATGGGCTCCAGCACCCCCGCGACCCTACTGAGGATAAGCGGTGTAGCTGATGAGATGAGATGAGATGTTGGGTTACATGATATTATGTACACGTTTTCATTTTCTTCCATATTTCTCTGTTCCCAGTTCTCTCTTTAAGCTCGCTGCCTCTGCTCATCCATTTCCCTCTCATTTTATGCAAAGCTTGTAATACAGTTTGAAGACACTAGGTGGCGCGCTAACCACTAAGATGGTGTTCCTCTGGGATGTATTGTATTACCCAGCTACGGGTAAAATATGTCATTTCAGTCTTAAGTGGCTGTTATGCATTCATCTATTGTGTTGATTTAAAGCCTTTCTTCTTGTGAAAAACAGGTCTTGAAATGATTTTATCTCTTAACAGCTAGGTGACTCAGTCTGCTTTGGATTATCACTACCAGGAAAATATTTGTTTTGGAAATAAGATAGATGATTTAAGTAACTATTTTTGTGTTGAATATTGCAATATTGCATATTGAGTGTTTTCACCTATTTCCCTGTGAGGAGGGATAAGTGTCATATATAATGGATGGATGCATAATTAACTCACGCCAGGGCCAGAGTGAGCCCCCTTTTCAGCCCGGGGGTTTTCTACCCGAAGCCGGCACACTTAGCTATGGAGGAGCAGTTTGAATGAATGGAAAAGCAGCAAGAAATTCAGGAATATGTTAATAAGCTAACAGAAAACACTTTACCATTTGAATTCGAAAGGAAATTATATAAAGGTTCTGATATAGATGAAAACAGATTTAGCTATGTTTAGTATTCCATCCGGGCAGCACGGCGGGGCAGTGTTTAGCGCGTGTGCGGCACAGTTCTGAGGTCATGACATCGAAACTCCTGTCTGGAGTTTGCATGTTCTCCCCGTGCTTGCGTGGGTTTCTTCCGGGGACTCAGGTTTCCTCCCACATTCCAAAAACATGCATGTCAGGTGAATTGGCCGGTCCAAATTGTCCCTAGGTGTGAATGAGCAAGGGAATTGTCTGTCCCTGTGTGCCCTGGGACTGGCTGGCAACCAGATCAGGTCGTCCCCTGCCCACTGCGCAACTGGGATGGGCTCCATCACCCCCGCGACCCTGCTGAGGATAAGCGGTGACGATAATAGATGGATGGTGCTGGGATCCATCCATCTATTATCTTCTTCACCAAGCAAATTAGTGTTTCTGGCACCCTGAGTAAAAATTGTTTGATAATGAGATAACCTCTAATTCCTCTTTGTATGACATCTGTACTACTGAAGGGCTAGTGGTGAAATATCGGTGCCCAGACCGCTGCAATCCAGGTTTGATTCCCGTTGGAAACTATATTTGGTGATTTTAATGAGCCATATACTTACAGACTGATTTTTCTATGCACCGTCATACGGTGTAAATGTATAAAGAGCCCAAAAATAAACAGTTTCTTTTACAGTAGTCTCTATTTCATGGCCTAATAGATGAATGGATCCCAGCATCATCCATCTATTATCGTCACTGCTTATCCTCAGCAGGGTCGCGGGGGTAATGGAGCCCATCCCAGCTGGGCAGTGGGCAGGGGACGACCTGAACTGGCAGTTAACCATTACCTCGCTAGCAGACAACCATTAACTCACTCATTCACACCTAGGGACATTTTGGACCCGCCAATCAACCTGACATGCATGTTTTTGGAATGTGAATGTTTTTTTTGTGTTTTTGCAATGTGAGTCTTGTTATAAAGTAAGGTAAAAATGCCCGAAAATTATCAATAGCTACATTTTCTGACAATGGGGCTTATATATTATTTATTTCTTTATAAAGTAAGTATATTTTAGCTATAGGTCGATGTAAAATGTATTGTATAATAAGTGACATTTTCCAAAAAGATATTTAAATTAGTATCCATCCATTCATCATCTGCACCGCTTATCTTTAGTAGGGTTGCGGGACTGCTGGAGCCCATCCTTGTTATCTACGGGCAGTAGGCAGGGGACACCCTGAACTGGTTGCCAGCCGGTCCCAGGACACACAAACACATACAACTCACTCGCTCATTCACACCTAGGGACAATTTGGACGGGCCAATTGACATGCATTTTTTTGGAATGTGGGAGACCAGAGTGTCCGGAGGAAACCTATGCCAGCACGGGGAGAACATGCAAACTCCACACAGGAAGGTTTGATCTTATGACCTCAGAACTGTGCCGCACAGACAACTCACCTGCTCATTCACACCTAGGGTTAATTTGGACATGCACGTCTTTGGAATGTGGGAGGAAACGAGGGAGAACATGCAAACTCCACACAGGAAGCATCGTAGCTGGATTCGATCCCATGACCTCAGAACTGTGCCACGGATGCGTTCACCACTCAGTCGCTGTGCCGCCCTTAAATTATCATTATCATTGTTCTCGTTTGCCCACATCTCTGCGTCCTAGACGCATCATTTTTGCTGGGGACGCATCGTCTCAAATCAACGTGTGTACCCGGGACGCAACTTTTTTGACACAAAATTGTCATCGTTACCCGATTACATTTTTTTTTAAACAAAGATTTACCGCACTCCAAACTTTTCGTCTGACAGATCCGACAGATGTTGTTTTGGTCTCGCGGTTCGAGTTTTCGTCTGCACGCCGATCTCGAGTTGGATGGTGAAAAGTCCGTCTCTTTTTAGAGAACCGGCTTTTTCGGCTCAACTCATTCAAGAGAGCCGGCTCTCAAACGGCTCACTTGCTTTGATGCATTATATTACGAATGATGATGTTGTATAAAGAAGTTAAGAAAAAAAGGAAGTATAAAAGGAGAAAATGAAAAAAAGACAGGTTTGTGGTTATCCCTTTAATCGGTATATTACCGACAATAATTTGATGCAGAAAATGAATTAATAATTTGATGATTAAAACTGAATGAATATACCGTATTTTCCGCACTATAAGGCGCACCTAAAAGTTTTAATTTTTTTCAAAAGCTGACCATGCGCCTTATAATACAGTGCGCCTTATATATGGCTCAATATTAAATCGCAAGGTCTCGCAACTTACTCAACAGCCGCCGACTTGATTTTCCCCCGAACGTGGAGTAGTCCGCGGTGTATGCTGGGATTTATATACCGGCGTTTCATTGGCTAACCAATGTGTCAATCATTATTTGAATCGATCGCTATTGGCTAAAGTTATTCGGAACCTCAGATTGGCTAGAGGGCCAAAACAAACCCTGCAATCGGCCGAAAAAGATGTGTCAATCATCCGTTGAATCGATCGCTATTGGCTGAAGTTATTCGGAGCCTCGGATAGGCTAGAGGGCCAAAACAAACCCTGCAATTGGCCGAAAAAGATGACTGAATGGCAAGCTTGCTAAAGTACGCCATAAAGAAACATGTTTCATTAGTCTGTATTTGTAAATATTCTACTCTCCTGGATTTACTTCACTCACGGTTGTAAGAAGACCATGATTGCGTATCAGTATTGAACGTGAGAACTTAGGTGAGTTATGCGGCTTTATATTTTCCCGGTATCTTGTTTTAGAACGATCTTGATGTTGCTGTGATGAGTTGAGTGAATTAAACTCAATTCCAAGTGTTTATTGTCTTATGCACAGTAAAGTTGCGAGCGAAAAAGAAAATAGAAACTAAGGAATGGTTGGCATTTCTTGAATCCCAAGACTTTAACCTTCCGAATGATATTTGGAACGATGCATTTGAGTGACATCGTACGGACACCGCATCCGCACGTGTCTACGACACGTATTTGCTTCTTTGCAAGCTTTGGGAATGTTAAGGGGGTAATCAGTTGGACTGAATCATCTGACTGTTTTGTCCACGTTCCCATTGTAGCGCCTTATAATCCGGTGCGCCTTATCTATGGAAGATATAGGACAAAAAAACTATTTTTTGGGGGTGCGCCTATAACCCGGTGCGGCCTATAGTGCGGAAAATACGGTATAGATTTTTATTATATATTTGTCACTGATTTACAATTTCAACCTTGATAACACTAAATTTTGGGTTCAGGCATTGCTGTGCACACATCCAAAACCTTATCAGGTGCTTGGTGGAAAAAGGATCTTCTCCCAGCAGGGTTCTGTCCTCTCCTCACCCTCTGTTGGCTTCTTTGCCATCTGTCTCCAGGGAAAAGACGAGCAGCCTTGTATAAACGTTCACGTTGTGGCCTCAAGGGGACTCTGTCCCATAGCACATTATTATCGCCATCTTTTATTTTACACTAGTGCAGTTAAAAGGCTGTAAAGCCGAATTCGCCTGTTTTTCCCACCCCCTGTCACTACAGCCACTCTGAGTTCTTTGCTTTTCGTTGCTTCTGATCTTGAGAGGTGGGCTCGTTAATCTTAATTGCGTGGTAGATTAAACCTTGCAATTTATTTGGGCAGTCAAGTTGAGGTCATCCTAGAAATTCCGATGACAGAAGCTTCCTAAACTTACTTCATCTCTCATCTCATCAGCCGTGCCGCTTATCTTCATTAGGGTCGCGGGGGGGGCTGGAGCCCATCCCAGCCACCTCCGGGCAGTGGGCAGGGGACACCCTGAACTGGTTGCCAGCCAATCGCAGGTCACACAGGGACAGACAACTCATTCACACCTAGGGACAATTTGGACCGGCCAATTCACCTGAAATGCATGTTTTTGGAACGTGGGAGGAAACCGGAGTGCCCGGAAGAAACCCACGCAAGCACGGGGAGAACATACAAACTCCGCACAGGAAGTCTGGAGCTGGATTTGAACCCATGACATGAACTGTGCCGCACAAGCGCTAACCACTGCGCCGCCGTGCTGCCCCCCTAAACTTACTTATTTGAATAATTTGCTTTACTTCTGCATATTTGTAATCTTTAACTCGGGACGGCAACCTTTTGACTGAAAGAGCAATGAAAGCAGAATTTTCCTTTTTTGGGGACAGTATATTTTAAGACAATTCATTCAACAATACCTCGAGACAAAAAATCATTCTTCAGCACAATTTATTTCACTGTGTGATGTCTGATATCATCTCATCTCATTAGCTGCACCGCTTATCCTCAGTAGGGTCGCGGGGGTGCTGGAGCCCATCCCAGCAATCATCGGGCAGTGGGCAGGGGACACCCTAAACTGGTTGCCAGCCAATCCCTGGCAACCAGTTTCACGACTATCCCTCTGTACTATTTCAATACCCTCTCTCTCTCTTTACACTCTCTCTTTCTTTCTCTGTACTCACTCTATGTACTCTCTCTCTCTCTGTACTCTGTACTCTCTTGCTCTTTCTCTCTCTCTCAATACTCTCGCTGTCTCTCTCTCTCTCTCTGTGTCTGGCAAGGGCACACAGGGACAGACAAGTCGCTCGCTCATTCACACCTAGGGACAATTTGGACCGGCCAATCCACCTGAAATGCATGTCTCTGGAATGTGGGAGGAAACCGGAGTGCCCGGAGAAAACCCACCCAAGCACAGGGAGAACATACAAACTCCGCACAGGAAGTCCGGTAGCTGGGTTTGAACCCACACAGGAGGTTCCCAAGACCTTAGATGATTTAATAAAATATCCAAAATAATAATAATGCCTGTGTCCTTTATAAAAAATATACCACTTAAAATTTGTCTCCGTCCCGCAGTTACTTAAGATCGTTGAGGCTCATTTTTTTTGTCGGAAAAATCGTTTCATAACGAGGTGCGCTCAGAGTTCTTTTGCAAAGATGTCACAAAAAAATGCAAACGAGAAGCATGCGGATGTGTGCGGAGATCCGTCCAGCCCTACCGCTCACCCAATGAGAATGCTCCGTGTGCTTGCCTGGCTTTTTCTGGTGCTTACAGTTTGTTCTGTGGGTTTTCGTTATTGAGTGGCTTAACACTGAATTTGGAATGTTGAATGAGCTTCCATTTCAAGGATTCCTGAGAGACGTACAACGAAAACAGGGTCTATTGGTTTTGGACCGAATGCATAGCTTTCTGGGATGCTTTGGCTTTGCATATAATAATATTGGAGAGTCAGAGAGAAGATTATTATGGGCTTTTTTTTTAATTTCTGAGCTAGATGTACTTATGAAAAAAGCCATATGTCTCTGAAGCCAGATCCGCTTCCCGAGCCATACTTTCGTGACCTTAGTTTTGATTATGTGATACAAGACCAAACGTCTGTGTTGTTTCTGTTAGATTGCTGCTAATATAGCAAGACTTGTGCAAAATATTTCTTAAAACATGATGAATGTATGAAACAGTCCAAGACTGACTGTGTCACAGCATAGATTGTATAAATCACAGGTGTCAAAGAAGCGGCCCGCGGGCCAGATCAGGCCCGCTAAGGGATTGAATCTGGCCCGCAAGACAACACTCAGAGAAGCGCAAGAGACAAACAAGCTGCAGGTTGAAATATGTCAACTTGATGTCGCCAAAGCCAGGTGCCTCAAACAAAGACACTGTACTTGTATTTCTCTCGCTCTCTCGCTCGCTCTCACGCTGGCGCTCTCTCGCTCGCTCTCACGCTCGCGCTCTCTCGCGCTCTCGCTTTCTCTCTCTCTCTCTCTCTCGCGCACGCTCTCTCGCTCTCTTTCTTTTTCTCTCTTTATTTTTTCTCTCTTTCTCTCTCTTTCTCTCTCTCTCTTTCTCACTCTCTCTCTCTCTCTGTCCTTTTACTTCTTTGGCTCTAACTTCATTTTTTCCTTTTCTCTCTTTTCTCTTTCTCTCTTCCTACCCTTCGCCCTTTATTTTCTCTTTTCTCTCCCTCTGTCTTTCTATTTCTCTTTGGATTTCTTTCTTCCTCCCCCTTTCTTTTCCCCCTCTCTCATGACTTTTTATCTCTTTTGTTTCTCTCACTCTCTCCCTCTCTCTCTTGTACTTTCTTTGTCCTGCCCTCTCTCCTTTTCCCTCCCTCTTTCTCTTATTTCTTTATCTCTCTTTTTCTTGCTCTTTAATCTACAAGTCCGGCCCCCGACAGAATGTTTGTTCTATCGTGTGGCCCCCGAGTTAAAATGAGTTTGACACCCCTGGTATAAATGGTTTTCCAATTACGTCACCACAGCTGTACAATGCCCTTATGTGACATTTTGTCTGGCAGAAACGAGCCTATTGTTAAAGGCAATTTGAAGAAAGACGCAACCTCTGTCCACTTAGATGGGTTGTTTGGTGCTTGAGGATATTTTCCGATATTCCAAAGGTCATTTTAAAACTGGGGATTAAAACTGTCGAGGGAAAGACGAAACCTGTGTTTGTCGAGAATATATAACATGATTTGAATTATGCATTTGTGTATACTTAGTTGTAAGCAGTCTTCCCTCTAAGCTGCGCGCGTGCGCCATTGCGCACTGCTCGCACATTCTCGGCGCACAAAAGCCAGCGCACAAAAGTGAGGGCTCAAAATTACTAATTAAGAAGCGACTTAAGTCAAAGTTACAGTGCATGAAGGTAAAAATACACGGGTTCCCCTGACGTTGTGTCCTAAATGCAGTATTTTGAAGTCGAGTCAAAGGAGAACGAAGTTGAGTAAAGTGAGTACAGTTTGTCGGGGAACTGGCTTCTTTGGCTCGGCTCACTAAAATGAATCGGCTCTTTCGGGTCCTAAACGGCTCTTCGGGTTGTTTTTGCTTCTTTAATCCCAACATGACCAAATATGATGTAAAATGATGCAAAAAATGACTTAAAGGAAGGGGGAAATAGAACAAAAAAGAAAAAAATACCAAAATGAAAAAGTAGCGAAAAGCTGAGAAAAAAAGAAACAAAAGGAAAAGAAAAAAGAAGGAAAAAATTAGAAAAAAGCCAGAAAGAAAGAAATGTAGGAAAAAAGTAAATAGAGAACAAAAAGAAAAAAGTAACAGCTTGGTCAAAATAAACACAATGAGATTTTTTTAAAGGAATTTAAAAAAAAGTAGAAAAACGGAAAAAAGAAGAAAAAGTTTGTGTGCATTCAAATAATTTCCAATGATATCAAGTGAATCTTGTTGCCAACATTGTACTTCCACTAAAAATGTGATTAAGTACAGTTCTGTATCTTACAACCGACTAAATAAGCCCCCCAAAATGTTAATATTATGCAACAAAATATATCAGGAAATAAAAATAAATGGATATCTTGTGAAAGAATTGTAAGAACAAACGAGGTTTGTAGGCCGTACAACCTTTGCAATCGTACATGAGTCAATTCATTCAAAAGAGAAAAAGAATTTTGCATTGCCAGAAACTCAGCAAAATGTAACTTGATGTCAAGTTTTGGACATGTTTGATCATGAATTATCTTGCCACACTTGGGATTATGGTTGCTCACTGTTGTTTCACTTCAGAACTAACTCAGAGTTCATAGTTTTGATCTGAAAAATACGTTCCGAGTTAAGTCCAGTTTGTTTGTCCCTGAAATCAATAGGCTACCGCTAAACTATTCAGCGAGATTTTATTCATGTATTACTTTTTTGATTATACGAGTGTGATTCGAAGCCGCACAACATCGTCCTAATCAATTCACGTAGTCCCCTGTTTCCCTCTTCTTTTCGAAAATAACCTCCATAATATTTACTTATATATTTATTGGGAAGAGGAATAACAACAAACCTACCTCTGAGAATGTTTTACCCGAGCTGCCATGACTTGCTTGTTACCAATCACACACTACATGGTGAACCTAGCCAGTTACAAAATAGTTGTAGGCATTGGTTAAATTTGTCCGCTTCTAGGGTATAGGAACTCTCTGTGATCATGAGATAGTTTGGTCGGGATTCCTATGGATTTTAGAACCTATTGTCTGTCAATTTTTCCAATCACTGTATTTTATATAAGGCACACCGGGTTATAGGGCGAACCCCCCAAAAATATTTTTTGGTCCTATATTTTCCATACATAAGGTGCACCGGATTATAAGGCGCTTCAATGGGAACGCCGACAAAACAGTCAGATAGTTCAGTCCAACTTATTACCCCCTTAACATTCCCAAAGCTTGCAAAGAAGTAAATACGTCCCTCAGACATGTACGGAAACAGTGTCTGTACGATGTCACCAATCACTCAAACGCATCCGCAAAGCTCACCTAAGTTCTCTTGCAGCCATCACATTCAACAATGATACGTAACCGTGGTCTTCTTACAACCGTGAGTGTAGTAAATCCAGGAGAGTAGAATATTTACAAATACAGAATAGTGAAAAAATGTTTTCTCTATGCCGTAGTGCAGGGGTGTCAAACTCATTTTAACTCGGGGGCCACACGATAGAACAAACATTCTGTCGGGGGCCGGACTAGTAGATTAAGAGAAAGAAAAAGAGGTAAAGAAATAAGAGAAAGAGGGAGGGAAAAGGAGAGAGGGCGGGACAAAGACAGAAAAAGAGAGAGAGGGAGAGAGTGTGAGAAACAAAAGATAAAAAGCAGTGACAGAGGGGGAACAGAAAGGGAGAGGAAGAAAGAAATCCAAAGAGAAATAGAAAGACAGAAGGAGAGAAAAGAAAGCGTGATGGGTATGAAGAGAGAAAGAGAAAAGAGAAAAAAGAAAGTTAGAGCAAAAGAGGTTGAGAGACACAGAGACACAGAGAGAGAGAGACACAGAAAGAGAGAGAGACACACAGAGAGAGAGACAGACAGAGAGATAGAGAGACAGAGTGGGAGAGAGAAAGAGAGAGAGAAATAAATACAAGTACAGTGTCTTAGTTCGAGGCAACTGGCTTTGGCATCATCAAGTTGACATATTTCAACCTGCAGCTCATTTTTCTCTTGCGCTTCTTTGAGTGTTGTCTCGGATTCAATCCCTTAGCGGGCCTGATCTGGCCCGCGGGCCGCCTGTTTGACACCTGTGCCATAGTGCAACCCAACGTGTGATTCCCATTCATCTTTTCCGGCCAATTGCAGGCTTTTTTTTGCCCCTTTAGCCTATGCGAGCCTGTAAATGATAAAAAGGATCCGCCCCCTTTACCTCCGAATAACTTTAGCCAATAGTGACTGATTCAAATGATGATTGACACATTGGTTAGGAAATGAAACCCCGGTATATAAATCCCAGCATACACCGCGGACGACTTCGCCTTCGGGGGAAAATCGAGTTGGCGGCTGCTCGCTTTAGTTGCAAGACTTTGCGACTTAATATTGATCCATATATAAGGCTCACTGTATTATAAGGCGCATGGTCAGCTTCTGAAAAAAATAAAGGCTTTTAGGTGCACCTTATAGTGCGGAAAATACGGTAACTGCACCATGCATTTTTGTTTCCATTGTGTTCATGTTTTCTTTGCACAATCCCTAACGTTCAATTTGACAGGATTAATAAAATGTTTTCTGCCAGGCTAAATGTCAACAGGCATGATTGGTAACTGGAATCCCATGTAATGTAATTTTTATATAAATAAAGAGGAAGTTTTTGTTTGTATGTTACTGCAATATGTTGGGTTATTTTTTTGTCTTCTGAGATATATGATGTTGATTGCCCTTTTGTCTGAATGTTACATTTTGAGGAAAATCAGTGTTCTAGAATATTTTGAACAATGGCTCATTTACGTGAAACAAAATTAACCAGCTAGAGGGCGTAAGATGTCTACATTACTCTTTCCAGCTTTCAATTAAGTAAAAAAAAAAATCACTTCTAATCTAAGTCTTTTATTTTAATTTTTAAGATTCATGTTTCTATTTTGGCAGCATGGCGGCGCAGTGGTTAGCGCGTGTCTTGGGAACCTCCTGTGTGGGTTCAAATCCAGCTACCGGACTTACTGTGCGGAGTTTGCATGTTCTCCCCGTGCTTGCGTGGGTTTCCTCCGGGCACTCCGGTTTCCTCCCACATTCCAAAGACATGCATTTCAGGTGGATTGGCCCGTCCAAATTGTCCCTAGGTGTGAATGAGCGAGCGAGTTGTCTGTCCCTGTGTGCCCTGCGATTGGCTGGCAACCAGTTCAGGGTGTCCCCTCTCCACTGCCCGATGATTGCTGAGATGGGCTCCAGCACCCCCGCAACCCTATTGAGGATAAGCGGTGCAGCTGATGAGATGAGATGAGATGAGATGTTTCTATTTTTTGTCTTAACGTGGAATGCCACTTCAATTTTGGACTTGACAGCTCTAGGGAAAAAAACTGTCTCTCAGTGGTGGCAGGGATGCTACTGTATCACGTTGCTGTTGGAGTGGTACAGTCTGTGGCCCGGTTGGCTGTGATCCGTGGCAATGGCTTTTGCTCTCCTCTTGACTCGACCCGACTATACGAATTCCAAGCTAGAGAAGGGGCGGCCCACAATGCCTTGTGCAGTCTTAAGGACCCGCGGTAGTTGTTTCCTCTCCTTTGCTGTTCAGCTGCCATTCCACTCGGTCACATTGAGAGAGAGGATGCTCTCGATTGTTGCTCTGTAAAAGTTGAGGACCAGCCACGCGGAGAGACCAGCCTGTGCAAATTTCCTGAGGAAGAAGAGGCTTTGCTGAGCCTTCTTCACCAGGTGGAAAGTGTTGGTAGAATAGGAGAGGTCTGATGTAATGTGGAGGCCTAGGAACTTGATGTCGTCCACCCCCTAGTGCTGCTCCTCCAGCCCAGGTAGG